>NC_072463.1:24960357-25267857 GCF_027596085.1 Anoplopoma fimbria | reverse complement strand
TTTTTTAGAACATGAAATAGACATCAGCAGGATGTGCAGTATCTATTCTGTACGTTTACCTTTTGTACCACATTGTTTGCCTCACATTTTGGGAAGAAAATGTGATTGAAATTATGAGAAGGATTTAAATCCAGAAATGTTTGATTTTGTCCTGTTTGAAGGCTCCCCTCTCTGAGAGCGTTTGGAACAAACTGTAGTCATGCTCCCTGGAGAATAAAGTGCTTACACTTACAGTAGTAGCATCTCTCAGAATAGCCAGCTATGACTGCTAATGTGGGTTTTTGAGCACACGCCTTTCAGCTCTGCATAACCTAGAATCTCTTTAGAGCTTTTAATTAGACAAACTTCTTTCCTGTAGTTTTCTTGTCTCGCCAACGTTGTCATGCACACAGAAAACTGTAGGATTTGCAACACAAGAAGACTCTTCAAGAATTTGGTTGCCAGGAATCCAGATGTTCTGCTGTCTTCAAAACTAAATAAGGAAAAATGACGTGAGGAGAGAGCAGCTCAGAACCTTCGTGTCAACAAGTATAACACTGCGCTAGTTGCTGAAATTGGAGAACATGGTTGAGTTGCAGCTCTGCTTTTCATTTCTGTTTGGAGAGTTAGAAATAACCCATAATGATATTGTTTAGTTTTCCACTCCTTCAGCTCTGTGTACTTTACTTATTTTCAAACCCAGTCTTTACATACTAAAACAGCATGGCATATTTGACTGAATTAAGCCTATTTTAACATTTCTGAAAGTCTGAGATAGAAGAAGAAGAAGAAGTGTGTTAATGAGCTTTGCTGACTGGCATGCACATTGAGCTGGTTCTGATTGAGGGATTTCAGACTTGGATCTCAAAACTTGGAGGGCCAAATCAGCCCTGAAGTCTTATCCAGCTGAAATAAGCTGTTCTACCCTTGTGCTTGTTTTTTGATTCATGAGCTGCTGTTCTGTTGTGCACTTTGTCCAAGGATATTTCTGACAAAAATAATAAAAAAATATGACTTAGTGTTTCACAATTCAGCCTCAAAGTAGAGTTTCTGGATTCCCCTAGTGCAGTTTTGGAGTAGTATGGTTGAACTGCAAAGATGATGGGCTCTCTTGGACTTTAATTTCCTGTAAAATACCACAGAGTTTTTTTCCTCAGCATGAACTGGAATGTGTAGAACATAATTCTTGCTGTTATTGGCTCTTATCATCCAACATGATACGTGTAAATGACTTGTGACTGATTTCTTTTTTGGACATGTCAAGACTGGGTTTTGTCTGGTATTAGTAGCGTGATGCTGCACTTACGTAGGGTTGGATTTCAATACACCACTGACTGGTGTTGACACCAGAAAACCAGCAGGGTAGACGGTTTAATCGTTCAATGATTATTATATGAGGTAACATTCACCATCTGTTCACGTGGCGATGATGGATACAGCTCATTCAAAGTGACGCTGGCGTGTGACATCACTCTCTAAAGATGTGGTCTATTAAGATTTTATCCTGTAAAATCTTGGCCTTGTACACAGATGAAACAACATGGCAGATGTGCATGAGAAGCTGCAGATGAGGCAAAGTGTTCAGACATCGTTGTGCTGTGTGGAATGAAATAAACTACTTTGTCTTGGAAAGTCAGTCAAATGTGACTAAAAGGAGTGTTTTCTGCTGGAGGAGGATTATTTTATCAGTCTGAGTTGTTAATCTTGCCAAATATCATTATGTTCCAAACCCGTTCTTTTGTATATCATACTTATTCAGCCAAGGTTTTGTCTACACTCCAACTGCTAGTTTTATCTCAAACGTTGCTTTCCCTCTTGTTCCCTGCGGTTGGTAGATAGTATGTAATTCCTTGGCTTGTTGCTGTATTACGCCCGAGGGAAAAATGCTTGTTGACACACCAGTGCAGTATGTGTTTCCTGAACTTTTGTGTACCATTGCTCCTGCCTCTCAAATATTACACAGGGTGCTCCAGAAATACACTGTACATGTTTTTGTCACAGAGTACTAGTAAGGGAATCGCGATTTCAATTCTAAATTCCAAAATCGAACGAAATGAGCTTTTGACAGTGTGTAGCATAACGCTGTGAACCTGCACTTTTCGGGACAACACTAAAACCTTCTCCCCTCAAGTCACTGGTGTGGCAACATTTTGCCTTCCTCGTGAGTTATGTTAACAATGAATGTGTCTTTGATAGAAAAGCTACAGTTTGTAGGTTGCAGAAGATTTAAGAGGCTGCAGCAACAAATGTTTTTATGAGCTTCTCTAAGAAGTAAAGATAAGGCTTTCCCATGCTTATCACTCTTTCTGATGCATGCACTCACATACATTTTTGAATGCCTAACCTTTGCCCTTACCTTAACCTTAACCTTAACCTTAACCTCAACCCAAATATGTTCTCAGTCTCGTGGTCGTAATTAAAATCATTCGTCCTTGCAGAGATAGTACAAGCTCACACACAGGCAAATCATTACTGTAGGTTTTAGTTGTCCTTCAGTATGACTTCGCTCACAAGTCCACATCCATACTGTAGTTCATATCTATGTGATCCATTCCTTGTGGCTCACACTGTCTAAATAATTCTCATACCAGCTGCTAGCTTTTTGAGCAGAAGAGTAAATTTACTTAGTAGTTCCTCACTAGATGGATTTTTTTTGCACGTGCCAACTGAAGCTTTGGCATTGAGAATTTATGCATCGCCAAGAAAATGATAGACACACCCTGATTGAGTGTAATGACACCTGTTGCATCCACCTGTCCCTTTCCTCTGCTTCTGCAGCTTCTGCAACAGTGTTAAGATCCCGACGGGCTCGTAAGCACAGGCTGGAGAGCAGGACCGTGTTGATGCTTAAAGAAGTGGCTGTGCAGCTAACTCAAAGACCCCACTCCAATGAGGTCCCCGGAGAGCCCTGAGCCCTGACTCAACAGATTTCACATTAACACACCGGGGCAAGAGGCGACGCAAGGAAACAGTGCTGCTCCTTTTGACTGCTTGGCAACACACAGCCACAGTTAATGAAGTGTTCTGAGAAGGGCTCTGCTCGGAAATGGGGTGATAAGCAGCCGTGAAATATGTGTACGTCGTTTTCTCTGCCACAGCAGCAGCTCCTCGGCTCCCTCCAGTGCATCTACTCAGCCCTGAGTTGTGAGCATTGCATTAGACTGCTCAAAAGTCAAACCATAAGCTATGCATTGTAGCTGGCTACATTTCACTGCCTTGGGGCTCCTGTCTCCCTCCTCCTCTTCCTCCTGCTTGTTTTCTTCCTCGCATCCCCCATCCCCTTATCCCGCCTTCCCCGTCATGCTTCAGCGGGCCACCTGAGGGGGGATATGCGCTCCCTTTTGCCTGGTGACAGCTTGCGGGGAGATGTGGGCAGGCTTGATTCTTAGCTGGAGGAGCTGGGAGAAGAAGGAGAGTTGTTAAGGATTAGGGCTTCCACAGAGAGGAACTCCGCTGGGCTGATTTGTTCCAGAGAGCAACAAGACGAGTGGCTTTTAATCTTCATTTTTCTGGTTTTGTTTTCTTTATTGTGCCCATCCAGTAACTGAGAAGGGAGGAGGATATTAACAGATATATACCAAGTGGAAGGGAGGAGTTCATTTAGGGCAGTTGATGCAAATTTAAATTAGAATGAATACAGATGTTTACAGTATTCGTATCTGGAGGTTGGTTGATGTATGATATAATGACACATTTTACGATCGTGCAAGCATTTTGCCCCTCAACAAGGAAATCCTAATCAGAAAAAAATAACAGTTTCTCCTTTTTTCAGATTGTGTTGAAGCGCTGAAAGCTCTGATACACACATACTGTCCTTGGTAAATAATAAATGCTGGTTTCATTCTGAGCTTACCTCAGAAATGTTTTAACCCTTATTCAGACAGATAATCTGATTGAGAGACACAGGGGTCTCATCCTCAAGGGAGACCTCTTCACGAAACGACAGGACTGTGTATGCGTGAATATGATTATTCAGAGGACATGATGTCCAAGTCCTTTGCGTGCTGTACTGTTTCTGCACTTTGAGTTTGGACTGGCACAGAACAGGTTTTGCAGTCTTTATCAGAGTTAAGTACGACATGCACACACAGCTCAAAGCACATTCTTTACGTGATGCTTGGTTCGCTTGGAAGGCCTTGATTGAAAGAGCTCCTGCTGCTTTGGACAGAGGGTTTTGTGATTGAGCATGGGTCTTATATATTTATTGGAAGGTTCAGGTCTTTTTCCTGGACTAAATGGTGGGATGTTGGGCATCCTTTACATTCCAAAGGCATATTTATTAGCCTCTCTAAATACTTTCCACAAAATCTTGGCCTGGATTTTTGTTTACTGTGAAGTCTTGCATTGCTGAAAGAGCGGAGAGGAAGGGAGATGGACAGAAAGAGAGTAGATATTCAATCAGACCATACACTGCCTAAAATAGAATCAGGTGCAAAAACGAAGTTTGTAAATGTAGAACCAATGGAGACATTCATGTGTCTATCTGGGTCTTTTTATAGGAGATGTAGAAAGTTACATGAACACCTGTACAAAATAGTGCAATGCAATACACTGGCTTTGAAATACATTTCACCTTTTGTGAAACTTGTAATGGTAGGTTTTTTTTAATGACTGTGTCAGAGAAATTACGATTTAATAATTATTTTTGTTGACCTCCGTACACATTCCACACATTATTGTAGCCTGTATTGCAATTCATTATGAAGCCGCTGCTAATGTTCTCTCCATAAAGCTGGCACACAACAAAAATTGAACAACAATAGCGTCATGAAAGTACTTCCTACCGCTATTGATTAGATTGCATAATATTGTAGCCATGGTAATGTGTCAAAAGCTTTTATGTTCCACTGCTGTTGAAGTGTTCCTTCTGGCCTGAGGTAATCCTACTTCAACAATGACCACCAGTCAACAATGGCAGCCTTTCAGCCTCTAAGTTTGGGGGCGGAGAATTTGACTTGTACACTTTTTTTACTGTCCACGTAAACCTTGTACCCCTGCAGGTCCTGCTTTTATGAGGACCAGTGAATGAAACTTTGACTCCACTCGCTTCTCCTCAGATGCTGAACACTCATTTAAAAGCTTGCTGCCCCGCTAGAACACAACTACGTGTCTGTGGTCTGTTATTTATTAGCAAGCTAGTTTGATGAAGGCATTTTTACGGTCTGGCTGGCTTTGCCTCACAGTAGAGTAATCGACTGGTTGAGACTGAGGGATAGATTGTTTCAACGGGGTAGCCTGTGCGGTATGCGGCTGTGAGTACTTGTGTGTGTCTCAAGTGAATGTGTCTGTGTGTGTGTGGCTGAGAAAATGATTAAGCTCCATGGTCCTCATGAGAGCATTTGGACTTAATTAAATCACTTCCTGATGACAGTTTTCCCTGACACCGTCAGATACACTGCTCTGTCTCTCGTGGTATATTCCCAGTCACCAAGAAATGCATTTCTTAGCAGACACTGGTTTGTAATAATAGAAACATGATTGCTGTTCTGTATCAGTGAGACTTAACAGTACTCTTCGCAGCTGAGAGCTGAAGTCATTTCATCACTGCGCGTGGCTGTGCTTCCAACAGGAACATTGGCAACGCATTTAAAGAGATTGAGCATGGAGAGACGTAACAATTCTCCATTTTTGGAGCCCTTTAAGTCCCTCTGTCATTACTTTAACGTGCTATACACTGTGAGCAATGGAGAGTGTATGAATTGAGATTGGTTGTGTGTGTAGTTTTGGAGAAAGAGGGGAGAGATTGGCCCCCAGGCTGAGTATGTGAACACACATAAGACATAAGCTTAAGATTTCTCCCGCTCACTTCAGGCTCTTTGTGTTATCTTAACAAGAAAAAAAAAACTATATTCTGCTTTACTGTTAACTTGTACTCCAGACTTTATTGTCCGCCAAGAGAGGAATCCTTTCCACAGCACTGTACACATCAGTCAGCAGTACACACAAAAGCACATAGAACGGTGGACAACAGTACAAATGCAATGCTATTCTGCAAGGCCTCTGTTTTTTTAGGTTTAGGTACTGTTCACATTTGAACCAGTACCGAACCCTAAGGTACATTTTTTTGGTACACCTCTTTGTAAAAAGCAAAACATAATTTCAGTTGTAGAGAAGATGCTCTATTTTCAATTACAAGTTTGCTAATAATTTAGAAAATTTTACACACCACACAAAATAAAACACCTCCCTCTTCCTTCCCTACAACCTCCATCCTTTCATCGGGCATAGCCTGAGAATACTGACGTGTGTCTCTGAGGAAGCACATGTAAGACGGTACCGTTAAATGTATTTTATTGATACTGGGGCGATCAGGCTACATAATCCCTTCTGCACCTTAGTGTTCTGTACCTAGTGTAACTACTATTTAATACTTTAACTGCTCACTACACAGACATACAACCTGTAAATGGGGGTCGCAAGGAGTCATGGCTTTGGGCCTTATCCTAATCATGCAAATTCAAAGCGGAAGTTGAATAAAGGGGGAAAGAGGTAAAAAAAGAGGTGGTGATTATTAGATATCCTCCCTGGCAGTCACATCCCTGGTCTCACTGCTCAGAAACAGCTGTGCCAACCACAGTGACAATGATAGAGACAAATTATACAAAGAAGTTTGGAGAAACGGTTTATATGATCGGATCTATCAATGTCAATTCAGTCATAGCTGTATTTCAAGTCTAAATAATGACATTATATCTTAAAAGGTGACACAGTGCACACACGGCATCTGAACTATAATGCATTTAAAAAAAAAGTTTTATTGGAAAGTTGGCAAAAAAGCTGTGACACCCACTTTGAGACTTATGTCTCAAAAAACAAAAAATCAACGCTACATCTCTTTCCAGAATAAGTGTCCTTGATATTGTAGATAATTACAGATCACACCATCAACAGTTTTTCAGAGGCACTATTTGACGGGGGCAAAATAGTTGCATATCTCAAATGAACAGAGAGGCAAATGAGAAGCTATGTGTTTTTCTAAAAGTGAGAAAGTCAGACTTTTGTGTACCATCCTGTGAGTGTTTAGCCTGGTCTATAATTTTTACTAATTAAGTTTGCTGTTCTCTTCCCCCTCTTCAGGAAGAGTGGATCCTGTCCTCTCCACTTATACTGTTCGCCAGCTGTTGACTCCTGCCTACTTCAAAGATGAGTGCCAAGTTAGCCATCAACAAGGAGGTATTCGTACCCCATGATGAGAAGATGCTTGCTGCTGTGCAGGTGAAGCGGAGGACCAAGAAGAAGATCCCCTTCCTGGCCACCGGTGGGCAGGGAGACTACATGACCTTCATCTGTGTCTCAGGTCAGAGGACAAATTAAATCTCTTCTCTCTGCTTCACTTTGCTCTTTGTTTGTGTTTCAATGGCTTTTTTCAGCTCATCTCCCTCAATTCTCCCACTAATGTTTAAACTGATGAGCATGTTAACATTTCCTTTGCCAAAGGAATGACACCCTAAATGAATTAACTGCTGGGCTTTAGGTCAATCCTTTTTAGATTAGATTTACGCTGAGAGTGAATAATTGTTTCACCAGAAATTGAGGTTTTAATTATTTTGTTTTTTTTGTCCTTATTTAAATGTTAGCTGAGATATTGCTTGTTAATTGAATTAGCCATGCATATTATTCATGAGGATGAGAATGACTAGAGCATATTCATTTCAGTGCCAGCAGAACTGCTTATGAAGATCAATGGCTTTTCTTAATCCTACAATTTAATGTGCGTAAACTGTGCTTTGGCAGCAGCAGCAGCAGATTTGTATCACTTAAAGGTTCAAAGTTGTTAAATTGTGACTAGGAGGAGTATATCAGTACAGCACAAAGTACTGTACAAGCTCTCTGTGCAGATTCATATTCAAGGTTGTCTTCTGGTAGATACTCATGACTTGCCTTCTTTGTTTACACTCTCGGGCTCAAACACATAAAAGCCATTTGTGTCAAGCGCAAGTCACAATTAACCACAGGTTTTCTGAAAGAGGACACTGTTTTTCTGAGGGGTTTATGATGAGTCATTTCTCCCTTGATGTGGAAATGAGTGTTGCTTGATATTCACTTGTCTCATCACATCCCCCAGCAGCTTTCACCTTTGTGTCCAATTTGAGCGTTGCTGCTTTAAAATCTATTAGTCACCCGATATCCTATACTACTTAGGCTGCATGGCATAATTGAAATACATGAATTATCTGATCTTCTATCCTCCTTGATTTTTTAAAAATGAATTATTATAAGAGAATACATTACATTATATGGATAGACTTTGAGATTGATCTTGAGTGGAAAGCTGTTGGTCTGAATCCCAAATGTGATTAGACTAATTATTTAGTCTATTTGTAATTTTGTTACTCCCCATCTCTCTCATTTCCTGGCATCGGTCTACTCTTCACTTTTCTTTAACAGCAATAAAATCATACAAAATTGATTCATTCATCTTGTATAACTCAAGGCATACAAATATAACAAATAATGCAAACAATGTATTTATCTAGGGATTGCCCATTCTTTATTTGGTAATTACACCCATAACTTGTGTCAGTGGGTCTGCTCATTCTTTAACACTGCAGAGCTGTGGACATGCAGGGCAGTTTAAGTGTGTATGTCAGGATAACCTGGAGAGAGTAAAGAGTCTGAGCCAGGGTCAGTCTTAAATCCTCTGTGAAGCGTTGAAGGGTAGCCAATTTAAACTGCCTTAAGTGATCAGTGAAGGATTTATACCTCAGATCTCTGCTTCTTCTGGTTGGAGCACGATAAGTTTTTCTACAGTCAGTGACTCCAACCTTGCTGAAAGGATGGAGAGGCCTAATGTGGGACTGTGTGACTAAAGGGACTGCGGGCTGTTGAATTCTTACCCACTGGTACTTTTTATGTAACCCAGCTGAATAGGTAAGTTTTATGTTTGGGTCTATGGGGGATGTAAGTGGGAGTCCAGGCTGAGGATGGAGAAAAGTTAACTTCCATAATTCATTCACTGCCATATTTGCTTACTATGAGCAGAGACATCAGACTTTTCATCCTTCTGCTACAAAAACTTTGTTGATTTATAGTTCTTCATTTTTAAAGGAGGACCATTTTGCCTCCTTATTTTCCTTTTGAATTACATGCTGAATGGATGTTGCATAATATTTCTACAACAAATTGAAAACAACATGTGCTGCATTTGTTAGCCTATTTAAAGTTGTTTTCTGTCAGCTCTATGGTAACAGTCTCCTGACTAAGCTGCTGTTGTGTTCCACATGTGGGAGCAGAGTAGTGAAGGCAAGCACTGTTGTGTAGTTCACTTAGTCATGTGGCACTTTAGCCGGCCAAGCATTGTTCTGGTGTGTGTGTGTGTGTGTGTGTGTGTGTGTGTGTGTGTGTGTGTGTGTGTGTGTGTGTGTGTGTGTGTGTGTGTGTGTGTGTGTGTGTGTGTGTGTGTGTGTGTGTGTGTGTGTGTGTGTGTGTGTGTGTTCCTGTGCATGTTCTGTATAGCCAACCATGAGTGTGAAACAAGGCTTTCCCTCCCAGCGTACTGGAGATACAAAGCATGTGCGTAAACTATGTGAAGGCACTGTGCGTGTACAAACAGCTGGGGGAAGGGGGGCCGCTTACAGTCTCATGGCTACAGTAGCAGATAGCTGAGGGATGAGGGGGCCATACAGTGGCATAGTTATGTAATCTGTGGTCATTCATTAAAGGAAGCCCACACATGAGGATCTGTACTGAAGAGACCGCCACAGGCATTTCACTATCAATAAGGGTGCCAGGATGGAACACCATGCTGCTGTAACTCCAGGATAATTTTCTATAGCCATAAGAATACAAGAAAAAAAAAAGATACTTTCAACTCGTATGACGTGTACCGGAAATACAGAAAATGACTTCCATGTGTTTCTGTTAGGAATAAATCACTGCTTTCAAAGGCATGCCCTTGTAACCACAGCACTCAGTCTTAGAAGTGTGGGTGAGTCCCTGAGTCCTTTAATTGGCTGAACACATGTGACTCTGTGTAACAAACCATGCACATTGTAGAATCTGATCAGATGGTCTTCACTTGCTTTGCGCATGATGCAGCATGTTTATATTTTAATGCATGAGCCCATTGAAGGCAGGTAACAGCTGTGCAGACTGAGTCTGGAAAAAGGAGTCTCATTTATTAAGGTTCTTGGTGTTTGAGTGATCTGCAGGCTAGACTCCATCAAGCACAGTAGCACAGTCCTTCAAAAACAGTTACTGGAAGTGAATTGGGACTTGTTTGTCATAAGCCAGTGTGAACCCAAAGCAGACTAGAGCTTAAATGCAACAACTGCTCATTGGTCACACAGCCTAAAGCATCTAAATGGTTTACATATCATTTATTGTATTTTTTGTTGTATCCAATGAACTCTATCCAATCTGACTTGTGTAAAAAAACTAAACTTGCTCTGGCTTCATTTCACCTCTGTTAACATGACATTCTCCTAGCCTGTGCTGTGATGAGAAATCTATGTCTTTGATCTTATACACATGATGCCGTCACACAGAGTTGCTCAACTACACGTAGAAACGTATGTTAGCGCTTTCACAACAACATCAGGGGTCTTGAAGACATGGGAGTGTGCTGGAGCAAAGCCAGAAGCTCACCATGGACCATGTTGGTTAGTGAGCGTTCTCTTTGATCACTGGGCTTCATGCGGTGCCTTTATGGCTGGACCTCAGGGCTGAAACACTGGACCGCCCACAGAATGTTTGGCAGGAGAGATGTGAGGCCAGTTGAGCTAGATAAGACACTGAAAGTTCACTGGAGTAGCCTTTTAGTCTACGTGGTTTTCATTTAGTTTTTACTGCTCTGAAAGGAAAACATATTTTATTCCTTTACCGTCACATTCTCTTCACTTCAAGCAATCCTCATAATTTTCAACAACTCTTTTTGCCCTTGTTGATTACATCTGGTTATGCTTGTATTCGGAACTGCTGCAGGTTGCCGGCTTTGGGGGCTTCAGTGAGGGAAACGAAGAGCCATCTGTTGGTTTTTATCAGTTGAAGGTTGAACATCATTTTAGGGGATGCCATGCTTTTGATTTCCGCTGCCTATCTTTGTTAAATCGATGTAATCCTCGTCCAAGTTATCTGTCATTTACACATGGCTAGTGTGTTTGGCTACATTGGGTGTGTTGACATGGGCACTAGTATCCCAGTTTTAAGCCATGTCTTAGTTTTGATCTCATCAGGATATATAATGTGTATATATGAAACCATATCCAGGTTTGTGATAATTTGTGTGCAGTTGTGTCTCCATCCAGGTTTCTGAATCCAGGATATGTTGTTTATGTGGTACACGTAACGTGGACACTCAATCGTAACTAGGATACTTGCAAAGTGGCTGCATTGTAAAAGCTCTGTGTTAATACGTGAATTTCTGAGGGAAGTATGTGGGCATCAATGTTCTATCCACGTATTCATGCACAGTGCGTTTATGCAGGCATGTTATTTTGTGGGTTGGTTTACATGTTTCTATTCATGCGTAGGCTGTGTCTTATGTATGTCATATGCTTGGAACTCCTGCTGTTGTTTTTGTTAGTGTGTTTCTGGGGTTTGATGTAGTGTGTTTTTTTTTTATCTTTGTGTTGTTTGTTTCTAAATGTTTTTATCAGTTGAAGGTTGAACAACATGAAGTAGAAAGGATGTACCTCATCATAAGATGCACAGGGATTATTTCGATTGGAAAAGCTTCAGTAAGTGATTTCTAACATCTGTATCACAAACAGCAATCCCTCCCATCTATCATACGTCTTTGTTGGTGGGACAAAGTCTCTTACTGTCTGTCAAAGAAACACATTCAGTAACAGAGCCTTGTGTCAGTCTATTCTCCAAGGCCATGTAGAATATAGACTCCACAGTTACAACACCGGTTTGTGAATTCCACTTCACTTCATTTATTATCAGCGGCCACGTAGCTATTGATTACATGGTAAGATGGATGGGCGAGCAGATCGTGTAGCTCTCTGGTATATCTAAGCTTCTTATAAAGTAAGATCAGTTATGACCTTGGTTACTCAGTCCAAGAACACATTATTCTGTATTTTTGTATTCATGTACGTACACAGTAGGTTGTGGTGTGTTTGCCAAGGTTATTCTTATAAATCCAGATGGAAACAGAAAATGATTTACCATGGATACATATACATAAGGATCTGGAAGAAGTTAACACTGCACTATAAAACTGATTGCATGTTGTTTAGAGATATGCAGAAGGTATGAATTCAAGATTAGATAATACATAAATGTTTCTCAGTTGAAATCCCCTCAAATTATATGGACAACTTCAAGAATTACTTTCAATACAGAACTCCAGAATGTCATCCAACAGATTTTACCTAGGCTGACTAAATTACTTTTTTTTTTTTTGGCTGACATTTTGGGAAATAAAACAGAGAAACAGCTTGCCTGGCACGTAACCTGCCCAAAAAACTACAGTTACAGGATAAAATCCTCCTACCAGATGTGCAGGTAGTGTCAGGCCATGTTCTTTTCAGCATTTCCTACTTCCTAGTCTTACTTCCACATTGCATCTTACCGACAACACTTTCTCAGAGATTGCAGGGAGTCTGTACAAATGTTAGTTAACGAAGTATAGTCATGCGTGGGTGTGCGTGTGGTCTGTGCTCTGTTGTGAAGAATGTTGCCTTCTCACAGCGCCAGCGTAGCAGCAGAGACTGATGCTGGCCTCCCAGTATTTACTGAGAGCAGAGACATACGGCCCACTCACACAGGGCCAGATACATCAGCATGACGTTAATACCACATTCCCTGTTAAGGTATGTGTGTGCGTACGTGCATGCATCCGTGTGTGCTTGCCGTCCATACCAAAACCTCTTTTTATCCGTGTGCTATGACAGTCTTTATCTAGACTAATGAGGCTCTTTCAGCAGCAGCAGCAGCTCAGCTCATTTTTCTGTGCTAGACTACTCTTTAAAACATGAACTGTCTTCAGCCCTCACTCTTGCACCCTCTTATCACGTCAGCCTCAACTCCTCACCTCCAAGCTCCTCCTGGCCAAGATGAGGGTCTCAATGCTTGAGGGACCTGAGCTTGGGCTAGGAGAGGAGAGACAGAAGGTAAAGGGTAAGACAAGTGAAGGGCAGTTTGCGAAATGAAAATATTAGAGCTGGTTTGAGAATCAGTTGGAAGCTTTGGAACAGTCTTTAGGAATAGACATCAAAATAGGCTACATTGATTCAAACGAGGGGATTGTTTTGCAATAGCCTTATCCTACATTGACATTAAATCTGAGGACTCCCCAGCTAGCTTGCTATACAAGTGAAGCTGAGGAGGCTAAGGAAATGTGGGAAGCAACGTCAACTGTATTCCCTTGTCTGACTGTGTTAGTTTGAACCTGACATCTAAAAAAAATATGAACAAAGAGTTTTTTAAAGAATTGTTAAAATACTTAAATTGGAACTCATTCATTTAACACTTCACGAAAAACATATTTGTGTTTCTCTGATATTTTCTCAGATTAAATAAGGCTTAATATAAAACTGACCATGAGTCAGCCACTGCAAAATCCATTGTGGATGGTCTCTGGTATCACTTACTCACACACACACACACACACACACACACACACACACACACACACACACACACACACACACACACACACACACACACACACACACACACACACACACACACACACAGCAGGTGGAGCAGGATAGATGAAAGGCTTTTGCTCTGCAGGTGGGCTTAGTTGTGTGTGCTGTTGTAGATACAAAAACCTCCCTAAGCTGTCGTGTCCACCTGTGTGTGTGTGTGTGTGTGTGTGTGTGTGTGTGTGTGTGTGTGTGTGTGTGTGTGTGTGTGTGTGTGTGTGTGTGTGTGTGTGTGTGTGTGTGTGTGTGTGTGTGTGTGTGTGTGTGTGTGTGTGTGTGTGTGTGTTAATAAAATCAGTTCATGCCCTTACAGTTCTGACAGCTCTCTCCACAGTGTTTTTCTATATAGAAGCCAAACTGTCTGTCATCCTCCTGTATAGGCTCCTACTCTGTTCTTTAAAGTCCGACTAACTCTGATTATCTCCTATCAAAAACAGCAATTTGGTTCTCAGTACAATCTTGCTTCAAAATCTCCTCACCTGTGTGTGCTGCCACTGCTTTTGTCTCGTGTGTGTCTTGTTTTCCAGCAGAGATCATAGGGTGCTCTTTTTCCAGCAGGAGTGCGTGGATGTTAGTTGGAAGACTCCCTTCAGCTGGCTCTAACGCCTCATTCACGCTTTGGGTGCTTTGGGTGCTTTTGGTGCAGCGCCACTCCTTCTTTATTATTCTGTTTAGAACAGGAGGGTTCCTGCTTACACTGGAGAGACACAGGAGATGGGATATGGAAATGATGAGATAAAGCAAAGGACCGGGGTATTATTTTGTTGCACCTTATGTTTGAAGAATATGTTTGACTTCAGTGAGTTTTTTTTGTTTTTTAGCTGTGGTTTGCAGCTCATTTATTTAGTTTCAAGTTAACTCTAGATGTTGTGGTGTAGCAATGTATTTCCTGTCCTTTTATATATTCCTAAATTTAGTTAGTCTTGAGGTATTGTTCTTGTGTTGGAATGTATTTCAATCCTTTGGGTGAGATTTATTTCAATCATACAATATGTTTTGTAAGGAATGGTTATAGCACACAGTTTAATCCATAGGACTGATAAACAAAGACTTCTAACTGTAAAGTATTTGTTCTGACTTTAAAGTGGATACTAGAGTTGGTTCCACACACTGTGCCAACTTGACATTATAACAACACAACTAGGCGTGGTGCCTCTTAACCTGAAGACTTGATTACTATTTTTTCCCCGTCTTATTTGACAGAAGTGTTTTAAAGTGAAGAAGTTAAGTTTCTGGCCACCCTTCTCTGGTGTACCGTTGTTGTTGTTCTGAATGTTGTGAAAGTGTTGATGGCACACAACAGCAGGGAATGGCTCAGTGAGATGAGGTGATGTGGCCACTTTGGGACCATTGAGGAGGTAATTGTCCGAGAAGAGGACCACACCACACATGTTTTTGATACTATGTTCTCTGACCATATGTATTGGCTCATTGATAGAGCATAGACTGTGTCAACACGATTCCCTGCATACCTGGATGTGGTCATCTTCGGGCTGTTCTCAGATTTTGTTTTGTGCAAACAACGTTTGTACCCAAGACCCTTTCTCTCATCTGCACAGTGTGAAATGAAGGAAAAAAAAGGGAGGAGGGGAGGAAAGAAGAGAGAGCAGTAATAAAAGAGCAAAGACTCCTGGCTTTGTAAAAGTCAGCCATCCATATAATTAGCTGATGCTCTGCTCTTCAAACTGAAAGACTTCACGACCAAACATTTAGGAACCGACTTCAGTTACTCAATCCAGCTGACTTTCCAGCACATTTCATTTGGCTGTATTAAAACTGCCTTTGAAGATATTGAAAGTACAAATGGCCCATACGAAGAAAATATTTTTATGATCTATGTCTGTTGAAAAATAAGGCTTATTCCAGCAGAGTCTATCTTATTTCTCAATGTATTGACATTTCTTGATTTATTACAAAATGCATTTTAATTACACCAAGATTAATGTGAGTGTTACTCATTATGGATCTATTTTATATATGCAGTAATCTTAGGACAAAAGAGGAAATTAGTTGTCATTTGTTTTTAGGCCTGGACAACAGCACTCACAGATTGCGTACTTACACTCTTGAGACCTTGTCTTTAGCCAGTAATTCAAGTCCTCAATCTTGTCTGGATCCTCTTTGCTACACTTGGCCTTCTTTCAACAACTTGATTTGACGTAGACTTGGAGAGGAAAACGTTCTGTAAAAATGAAGTCAGAGTCAGTGTTCTGGACTGTTGCTCGCTAACAACTCTCTCCTGTCAACTTTTAAGACGGATTCCCCTTTCAGAATATTTTTTTCCATTCAGCTGGCATACATTTTCTCCACTGTTTCTTTTCTGTGCAAAGGCCTCCTCTTAAAGCAGTAATTGAACCAACAGGACTTTTGTTTGTCTCATGAGTTCTGTGGGCTCGGGGAAACAGAGAATTAATTAGAGTATGAGTTAAACAAATATGTGTTCTAAATTAAATGGTAAATGGACTGTACTTCCATTGCTCTTTTCTAGTCTTCAGACCACTCAAAGCACTTTAAAGCACTACATGTCATCATTCACCCATTCTCACACATTCACACACCTTCATACACAGCAGTCACAGCCTGAGGGAGCAATTTGGGGTTACATTTCTTGCCAAAGGACACATCAACACAGACTAGCGGAGCCGGGATTGAACTTCAGAATCCTTTTGTAGTGCGTGGTTTTGCTGAAATATTTAGACCAACTGCTCAAATTGGGCAAAACATTGACTGTCTGCAGTTCACTTACGAACAACTCAATGCTTGTAAGTGAACTACAGCCAGTAAATATCACAAGCCCTAGCACTCCATGATGAAAACTCTTTGTTGGTGCTTGGTAATGTGTTTTTCAAGCGACCGGTGCCATCCATCTTTCAAGCCTTTACAAAGGCACAAACCGAATGCTTTGTGTATTCAAGAAATTGATGTACCCATCCCCATTTCACTACAGTGACTTAAGTGTACTTGATTGGGTCATTTGTTTGTTTGCAAGTGGAGGGAAGTAGATGATCAATGCAATGAACTTCATCATTAGGGAGAGAATGGGTCAGGGATGGAAGGAAGGGATAAAAGGAAGAACCTGTGTAGGAGAGAGGTGGAAGGTAGTTATGTTAACAGTTGCAGCTTTTATCCAACAGTAGCTAAGGATTTGAAAATATTTCGTAGTTTGTTTTGTAGAGAATTCATATTGTGTTGATCTTTGATCAATAGTTCAATTTGCTCTCTGATGGATGAAAATCAGCATATAAGGACTTACCCAAGGGAGTTTTGTCTTGAAGATTGACACTACACATTAGTCTGGCTTCATGCCTTCAGTGCAGTTTAACGGCAGTTTGGCAGACAAAACTTTGTGTTTTTGAAGTTTTGATGGAAATAGTAACACGATTTGCAACACTTGCAATGGAAGACCTATTTGGAAGAGGCCATGCGCTTAAAATCTAACATATTTCCATGAATAAAATAGATCAATTTAAATGGCCGCAGGTGAAGAGAGTGACAGTTCTTGGGGCTCTTTTTGGTCTCCTCCATACACCTGTCGACCTACAGGTGTGCATAAGTTCAGCTCTTTAATGGATAGAAATGACACATTTGAGTTTGGCTGCATCTTCCTTGTGTTAATCTACAGGTGCAGCCTCTAAATCTGTTCAGTCAAATACTGCCTATTAAAGACTATCTGAGATACATGAAACTATCAGCCAGAAGGTAAGGAGGACTGTTCAGTATCATTTACAGTATAAACCCACTTAGACTGGGATAAGAGGAAACAGGGAGGAGCTGTTAGTAGTGGAAGAGACAGAGATGTCAGTGGAGAAAGGTAGGGAAAGATGTCAAGGGTCCTAGCATCTGATAGTCTTTGGTGGAAATAAGGAGGATTTGAAATGGAAAGTAGAATTTGGAAAGCCATTACTGTTATTACTCTGCCATGTTTCATTTTTTTTAAATGTAACACATGTCAGAAATGCTTTTTTCTACCATACTTGCCATTCGGTAATGGCCCTCCTGAGAGCTTTGGAGCTAAGATTCATAATGATTCGGAAATTGTTTTGCTAATGCATTGTCTCTGTGTCTCTTGTCAGCTCCATGTAAACCAGTATTATGGGGTTAATACAGCTGAAAGCATACTGTATCTGAGCAAGCACAAAGACAAACACTTGCATACAAAAAGCTGGAAAATTGGAAACTCTGTGTATAAACCTTGGAGACTCATCAGCCTGGCTGGAAAACTTAAGAGAGAATGCTTTTCTTTTCCACTTCAGAGGGTCCACTCTCGCAAGCTGTCCAATTATCTCCAAATTGAATATCTTTTAGTATGTAGTCAGTGATAGTGTATGTGTGTGTGTGTGTGTGTGTGTGTGTGTGTGTGCGTGTAATATGAGCGTGATAGTGTCACCATCCCTCTGGCAGAGATTAGCTGAGTCCAGAACTTCATGGGACAAAAATGAACATGGCTTATCCATGGCACGTTAGAATTACAGTATTTTGCAAGTGATGAGTGATTGATTGATGTTTGAATTACTGAATGTAGCCTAATTTAATATAACTTTATTCATGTTACAGTGCACAAAACACAGCAAATGCGATCTAAAATTATTAGTATGCATGTCCATTATTTGGGCAGTTTGTACTAATTAAAGTGACTAGAAGAGGTGAATCAGAATCTGATTGGCTAACCATGATTGAGAAACCCTATGAGTGGATCTTCCAGCTGACAACAAAGAGTTAATGTTACCCCAAATTTCACCGCTATCATTCTCCATAAATGTGTAAAAGAGAGAAATAAAATGGCATTATCATATTTTTTAGGACCCCAAGGCTCCATTGCTCAGGGAGAGGAACTGGCTTGTTAACTTCCTGTAAGTGATTCAGGCAAGAATTATCGATTAGGCTCTTTTGCAGAAAATCTCTTGCTGCTGTCACAGTAAATATTTGTTTGGCTCTCTCCCTGCGGCCCCGAGGTTACAGAACAATGCAGACTGCATATGCTGAATTATATACTTTGGAGACGCAAACATTGAACAATTGAGTAACCCCCACTCCTCTACTCATAAATATAGAGACCAAGTAGAACTGCTGATCCATCCATTCCATCTCTGCGATTCATGATCGTTGTCAGACAGGTCCGGGGGGAATAGCTATACATCTATTTTATCTAGCTTTTTTTTTTTTTTTTTTTTTTTAATTCATGAGTCATGTCACAAACTGATGAAACAGCAGTTTTCAAAAGATCCTATCGCTGGTATGTCTCACTTCTCATGAATTGCAACATGCATCTAGGCGATTTATATTCTACTTTCATTATAGGACATTTAATCTATTCGCAACCTGGGCATTCACTAAAGGAAGGCTGGATTTCCTCTAACATGCCGCCTTTACTGATGCCTCATCTGATTCTAATCTCCCCACTCACTGCATGATAATTGAAAAATGGAGAATAACATAATAATCCACATACTGACAGATAATGTGTAAACACTTTTATTACATGTATATTTTGCTCCTCAGTCACCTATGAAAATACACCTTAATACCCTTGATTTTTACAAAGCTGACTGCAGGTGAATGTCTTCTGAGCCTCCATAATCCATCATTACTGGATTTTGAGGTTTAACTTCTCAGACTTTGCTGATATGGTCTCTGCCTCTGTTGAGTATGCTGTCAGATTGCAGCTCTTTGAGGGAGAACGAGAAAGATTTAAAAGGAGTAGAGCATGACAAGCTTCTCTGAAGGGGTTTCTAATCAGGCATAGCACGATTGATACCATCACATGTAATGAATTCAGTGCCGTATCTGATTCCTCGGTTACATACTGACTGAGCCTGGTGATTCTTAAATCATTTTAAAGCAGCTGGTATCGATTTTGAAGTGAGGCACATGGATTTGCAAAGCCAGTGTATCAGACTCTTTTAAGGGAGAGTGGATTTATCTATGGCCCAATACGGAAAGAAATTCTGCCTTGCAAGTAGATTCCCAGAGTCCAGCTGCGGTATTATAGATGAAGGTACAGAGAGTTTGATTTGATCTTTTGTCCATCTTTTATTGCATGTTATTTTTCCGTATTAAAGAGGACTTTCAGCGTTGGAAACGAGGAGTAAGGAATGAGTTTTTAAATCAACGGATTCCTAACAACTTTATTGTTGCACCTCCTTTAGTAGGGAGGTTAACACTGGGAATGATTGTGCTCCTTGAACAACATGCACTCAATGATAACACTACAAGAGCCAGCTCAAAAATTGCTCAACAGTGCAAGGTACTAATGCTAGCAATTTAGGAAAGGTGCCAGATGGTCTCCTAGATTCCTGATTTAGTAGTTTTCTAATCCTTTACCCCTTTAGTGGCCACAAGCAAGCGAGTGACTGAGTGAGAACTGAAAGTGTGACTGGGGAGATTTAGTGACATTGTAGAGCTGTTGGAGAGGAAACCGGGTGCAGTGTTCAGGCAGTGCCAGAAGACCGAGGCTGGTTTCATGTCGGGCAGGTAGGCCAGAGTCCAGGGGGTGCAGGCTACACGTGTGGACTACCCCATGTTGGTCCTTTACTGATTGCGGTTTCGTTTGGTTGATGGGAGTTTGTTTGCTTGTTTTTGGATGCAGCCCTGTGTGATTGGTTAGATCAGGCCACTAGATGTGGCTCAGCTTTGATGCAAACAGACGGCAGTGAATCTACTGAGTCTGAGTAATTGGAAGTTGTGGGGAACATCAGACTCACTTTTGGAAAATACACACACTGATGACAGCACTCACCCACACAAACATTCACACACTGCTTCCCATAATTTCTCTTTTTGTCACAGTTATCAGATAAAAGCCTGCCTGTTGTGAGATTAGAATAAATTGCCAATAAGGAATCGGAAACATAGATTTCTTAGATAAGCCACAGTCTGACTAAGGAGTACTTTATTATGACAAAAGTGCAGGGAAACTCTGGCCAACAGTTTCCATTATCGACTTACACCCCAGTGAAACATTTCACAGAAACATGTTAGATGGTCTAAGTTCTCTGGACGGACTTTATCTTCCAAATAGGTGATCTTCAACTCTTGTAACATTTATTTCGTAAACTCAAGTAGTTGTTGCAGTAATGATAAAAATAAACCTGAAAAAAGGAACATTTGTATAGAATGCAGGTCTTTTTATGAATGTCTGTATACAGTTTATGATTAGGTGTGTCTTCATGATGCAGAGACAAGTCAACAGTTGAGAAGTTATAATAACTTGTGTAAAGGTCAAGTATGCCTGTACAGTGAATCTGTCATACAGTTGCTTCAGAGGGATTGTGGTTTAGACTCATCGTGGTGACAGTTAAGTTTTCACGACCCAATCAACCACAGGTTTCAGGTTAGAAATTTCTATTAATTCTGGATTCCAGTTGTGGCCCCTCATTGTTTCTTTTAACAAAAATGATTTATGTTGCTATGGGGTGGGGCAGTGTCTGTGTATTGAAAATACATGTTTCTGTATCACATTTGTTTGTCTCATCAACTTACACAGGTTTTCTTAAAATATAAAACATTTTATCAGCTCTCCTCATCATAACTGGCAGGCATTATAATGTCTGTTAAACACGATCAGTTATGCTGTTTTCGAACAAGATGTTCTTTAATCAAGGCATTTCATGATGGTCAAGAAATGAACCGGGCTGCAGGTCTTGCCAAAACAAAGAAAGTGAAATTTAGATTTGGCCTTTTCTGATAAACTTATCAGAATTGTGCAATGATATATTCAGAACAAAAGTTTTTGAATAATGCCAGAAAAAAGTATATAGTGCTGCATAAATGCCTTTTGATTAACAAGCTAATGACATCATGCTGATTTTGTGTTATGTACTCATTCACAGCTGACTAATGAGTAGATCATGTGATGGACTCCACCAAGCGGTTGTGAGGCTTTTTCCTGACCTTTTTTTCCCTTTCTTTGTGACCTTTGAATACATTGATGAAAGTTAAGATGCAGCTGACTTTCCATTTCTCTCTCCTCCCATGAAACCCTTAACTCTGAAGGAACAACGTGCCTATAACTGTAATCTGTTCATCTTTCCCTGTCTTTTTCTGTCATGGCTCTTTTATCTTTACCTTCATCTCTTACTCCCCACTCTTTCATCTTTCCTTTCCCCTCTCACTTCTTGACTTTCATATCTTTGACCTTCTCCTCATTATAGTCAACATCTGTTTTTTTTCATCTCCCACCCCTCCTTCATACAGTACTTCCTCATTTTGGTTGTTATCTATCATAGTGATGAGCTGGAGGGTTTTGGATTTGAAGCTAAGGATGACAAATGATGGCCTCCCTTAGAGTGTGTTCTGACCCTGCAAATTTCCCCGCTGCGGGACTAATAAAGGATTATCTTTCTTATCTTATCTTATATGTCATAAGTAGGCTTCTTTACTTTTTGTTTTGTGAGTATACTATTTTGATCATCATTCAAGAACTGAAGGGTTCATGCTTGATGCTTAAATAATGGTTTGACCTGAGGTGCTAGTTCATGTGTCACCTGCAGATTTGACAGATACCATGGTGGCGTTAAGCCCTTTAGACTTTTAAGTAAATTGTTGACAGGAAGCCAACTTACACGTCAGACAATAACACCACTGCAGTTTCACTATGGTTCAGCTGCTAAATGACTGTAATGTAATGTAATGTAGCTGCCAGTTGTTTGTCAATAAAAGTCTATGGCTTTGGCACCAGCAGCCAGTAGACTATTATCTGCCCGTATGTTTAAAGACCTTGGATCCCTATTTGAATATTAAGCTCCATCAAAAAATCGGAATTTGCCTTAGTGTAGTCTGCAATCCACAAGCCTAAAATTATTTCATTATTACCAAGAGTTCCTAATGATTGTAGGCGTTTTTAGATGATCAAACCCAGCTTTCTGGGTTAAGGTCTGGGCTTCCTCAGACTGTTGAATGGAGATTAAATATTTATGACAATACTTTTGATTCCCGTCAGTGAAGTTAATATGTAATGGCTTAGTAGCACAATCATTTATGTTGGTCTTATCATTAACTTGTTAGTGTTGCGTTTTAGTTCAAAGAGGGGGACCCAAATGCAGGACAGCAGGCAGGCAGGTTGAAGGAACAAAAGGCGAGCTTTCATAACAAAGATCTGATCCAAAAAGACAAAAACAGGCTGGCAACAGAACTGATGGAGCAGAGTGAGGCGAATCCAAGTTAGATAAACAAAACTGAGAACAACCGGTATGGCACGTGGAACACAAGGGAGAATACTGACAAGCAACACAAGCAACCAAAGCAGACTACCTGTAAACTAAAAGAAGGAAAGAACACAGACTAAATACACAACAGTCTAACTTTAGCTAACTGGTAACGTTAAACATTGATAATAGCAAGTTCACCTAATTGACTTTTGTGGAATCCCCCGATGCCGCTGAGGCTGTTGGGAGGTCGGAGATAAACGGAATGTGCTGTGTGCGAAATTTATGTATTCATTAATAAGAACTGTGTGCCACAATAAACATGCGGCCAACATGCAGCCATTTTCATAGACATTCATTGTTACGTTGAGAATACATGCTAAAAAAAGACACATTTTGGCTGAGCTCACAACCCAATACACAACCACTGTTTTTACGCATATAAGACTTTTTTTTATGAAAACGGAACAAAACAACTATAGTTTCAGTGTTATAGACTATCAGGTCGCCCAACCATTTGTTCACTGGCATAGAAATATAAACATTTTTAACAAAAGATTTATCTAACAAGTTTAGTCATTTTGTTGGGCTTAAAACATTAGATTGGAAGCCGTTAGATAATGCTTCAAAGGAACACCTCATCTGAAGGCAAGTGCTACGGTTTGTAAGTCAGCTAGAAGACTTTCACATTTACATGAAAACTTGAAATGTAGATGAAAAACATGGCTGAAAAAGTTTTTGTTTTGAAGTTTTGTTTCTTGTCAATTGATTTAAAGTTGGTATGCATCTATATTATTGGATCTTTCAGTGTTTGTTTTTTGTTGGCAGTTAAGTTTGGGACTTTATTACAGCTCTGGTACAGCTAGTACAGGCGGAGGGGTGACCTGGAGCTGCCAGCTTTATGAGTTTCTGCATAGATATGGTTGCCCTTTACAATAATTTTATCGTCAAAATTCATGTTGCAAGAGCATTAAAAAGTCAAAACTGTAATGCAATTGTTCATGGGTCTTATGCAAAGAGACATTGGGGACCACAATGACCCCAATTATAACCCCACTCACCCTGAAAGCTCCAGTGGGAAAGTTTGTGCCTGTGTTGTAGTCCTACAGATTAATGCAAGTGGAGCCTGATGTTTACAACAGTTTCCATTTGCATGGTAATCCTTAATGTAATGACCTCTGATCACACAAGGGATGGCAATACAATATAGCCTTCGTATTGATTTAAGGCTCAACCATGGTCTCATTTGTCTGAAGTAGTTTTGTGATGTCATATAGTTATATTATTTCTCTGTGTGCCACTTTAGATAAATACATGACTTAGTATATTAGTAGTATATTTTTAATTATTTTCATTCACAGTTTTGATGAACCCATATCTTAAACACTGGGCAGCTGTGTCATGCCCCTCGCCCTTCTCCTCTCTGGCCATGCTTATAGTGCAGACTTTACACCAGACTTGCATGCCTTTGAGTGGCATGCATGCTAATTGTGGTAATGAAGGTCACCCAGAGGACCAGCTGGAGTCCTTCTCTGTATCTACAACACTCCCTGTAGGGAAGTTCCTGCCTGGCGTGAACCTCACCAAGACACTGAAAAACACCATATGCTCCCAACTCAGCACCTCACACCTTTTCCAGGATTTCAGACTGCCACTGTGAAATGCAATCTATAGGACTAGGATCAAGTGATACAGAACTATCAAGAAGCTGCACTCTATTTAAAGTTGCATTAAGTCATTATCTTGTGCTTCCTCATTTCAATGCAACTCCTATCCCCTTCTTAATGCTGGGGGTGCTACTGTGTGTGTCGCACATCCATTATAGGTCGCTCCATTGCCTCTTGTTGCTTTGTTGAAAACCATTTATCTTCAAAATGCCAACTTTTCACAAAGTGAGAATAACAACCTTGTTTTGAGCAAAGTCACACTACATTTTCTAGATAATCCAAAGGAATTTGAAACTGTTTTATGAGCCTTAGATTTTGGAGGATTTTCTCAATCCTTCCACCTAAACTGAAAATGAAAGAATCATGAAATGCTGAGATGCCTGGATTTACTGGGCAGCAGCGCCCTGCAAACGTGTGTGGGAATCTGACCAATGGACAACAGCTGGCAAAGTGTTTGCAACTGATCAGTCCCTGATGCTGGTTGAACAAATATACAGTAGTTTGTTTTGAGGTCAAATTAAGTGCTCACCTTGTACAAAATGGTACATTTATAGTAAAATCTATGTAACAAAATGCAATGCTTCTAATATATTTATAAAGATCCATTGTGGCAAACAGGCAGATTCCGTATGCTATATGACATACAGTTCCAGAAGTATAGTGTTGTAGCTGTAATGAAGTCCAGTACATTAATTACTTAAACTTCACAAACCGTTGCTTAGGCACTGCAGGGATGATAGGGAAAGCTCTATAAAAGTACTTTATTTATTATATAAAATAAAGATCATGTCTCCACACTGAACTTTTTCATAGCAGGTGTTCAGGCCATCACCAGGCAGTCAGGCAACTTTTAGTGTTCATCAGGATTTAAAGGTTAGATGAGATGTGAACTGGCACCTTGGCTTCTCACTCTCTCCAGGCAGCTGTGTGGCTGAACAGCCCCGTGACATCAGACTGCAGGGAGTCTAGTTGTCTACTGCTGAGACTTCCTCTGTCAGGCGCTGGGTGGGCTCTGCTCTGGTATTTCACATTAAGGGCATGGCTCAGCACCCCTGCAGACTCCCTGACAGTGCTGTATCGGCACATGCTGTGTTATTGTGGGATGCCAAGCATACACATATTTGAAAATGTGTTTTTGTTGGACATTGTCTTTCCTTTATGCATTTTTTGGTGGATGATGACAGAATAACTGAGGATATTGTTTGAACATTCAGTGTAGCTTTTGGAAAATGTTCAGCTCACTTGTGAGTTTTACAAGTGGAAAGGAAGCCAAAAGAACTGAGGTTGTCATTCATTTCCTCTTTCACTCAATACTATGCTGAAGATGGAAGGAAGGGAAGAATGATATCATGGCATAATATCATTCTCACAACACCCAGCTGTTTTCCTGCTACATGGATCATCCATCCATGGAAGGGCCAGATGGAAACCCAATGACAGAGGGAACAAATGAAACTTCCTGCATGCTCATTATCCATCCTGGCAATCTGTGCCCTTCAATGACAATGTTTTTATCTGTGTGTGTGTGTGTGTGTGTGTGTGTGTGTGTGTGTGTGTGTGTGTGTGTGTGTGTGTGTGTGTGAGTGTGAGACAGGCCCCCTAGAGGAAATATTTTCTGTATTTTCTCACTTAGTGCTTTGGAACGTCGAGACATGTAGTCATTACACTGTAACTCCTTCTGATCCATCAGAGATGAGTTTAACATCGAGCTACGGCACATTACAGGAAATCTCAGACTTTTGTGGAAGTGTCCTTTTTGTAGTTAAACTTTCAGTCAAATGTGAGGATCAAGATCAGTTTCATTTCTGTGCTTGGCGTACAAAGACTGGTCTGGATGTGTTTAACATTGCTTAGCTGAAAGATGTAGCAGGGGTAAACAGCTGCCCTCACATAAAGCCAGCACTGCTGTACACACAGTAAAAATGTATATATGTGTATATATATATATATATAATATATATATATATATATATATATATATATATATGTTTGTGTCAATGTGTAGTTGTTGTACTGTGCCAGAATCTGTTTGTGTTTGCCTAGGATTTTGTCTTTAAGATGTGAGTTGAGCAAGAATACATCATACTTTTTTCTGGTACTTTCTCTTGAAGACGAATTAGAAGTTTAGTAAATCAGCCACACAGGTTTCCCTAATGAGGGAAGTGACTGAAAACCAATATTAATATCCAGTGAGTGAGCGAGCAGCCCTAATTGGATACTTGAAGATAGTATTGATCTGTATTTCAGGTTTGTTATTGTTGTACTAGTGAGCTTTGCCAATAATTCACCCCTTTAGGGGCGCGCCCCTATCTCCTTCTTGCACTTGCAGCAAGCATGCACAGTGCTTTCTTCTAGTTTTCATACTCCTTAAAACCACAAAATCATACTTCCATAAAGATCAAATCATACTTCTAGTCCTATACTGACTAAAATAGCTGGATCAGGTTTAATTCATAACATTTCAGTACATTTCTATATACATATTATTTTTAACATTTTGTTTATCAAACTTAAGAAATATTTAAGTCAACTCTGATGTTGCCTCACACATAAAATAATCATCCCTCTCACTAACACATAGCGAGGCATACAGCTAATGCATTAAACACTAGTATTGTCTGATACCCGAAGCCCAGATATCAGTGTCTGCATCAGGACCGAAAAAGTCGGATTGGTGCATCCCTAAAATAGGATTAGATTTTCTGTACTGTTTGGTCGTAGACAGGCCCCAGACTGCAGTTATTCTGTAGACACGTCTGCTGTGACAGTGATCAGAAATGGATCCAGGTTGTGTTACATAGCCATATGTCACACCGAACACCTCTCTGATATATCACTGCACAAATGTGTTCCTAATGTACAATGGTATATGTTAATGTAGCCAGGACACCCTCTCTTTGTTCTTTCCCATGGCCCCTTTGTCATGAGTTCTGTATCATTCATCCTCCTTTCCACTTCGACCAAATGTTCCTGAGAACAGGACTAATGGGTTTAGAAGAGTAAAGGCAAGAGGAGATGGATGTTCTGGTGCAGTAGAGTGTTTAAAACCTGACGTTTGGGTTAAACTTTTTTCACAATTTTAGAGTTTTACTACAGAACAAATCAATTTGGGAACTACGCCTCAGTTAATTATCAATTTCCTTTTTAATACGATACACATGTGTCCTAAGCACCCTTTAACTGCACACATCTGTCTACATTACCTAATTTGGCGATCAGATTATGTCATCTGTATCATCTTTTAGATCACTGCGGTGAATGTAGACAGGAAATTCTGTAAGGGGCTGCTATGTGGGGGGAAAAGCTATCCAGCAGATGCAAAAGGTTTTATCCCCTGGGCTACTATTATAGCGCTCATTTTAGCTGTATAGCTACAATTGGTAAAGGGAATAATCCAAAATGCTTGAATTAAAAGTGATTTATAGTACTTGCCATGCATAATGGAGCCTTCTGTTCTGTGTAAAGGGATGTTTTTTATAAATGCGATTTGTGGCTCAGTTGACTATCCTCACGACCTTGATCCTACTGTAGTCTGGATTTCTGGTAAGGAAGACTGATGGATGCTCATTACCATCCAGACCTTCTTTTATGACAAGCCTCATTTATCATGTACCCCAAAACTTTGCCTAAATCAAAAGCTTAAACAGGTATTGCTGCTGTGTGTTTATTTTACAGGTGTAGCGGTGAAAGTCATCCACTTGCTTGCAGAACATCCAGCTTTTTAGCCCGTGTGGTCTTTTATCACAAAGGATGAATTAGAAGCCAGTTTTTACATATTAGCATAGTCGTCCCTGCTGCTCACAGAGCCTGGGTCCTAATATTTCATATAGATTTAGATTTGATAGTTTGTGAACTTGTATTTAGTCTACATGAAATATTGAGCATGTATTGTATTCTTGAATATTTGAGGTGGATTGTGCAATATTAATCTCCATGTCTCTCCTTCCATATCAAATACAGACAGTTATTCACTAAAGCTTGTCTAAAAGAGAACAGATGGACCAGGAAATGAGATCAGGAAACAAGCCTGAACTGTAATGCTTCGATTTGTCATTTGATTTCACTCTTTAGGGCTTAAGGTAGAATTCACTGGGAATGACTCACCAGTATTCAGTCCAACTCCAGCACACGTTTCAGTAATAGCACTGAACAATTTAAGATATTTGGGATAATTGATACATTAGAGGAGTAGTCGAATCATATGTTTAAAATTTCTAGATTGCTAACATCACAAAACCAAAAGCAAGACCACCCAGACAAGAGATAAATATTGCCGTATCTCCAGAGTGACCATTAGTAATGGAGGTTTGATAGAGGGATACAATTACAGCAAATTTGGATTTAGTCAGTAGTGAATGTACAATTTATACCCCAACATTCATTGCTTCATATTGTTCTCCTTCCAGCCCCAGCTTCAAGTATCCCTGAACACACATATTCAGTTTTTAGCGCCTGTTTGGTGCAGCAAGAAATTAGAAACACTTGACAACATTATTTATTGAAATGATGTAAGAGCAACAATATCATTTGTTATTATAATTTTTTCTAATTTACATAAAGATTCATCCACAGCAGTTTAACAGTTTACAGGTGTTTGTTTGTTTGAAGATGAGCATGCACAGTGTTATGCCAGCAGAGTAACAAAAGTTGCAGAGTTTGTTTGACCTGCTGTCCGTGTTGTTGGAATAAAATTGAACATCATGAAAAATCACAATTTAGCCCTTTTGGAGGACATGACTGACTGCTAAAATCCCACAGCAGTCGATGTCAGACTATCAGCTGCAGTAGAAGTTGACGTTTGCCAGCAGTAGGCCAACTAAACATATTTGGATAGTTATTAAAATCCTGCAGGTCTGTGCTGGGCTCGAACGCACTGACAATGGAACAATTTCGAAGCAATTTATCAGAAAACTAGAATGGCACTGAGAGGATGCAGACAATAGTGCATTCATAGGCTCCTCGGATTGCTCTTCTAACTTCGGTGTGTTCATGAGCTTTAGGTCGAAAATGTAAAAAATACATGGACGCCACAAAGAAAATGTGTTGTATTTAATTGCTTGAACAACACGGTAGCTATTTTTGAGTTGTTGTTTCGTAGTGAAGTGGCTCACGTGAATTTTTCCAGTTGGGACATTTTTTTTCCCAAATTCCTCAACACTACATGAATGTAACAAAAATGTCCTATCGCAATTTAAATGAAAGTGAAACATATTGCGTGTACAAACAAACAAACACACCTGAAAACATTTCCTCTCCTAAACATTAGCAGATTGTGACAGGTTGTTGTATGTGGGTTTTAGCAAGCAGCCTCTGTCCCCATTTCTTAGTACTCTGTACCAGCACTGAATATTTTAGTGGAATAGAGTGCCTGATCATACCGACACCCTGGCTTAACTTTAATAGGAAAAATGACAAAAGTGAAATTTTCCGTTAAGATGTGTTTCAAGATTACCTGTAAAACAGGCAGTGTATATGCTTTAACACATTTGACCTCTTCTGAATGATCTTAGAGCTCTATCCATCTTGTTCCCACAGGCAGGATATCACTAACCATTTCTTTCTTATACTATGTGACCCAGGTTTGACACCGAGGTTGTTTTTGGTTTGAAGATTTCTGTTCAGGCTCATCAGTTTAGGTCATTTTGTAGAGGTAAGTGTTGAGGAATGTGCTTTGTTTTGACTGTTTGTAATACCGGCCCATACTCTGATTATATCCAGATTAGATTGCAATGAGGTCTTTGTGTATTAACACTCCCCAGAGTTTTGGCACATGCAGCAGGTTTTTTATGCGTTTCATCTCTTTTCACACTGAGCTGACCTGACACCGCCTCTTTCTTGCTTTTATTTGCCTCTATTACTCCCACTTTAATCAACACGTTATCTTTCTATCATTGACATATTTACCTTATCTTGTGTGTATTCTTACTTATTCCTCCAATGAAGAAATGCAAGCCTACGAGAATATGTCCTGCTGAAACACAATCAGTTTAGGTTTTACATGAGCAGTAGGGAGCCATGAAAGGCTGATGGGAAGTTCACTCTGTGGCATCAGAGTATGGGAGAAGCCTCAGGTCGGTGCCTCAGTGTAATTAAATATTTCCTATTATCCGTGGGCTCGGGCTCTAGAGGAATGTTTACTATGTGAGCTGGGGCCTAGCCTCAATAGCGGGGTTATTAAGTGGTCTGCAGAGCACTGGGTGATGGACGAGCTCAGGTTGGGTCACAATGTGGAAAACAGGGCTCACAAGAGACCTTGTGTTTCTCCCCTGGATGTGCACAGGAGCAGAAAGCAAGATGAGAAAGAGAAACACAATGAGCCGCCTCAGTGGAAAGTGTGACTTGGTTCTTTACCTCTGTATTAAGTGTTGATGTCTTTCCTTGGTTTCTCTTCACGAGGATTCTAAGATGTATTGATTGTCCGTCTTTGTGATTAAATGTAATCTATACCCGATGTAGTGTAGGTGTGAAACCATTTATCACCTGCTATAAGACAAACAAATATATATCTTGCCTTTTGTTTTAGTCTTTTGTTTTTGCTAGGTGACATGGTTCAACAACTCAATTATTTGCCCCTGCTTTTCTAATAGCTTCCATTCCTCCTACCTTATCTCTCACCAGACCCTCATTTTTTGGCATTTTTTTTTTCATCTTCTTTTCTTCGTCTGCAGCTCTGATTTTGCTCTGTGATAACGTCATGTTACTTCATTTATCAACTCCTCAAGCTGCACGTCAGACATCAAGGGAACATGTCACAGTGGTCAGTAGCATGTTTGCACAGTATCATAAGCTGTCAACGGGTTATCACATCACCCCAACAGCAAAGTGTTGCTGTCTCACAATGTTCCAGTACAGTTGATAGGATTCAAGTTTAGTAAAGTTAAGTTTAACTATGATCTCAAAAAAAAGAGAAACTAGAGAGCTGAGATCACGTTTAAATATAGTTGTTTAGATAACAATATTTGTCACTGCCACAAATGTTGTGGCAGTGCAATAATGTACTGACATTTTTTGTTTCAACATGAAACAAGTGATTATTTTAGTGTTTTGCTCAGGAATAGTAACCCCTGATTTGTTGCAGACCGGTAACTGGCTAAATATTATATCACACATGTCATAATATCATTTACATACTGTACATATACACTCCATACCTGTCTATCCATAAAAAGCAGAGTAGATAACAAAAATAAATTTACTGAACATTCCAGTTCAGCCACATTCTTTAATGAATAGATTTTTTTAATACATAATTATTTCCTAAGTTGCTTTGATTTGAACTGAATTGGGGGAAAAAAGCATTGGTGTCTCAAATGAGAGTTTTCATTTTGGATGTCTGAAGCACATGATTTGTCAAGGCTCCAGAATCCTTTTAACGTGTTGTCCTTGGGTGAGTGTTATAATTGGATGGATAATAGATGTGACTGGAGGCAAAAGGCAGCTATGTTTTATAAAGCTCATATGGGTTTGGAATTCTTACTGTTTAGGAGAGCATAGATGAAAGGAATGACTTTCCAAGGATCCTCAGTTATATTCTGAGCATATGGTTTGAAAATGATGCAAACATGAGATCATATAAATACCATGCAAGTCATTGTTAGTTGAATCAAAAGGCAAACATGCAAATTCAGTTTTATTTAATTTTCTTTTTCTACAACAATTCCCAGTTGCCTCCTGGTGTTTTTAGCCATTTTAGCAGCCATTAGCAGTACCCCATGATATTCCCACTGTGAAGCTTTACAACTATTAGCAGTGGTGCATGATTGTTATTTTTAGGGGTTGTTAGACACTAAATAAAAAAATGCAGTGGCTTCCAAAGTTCAAATACACTACAAGGAGGCTGCTGACAGCCAGTTGTGATGGACAACCTAATTTGCCAAATATTCAAAAGATTATTTTTTGCTATCATGAATTTTTGAAACATGTTATTTAAAGGATCACGGCAATTTGTATCATGATTAAAATTGGATGGTTACCGTCTGCTGCTCGCTGATTAAAGATCCTTTTTTATGGAAAAAGGTTTTTAGCCATTTAGGATTAATGTGAACTTGATCATACTACACTAAGTTTCATAGTAAAAAAAAAAAACAATTGCACTGCTTCGTTGTTAGTGTTGTGTTCAGCTAGCTGTGTATGTGTCTGCTGTAGGAGCACAAAGCTGATCTCTGTTCTACAGCTATTATTCACCATGCTGCATTCTCTCCTTTTTACTATTGGTGCCTTGCCACTGCATGGGCACCATCCTATCTGAGTCAAACTTGTACACAGCAGTCCCTGTGTTTTCGAGCCCATGAATAGACTGTAGAGGCCTTTGTGCCGGGGGTGTTGTTGCAAGTCTAGCCAGTGCTGTGGTTCATTCCAGTGACAGCTTCTTTCTGAAGATAACAGTGTGTTTCAGTACAAGCAGAGGGTTGGCAACTTTAAAATAGACCTGTAATCATAGACCTAGACGGTGAAAAGTGTCTCGACCGCAGGTCTTATACAGCAACATGCAGCAAAATGCAACCTTTAAGGAAAACTGTCTGAATATTTCCCTTGCACCCTAGTGTCCTTGCTACAAAGATACTAAACCATTATGTCATCCATATAGCAGAATATACTTTCAGGTTGTTGTTTTTTATTTCTAAAGAGTTGAGCTCATAAAGAAGGCAGTATGTCATGTAGTTTGAAGAGGTCAAAACACTTCTTGTTCAAACCCCCACTCTGCTTCTACATCAGTGTAGTTTGACTTATTGAATACTACTACTTTATTTCAATGATTAACACATTCTGCGTAGTCTTTTCCTAAATCATGATTTAGAATCACTCATCTAATATTTCCTAAACTTTTTAGAATCAAAATGTGCTACACATATGATCTATCATTTGAAGTCCTTTCTGGCCCTTTTCCAAGCCCAACAAACAGCAGTACTTTACCATTAGCATAAACTACTGTCTTAATGATATGCAAATTACTTTGAAATCCTGTTAATTGTAATCCAACCTAGAGTCAAATTGCATGTGAACTCTCTTTACTCGCTGTCCCTGTATGAACCTGGCCAGGTGCAAGCCTCATCTTCTCAGGTGTCTTTTGTGACATGCAAATTAGATTGCCATAGCAACCTCACAGTCAGTGCACTGCAGAGCCAATTCAGTGCTAACTCAGGATGGGTCGGATTTGTCAAGAGATCCTTAGCCCACCTGCTTGAGATAGATGCTGTGAGATGCTTCTTTAAAGGAGGACAGATGGGAGTCGAATGATTAAAAACATACCTTCAACTTTTAAGCTTGATTAATAAGGATATCTTCAAACCGTAAACAGTAATGTAATATAAACACACAAGCCTGTTAAGCAACACAATCCAAAATCTGCGACTGTGATCACATAGATGCAGATACAAAGTTCAGTAAAGTCTTCAGAATTTCTTTTGCCATTTGTTGTGACTCAGGAATATTTAAATTTTACGTTTTAAGAATCAGCAAAAGTGACTTAAAAGGCTTTCTTTTGTCGTGAAACTACAGCACTGACCATATAGATAACCTGTATCCAATCCTATGATTTCTCAAATGTCAGCTAATGTTGGCTTGAAGATAAGCTGTGCAGTGTGTATGTGTGTGTTCTAGTGTAGTGTGCACTCCTCCACACTAATATCTAGTGCATGAGTTACTTCACATTTTCTTGCTGGGTGAGTCCTGGAATAACATTTCCTTCTAAGGGCAACACAATGCCTCCCTGACCAAACAGTTACACGTTCTCTTCCATATCTGATTTGATCTTTTGTTATTCCGTGGTATTGGATGTTCATGTCTGTTCTTGGATGGCCCGAAATGCTGATGTTTATCATATTTCTGGCTTGTGGAAGGAGATTTTTGATAAGCGTCAGTGTTGAGACGAGGATTAAGTTGTATTATATCAGTGAAAGAAAGTTATTAATGTTATGCGTATGAGGGTGGTCCTTCTTCATATTCTTTTGCTCTCATGGTGTCATTGGCAAGCTCCAATGTTTCTGCATAAATCCCCTAGCTGTTCCGCACTCACTATTGCATTGGTTGTACTGGATAATATCTGTTTCCATAGTACTGTACTATATTAAACATTTCCATAAATGCTGTATGCATTCATAATCGACAACTTGCACACTTCTCACATGATCCTATGCCATTACTGATTTTGCTAGAATTCCTCGTGGTGCTCACATTTCTGTCTTAACTACAAACTGTGATAATATATCCTTGAGGGAAAGCTGACCCCGAGAGGGTTTCCTCTGTGATGTCCGCAGTCTATGACTAGTACAGTACGAGTTTTATTTCAGGCCACATAGCCAAGCACAACAAGGGACTGATCGACAGGAGGAAGTGACAGCATGTCAACATCAGAGCATGAGAAAGGATCAGGACAGGAACCCCCTTCCTTGGCCTTTCTCTGACAGCCCACATGGAAACAATGGCTTTGGCAGCCTCTCAATGGCTGTGGGCTTCCCTTGTTTTTAGATATATTATGTAGTAGTGTTTTATCATTCTCATAAAGTTTATTATGCTTCAACATTATGTTCAGGGTGTGTTTGTGATTATATGTTTGCTTTGTAAAACTGAAACAAGTTCGGGGTGGGTGTTGCATTACAGTTTCATATTTGATCCACTTCAGGTCATGGTCTGGAATGGGATCCTTATCAGTATATTCACTCTGTACAAGAGTTCAAGCTGAGTGAACTTTGGCCCGTTAATCTCAGTCTCAACCCGTCAGCATATTAACCATTCATGTTCAAATTGTACAAAATATAATATCAAAAAGAAGCTTAACTGATTGTATAATTTCAGCATGTCTAATGACATGAAACTATTCTCTTACTCCCTTCTATGATTTTGTCATCAGTGGTCTGTCATTATTTTTCTTGAGATTTCTAAATTCATTTTTTCTCCACACTCATAATATCTCTTGCTGGATGAATTTATCATGAGAGAAACTTGAGGTTTCATTTCAGTAGAAGGGTTTGAGCATACATTTTCTCAAGGTCTTTTCCTTGATTGCTGTTCCAATAAAGCCGACTCCTTTTAACTTTCAGTTTCATATGCAGGGGAGCAGCCCAGACCAAGTGGGAGTCAACAACTGAATATGAAATTGATTTGAGATGCACAATGGTGTCTGGCAGTTTGATTACAACCTCTGTGCTGATGTGTTGACGATTTAGATCCATGGCCTTGAGAATGCAGGTCCCTTTCACTGATGCATTTCAGCACTCAGGTCTCAGTGTAATGTTAGATTTGTATTGAAAAAGAGACAGCAAACTACCAGATTGCGACTGAACATGTTGTACATTTTCCTCCCCATATGAGTTACAGATAATTTAGTTTGCGTTTCTCATTTTTCATGCCATTTCTCCAGTGTTATTAGCTGTTATTCTAATCCTGGAGTCACTGTGATTGTTTTACAAAGCGGGCTCACCACAAAGCTTGTGATATGACAGTGAATATGCTAATGCTGGAATGTGTCAGTCAAAGCCTCTCAAACCTCATCATTGTTTTTTCTTTTTCATCTATTATGTTTTACGGTATGCTGTAGGCGCAAACATTTACAACCATTGAGCCTTGACATGAGTGGCTGCTAGAGTAAAACTACTATTACTGTATTTTCAGTATGTGAGTCGTGATGTGTCATTTCCCTATGGGGACTGATCGTTCTGCTTTGAGTCAGAGTACATTTTGCTGTTAACAAACATAGCAAAGGCTTGTGCACAGCTTGGCATGTTCTGCTTGCATGGAAGGAAGAGCATACTTTTTACTTAGAACTTTGCTGAAACAGTTGGTATAGATCAGTGATTTATTTTATAAAAAAAGCCAAACATTCATCGGTTGGAGCTACTGAAATTTGATGATATCATGCTTTTGTCTGTTTGATATTGGAGTAGTTTTGATACCGATATCAGTATCAGAAATGCCTCAGATATAGCCTGAAATGCTGGCTGTCTATGCTTTAAACCAATATCACATTGCCATCATATATCAGCACATTAATGCTACACAACAACAACAACACAAGTCACCCGCTACCCGATCTGTACATCCTACCCAATTGGTACCGCCCATGTGTAACTATAAATAGACAATCTTTATGTTTTTTAACAGTTTATCAGACGGAACAAGCAATTTGAGGACATGAACTTGGGCTCTTGTAACTTGTGATGGGCTTTTATACGTATTTTGTGACATTTTATACATTTTCAACTCATTTAGAAATATTGTATTTTTATCAGGAATTGATATCATCAAATTAATTCCTGATGTAAATAATCATTAGTTCCAGCCCCGTACAGTGTAAAATAAGATGGAGGCCGGAGAAAGATGGTTACTAGTTGAACTCATGCTATAGTAGTCCTTTATCTCCCAGCTACCAGTCCTGCACTCATCAAGTGATCCTAATAAAATCTTATTTTAACTTAATCAGTTTGGGGCAAGAAGTGTTTCTGTGCTGAGTATATCCGCCACATATGTAGCTCAGATACTAATTATTCTCGCTGAGAATTGGTTGACCTTAGTTTCTAGACTCCCACTTTTCAACACACTGGTTCATTACATGCAGCTGTCATACCCTTCATGGAATTTTCTGGTTTTTAGAGCTTCTATTAGCCCTCTGTGTGACCCAAGACAAATCTGATCACTCACTTCATCTGTTTGTCATGGTTCTGCCGGTCTGTTTGAGTAATAATATATTCTCAAGAAAAGATTATAGAGAAATGACTGCCAGCCTGTGTTGTATCTGTCTGCCTGTGTCTGTCTGTTACACCCTGCAACCTCAGGCCGGCTCCTCAAGTATTAACAGCAGCTGTCTAAATGGATACACAAAACACATCAAAACATCCCTCCTCTCAGGGGAATTGTTTTACTGAATGTATCACCTGATGTAACATTCAGCCCTACCTATATTTTCAAAATAATTTCTAGAGAAATGAGGTGTGGTAGCTCTTTCAAAAAAAAAAAAAAAAAAGAAAATGCAACAGCGGGGATGCTTTTGTTTTGTTTAGAGAGATGAGAAGCAGAGGGAAGAGCCATAGCAGTGAAAATGACCCGGACGCTTCCCTGTTTCTGAGATGACACAATGGGAAATGTGGGAAAGAGGAAGCAGAGGTTTGCTGGCGAGGTTAAAAAAGCAGCACAGGACCATGTAAAAAAGGTTTTCAGTATCCAGCCACACTATAGAACTGTGAGCTTCGATGATCTGTAAACATTGTAATCTCTGTATGGGAAGAGTCAAACACAGATATCAATGGGAATAAAACTGAAAGTACTGCAATGCTCAGATGATGGCTAAGGACAAAACTATGTCATTGGACAGGATAGTGCAGTAATGTTTTGTACACATGTTTATCGCACACAATTTGGCCCGATAAATATAAAAGCCAAACCCATGTTTACAGGGTTTGTCTGTTCATGGTTAGGCTGTGTCTTCTCATAGGAAATGTTATCATGGTCTCTGTTGCTATTGGCTCCAAAAGTGAAATGTCTATTGTTAAAGGATGCCTTTGTTTCTGCCGCCCACAGAAGGAAGCTTGTGCTTTTGCTTGACTAGAATATCCCTCATCTTGTGACCTGAATTGTCCATTCACCCTAATCCGAATTTTTCCAACTACATAATAAACATCGAGGCTACAAGTTACACAGAAACTCATATTCTGGAATTTTATGTTGCTGTTAAATCTTATCTGGTGTGTTTTATTGTTTTTGTTCCCTCAGTGACAAATAAGAAACCCTCCCATGTATCCATCACTAAAGTGAAGCAGTTCCAAGGATCGTCTGCCTTCATAAAAAGGTCACAGTGGACAATCGACCAGCTAAGACAGGTCAACGGCATTGACCCCAACAAAGTATGTAATTCCCCATCCGCTTCAACCATTGGTTTTGATCCAATGATTTTTCTGCATTAACATGAGTACAAATACAAAATAACTAGTTTTAACCGCCTTTAACCATTTTTCTCCCTGATAGTTTAGATGTTTATTTTCCGTTACCTCACACACTCCCTCCCACTCATGTCCTTCTCTCACTGTTATTCCTTCCAAGGACTGTCCAGAGTTTGACCTAATGTTCGAGAATGCTTTTGACCAGTGGACTGCTGGTTCAGCAGGAGAGAAGTGCACCTTCATCCAGATTCTTCACCACACCTGCCAACGCTACAGTGCAGCAAGGAAACCAGAGTTTGTCAACTGCCAGTCCAAACTGCTGGGGGGTAAGAGCATTAAAATAACACAGCTAACTGTCCTGGTTAATATTACTGTTCAGAACACATTGCCTCTGCTATGCCAGAGTTGCTGCTGTCGTACTGTGCTCTAAGCCAGTTTGAATCTGATTATGCATAATGACAACCAGCAGCTGGTGTGTATGAAAATGCATGCTTATTCCTCGTACACAGCACCTGTTGGGTGTTCTGCTCAAGTGAGGTCAATAAGGATGGCCAACGAAATGCATCATATGTGACTCAAAGCATCCTAAACAGAACAACTGGTTTAAAGCACGTAAAACACCCAATACAAAACTATGAAATAATGCCCCCCTAATTTATGTGATGTTTAAACTTTTTCAACATCATATTTTTTAACGAGACTCATTATTTTCAATTGGTATACACCTTTCAAAATAACATTAAATATCACAGTAAGAGCTGTAACAGTAAATAGAAAAGCTAACGTTCCTCCTTGAAAGGAATATTCAATTCATGCCCAACTAATATGTGAAGACAGGCTGATCAAACAAGTCAGATCACAACAAATTCCCAAATGTTTCAGACATGAAAAATGTGAATCATAAACCGCATAATTGGTCATTTCCTGGTTGCAAATTGTGTGTTTGTTATACAAGAGGTTAAGGTTTTTGGTGTTGGTTGATGGATTTCTAAGCAGCGTAAACCCAGAAGGGAATGCAGCCTCCTGGGCGGTTTAATCAGATATTGATCTGTTTACTCCCAACCCTCATCTTTAAACACCATTCAACCTGTTGTATTATTCATGGAATAATTTATGGAAACGGCTGGGTGTCCATCTGCCCCACATATACAAGAACCAATTACCAGATACATATTTTTGAAGAGAAAATGTTGTAATTGGGAAGGTGCTCTGTGAAAGCTTTTATTCATGATGCAAATAAAGCACAGTTCAGTACAATGCAGAGAGATAAAATTTACTGCCAAATTTTTTTTGTTACTTTTTTTTCTTACTCTGTGTGTGGGAACCCACCATCTACTCATTGATGATAAAGCTGCTCGTTCTCTAACAGTCTGTTACGTTGACCTCCCTCCTACTCGAAAAAACAATGTCCGTATTTAACTCACTTAAACTGACCCTGGTGCGTATTATAGTCTCTGTATGTGTAGGTGGGAAGGTAGTGCAGTCCCTGAGAGCACTGAACACAGGGTTCTTTAGAGTAGGATGGATTATGGAGTGCAAATGTTACAAATCGACCACACGCCTCCAGTAGATCTGAAATTATACTAAGAGCCCTGTAGCATTCTTCTCGTGAATGATTATACGACACATGGCACTGCCTCTGATGTAAATGTTTCTAATATGAATGAATTTACCCACAAAATCTACATATCCTATTTAAATACACTTCTTTCTTGAGGGCCAACCCTGGTGATTTGTAGAAAACAGCTTTTGATGGAGCTATTGACAGCATGCTGTTGGTCCATCTAGCCAATGATCTGATGATAAACTCCTGGCTCTCAGTGAGTAGAGGATGTTGTGTGTGATAGACTTAAAAGCGGACAGTTCACCACGCACATTGTGACATGAGGAACAGAAATAATGCCAAGCTGCTTCCAACTCCGTCCACTCCAGTTTAAGTCTCACACCAGTGCAAAACAAAAATCATGACGCTGCTCAGGTGTGGGACCATAACTGTGGGAGACTCTATCTGCAGAATCCTCTGGGATGGAAACATCCAGAAAAGGTTGATTGTATAAAAACAGGATTATGTACATGAACTACTGACACCATTGTTAAGAACCCTAGATGGACAAATTTGTCTTGCCACTCAAGATAGGGAGCAAAATATGATTAAACCTGATAATGGTTGTCAGCTTCCCCATGTGTGATCTAGGGATGTCAGGACAATGTCATCAGTAGTTTATGGATGCCACCAGCATTGGTCTTTAATTGAGCTTAATCTTGAACTGTTTCCTCATGCTGATTATGTTACTACTCGAGGTGCTGCACGATGATGATGTATGGACTATTGAAGTGTAAAAGCAGTCGACAAGTTAATAGCTAACGTTGAACAAACTAAACCAACATCTAATGACTTCATGTAACCCCCACAGCTAAAAGGAGACTAGTGTTTACAGATGGGGTATTTACTGCCGTATTTTATGCCCTAGAACAAACATTGAAATCTTTTGTCAACCGCAAACCTTATCTAACCAAAAACCCATTCAAAAAAGAGTTTTAGACTTCTGTCTGAGCCGTATAGATGCACAGGCGCATGTTTCTGATCCTTGATGTAGTATGTAATTGGTCCAGAAAAATAAATAACTGCTAATTGCCTTGTTATCATGGCTGACTTGGGCTGCTGCCCACACTGTTATACCCTTTTATTCCCACCTGAGCTTTTCTATCTCACTGCCAAGTATTCATGACTTGATTCTAAACGGATTCTTAAATCTGTGAGCAAATTGGATCATTTTAAACACTTAGCCTTAGGAAAACATGTCTTCCAGTCGTTTAAGCTAAATGCTCTTTGGGAATTATGATTCTTAGGAAGGTTTACAATTAATTTATGGATGACTAATCAAACAGTAACCAATTTCACGGTTTTGTTTTTTGCATGACATTTACTACGGAGCCCTCAATACCCTCAATTTAATAATCCAAAAACGGTAACTCCTCTTGACTAATTTCAAAACTTGTTTTCAACATCAAAGCTGACGTTTGATATTTTCTCATCACAGAAGACCAAGCTGTAGATTCAGTCATTTTCCGTTGCAAGGTCTATTTGAACAGCAAGCGGAAAAAAATTGTTGCACACCACGATCATCTACTAAGACGAGGTAAGGCAGTACAGTACAGTATGCAAAACTACTAAAATTAAAAAAGTTATACTCCTTACTAAAAACTTGTGAGTTCCTCCAAAGGAATCATGGAAATCTAAGTGTATTGCTTAATAACAAGTGATGAGTCCCAATAGAAATCACGTTTGGTAAGAGACCACATTTCTTGCAGTGAGCAAATAAAAAATAAAATGATAAGCACAGCTAAAGCAGTTAAAATGCACTTAAAAGTTCTGACTACACTAAATTAGGTCATTACACAAATTTGGATCTATAAATAGTTTAAGCAAAGCCTTCCCCTGCCTTCTGAACTGAGGGCTCTGCTCTTGGCTCTCAGGGACTGTGTTGTCATTTTTAAGGATATACTGTAGTTAACATTTACGCACGCAGAGCTTTGCCTCTGTATGCTCCCAGTGAGCACAAGGTCAACATTTCCCTGGTTTTAGTTTCCACTGTTGGGGTTGACTACATGCTGATAGGGATTTTAAGTTTACATCCAAAGGTTATGTGAGTTGTGTCCACTGTCCTTGCCCCTCACTGTCTGACTGTGTGCAGAGTCACTGAGTAATGCTTTGCAGAGGTAAATCACATTTTGACGTACGAGGGCAGTATAATGACAGAGTGCTTCTTCCCTAATGGTTTCCTCAATATTCTGAACTTCTGTATATAATTTCACACATTAACATTTAAGCTGAGACATGATTATGATGGAAATGATGGCCGTTTAATGCATTGTGTGCCGCTGACATTTATCTGCTGATTAAAGCCACTGAGAATGGGCTGTTCATGAATACCTAGTAGCTATTTTTCTGTCAGTCTCAGCGTGGCTCCCTGGTACATTCAGTACAGAATATTCCACGTTTGTCCCCATTGGTGTCCTCACTTAGTGCTTTGCTTTTTAACCAGCATGACGGTGACTAAGCTAAAGGCCGACTGAGCGAGCAAGGTCAAGCCTTTCCCCCTCATGAAAAAAATGTCAGGTCTGAGTGGTTAACCAAAGGTTTTAAGGAGTCATTCGGGCTACGCATCTGCCTCACTCCAAAGTAAAAAAGTGTCTGTAGGACACATACATTTGTACATTAAAAGTAAATCAAATAAAGTCCAAGAAGAGAAAAGAAAACACTAACTTTACAAATGAATGTATATTTATAATAGAATCACCTTCCTGGTTGAAGCTCTGCTACAGTTTCATTATGCTGCTGCAGATAATGCCAAAATTTGCATTAATGAATCGGCAGCAGGGGGGTTTCTTACAGAAGGAGCTGCATAGCTGTGTCTTTAGGCCCCTGTGATGTTGATTACATTAGCCCCTTATTGTTTTCTTTTTCTCATTTTATGCATCATTATTTTATTGTACAGATAATCAATTTGAAATTGCCAAGAAGGAGCATTGGTTCTTTCAAGCTTCTGCTTTATTCATAGTAGCCTTGCATTTCTAGTTTTCAATGTAAACTAGCAAATTGTAAATACAGGTGGGATTTGGGTATTTTATCACTAAATTGCAATTATAATACAGAACAGTATACTATTCCTCGCGCTCTTCCTTTTTAACTTTTATGGCTGCCCGTCCTCTTCTTTGTGTTAACCTCTGGAAGCAAAGGGGGATTTTGTTGATTTAGGTTGAAAATGTTCCTGTTATATATAATATATGATTACTATTGATATCATAGTCAATGTTTACCACATTTAAACAGCCACATTTGACATGATCGTGTATTTATTAATTTTAAATCAACCATAAATTGATGTGTTTTTCTCCTTCTTTAAAGTAATTCACTGTATAGATGGCTAAAAAGATGGCTGTATAAAAGGCTAAATTTTATAAACCTAACACTTTTGTGCATTTATTGGATTGATGTGATTTTGTATCTGTACAGTCAACAGTACAATTGAATCATGTTGTATGTCTTCTCTGATACCTGGAAGTACATACATCTACAGTAAAATAAGTGGTGAGATGTTTTTATCTGCCAGGAATAGCAGAAACTTGGAATTTAAGGTCCAGGTTGAAAATAACTGCAACTACTGAGTCCTTAGTAGATGAAGCTACGAGAAGAGTTGGGATCATTTACAGAAATCCTTAACAGTGCGCTTTAAGAGTTTCTTTGGATGAATAACAAAATCCCTCTGGTAATATCAGGAAAATAATGAGAATTATTGATGGTACTTGTTGAAGTGCAGATAAGTATGTGCTCGCTAATACTTAGGAAATCATTGTAAGACACCCTCTCCCTTCAAAACACCCCCACATTTTATTCCCCAGTATTATCGTAGAGCAGTGATGATGGGATCATGTACACTGCCAGAGTGAACTTATGAAAGGCATTGTAACACGTGCTCTATTGTTTGAATGGATCGTTTTGTGTAGGTGTGTTTGTACTTGAAGTTACCCATCCATTTAATCCATCCCATATGCTTTGCGAGTAAATGTGACTTGGCTGTCAGTTTCTTGTAAAGTGTATCTGACATGTTCCTGATGATAACCATCAGCTTATCTTCATCAGCGCCACAGCAGCGCAGCCTGTAATCTACCATTTACATCAGAACTGGAAAAGGAGGGGTTGACTTTGAATGTTATATCCCGTTCATTTTATGTTTGTCTTTGCTCATAGTTTCTATTTTCTGGAATGTCATGTTTTTGTCCAATTGTTAAAGAGACCCTGGTTTGATAAGATATCATGGGATATGACAACAAAATTCCTCTTGCATTGTTTAGAGAGGATAGGACCGGCCTTGGCCCCTATTGCTCATTCTTAATCAACAATGCAAGTTTACAAAAATCATCACAAAAAGCTCCTCCTCTGGATTTACAATTCATGTGTCATAACAGCAAAAATGTTTAAACTCCTGCATCAAAATGAAGTTTACTGATAATGTAATATTATCAGTAAACTTCCAAAGTAACACAAGTCGCTGTAAACACAGAAAACACTGATACCAGTGGGGGCGGCTGTGGCGTAGTGGAGAGCAAGGTAGTTCTCCAATCAGAGCATAATATACTACTGATTGTAAGTCGCTTTGGATAAAAGCGTCTGCTAAATGACTGTAATGTAATGTAATACCACTGATCAGCTCCCAATCTAAGTAAAGAGTCCCTCAGGCTGACAACAATGGCACCATATAACATTATCTACTCGCACATATCTTTCATTCTGCTCCTGATGCTGCAGCCCTTTCATAAGCTTTCCAGAACATCTCCAGCCTGCCTTTTACTGTAATTACATTCTCCAATGGGGGAGCCCACCCTGCAGCCCACCACCAATCTCTAGTGAGAAGAAAGCCACCAGAGAAAGGGGAAAATAAGAGTGCAGACCAATTAAGGGAGAAGTTCTCAGAGTGTATGGTGGGGAAGGGTTGTGAGAGTGGGAGCTCTCTTAAAGATGATGGCAGTATTACTCCCGTGGCTCTCTACCGAGGAGGAGAGGATTAAGAGGAATCTGTCTGAAGGTGAAAAGGTCTTACCCCTTCTAATGACAACCTAAAGCTTCTCAGTGAAAGTTTTTTTTTTTCTTTTTCTTTTTATAATTACACATATACTTTGTTTGCCAATGGCTGCAGAGTTCGCATAAAGTAAATACTACATTCACATTGAAGCTGTAGAGTATGGAGTATGCTGTCTACTGCTACCAAATGAAAAAGGAATGCTGACAGGTGTGAAGCTTATTTCATCATCTGTCCAGATGTGTTTGTCATGAGCAATGTGCCCTGCAGCCTGTGGTTCCTTTACAGTAATCCCTTGACTAAAGGAAGAACTTATGTACGTGCATGTGTTTCTATTCTCTTTTGTGTGCATAAGTGTGGGGATGAACATCTACACACCCATCTGTGTGTCTGCGGCACAGGTGTTTCTCTCATGAACTGCTTTGACTTTATCAAGTTAACTTCTTTGAAGGAACACCAGCTGCTTTCGGGCTGTCATATAACCCACTGCAGTAGAGCTAGCTGTCCCAATTATCTGTCACTCAGCCTACCTGCTTTGATGCCACGGGACATACGCTCACTATATCGCAATTTCCTGTGGGAGTAGATCGAATCTGGCTTGTCAAGTCCTAATACAGTCAGCACCGTCGAGCTTTGCTCGGCCTTTTCCTTCTCCTCAAACTAATTGACTGTATATACGAGGATATAGGCCCTGGAAAAAATTGAATCTAGCTTATCTTTCCACTGGGTGTTTGTTGTGTTTTTCTTTATTATTTTTCACTTCTCCACTTTCTAAAGTTAGGTAAGAGTTTCACATTGTTGGTGTGGATTTGACCGTCCTGGAGGGACTGGGTTGTTCTTCAAAAAAATCAATGCCCTAAAGATATATATTACGAAAGGCAGAATATTGTGCACATAGACTTTTTTTTACGCCGGGAACCCTGTGGTGCCGCTCTGGTGGTGTAATTCAAATAACATGTCAGGACTTAGCCACTGCAGATTGAAATTCTCCTTTGACCCTTTTTGGTAAACCAAAGGGAGCAGTTGTCATGAGCACTAGGTGACATCTTCAACATCAGAGCAGATTTCTATTTTATTTATGCCAAACTGGCATGCTGCAAGTGGCAGATTATACCCCAGTGCAACAATACAACTGTAGTGCAGACAAAGGAAAAGCAGCAGGAAGATTGCTGTTCCTAGGCTGGTGGCTAGCGTAGCACATAACAGCAGTCCCGACGTGCGGTAGATTAATGGCTTGTCAGAGGAAACATCCGCAGGGATGCCACAGTTATCGGAGGATGTGTTATCTGTCTTATATCCACTACTGGAACTCCAGGGCTGCCCATGGAGCCAAGCACGTATCATCTCTTTATTACACTATAGTGAGAGGAGAGGAGAGGAATCACATCCAAGAAAAACAGTGCAGAATGGGACCAGGAATTACATGCTTTCTTAAATCCGCTGTTGCTGTTGCTTGTTTAAAAGGTTAATTTCACTTGATCTTTTATGAAGTAGATCAACTTTGAAGGAAACGTATTAAACACCTTCCCATGTTGCACCTGATGGAAGCCATTTACTTCATGTTTTTGTCTTGGGGGCGGCTGTGGCGTAGTGGAGAGCACTGTGTGGACTGATGATGAATGTTAGTTAGAGTCTGATGGTGGCACCTTGATGGTAGCCTGTCATCAGTGTGTGAATGGGTGAATGATATGTAACATACTACTGACTGTAAGTCGCTTTGGATAAAAGCATCTGCTAAATGACTGTAATGTAATGTCTTCCACCATTAACACTAATGATTGTGGTCAGTGATTTAAAAAAAAAAAAAAAAAAAAGATCATCTAATGGCACATGCTAATTTGTTACTGCTGGTCTTCTACATTCTGTTCCTCAAATTCTTTCCCCATTTGTCTTTTCTCTCCTCTTTCGTGTCCCACTTTTCTTTTCCTCTTCACTTGTCTTTGCTCTGTCTTGCCTTTTCCTCACCCTTATCTGCAGGTAACAGTATACTACACTCGGCAGCAGACAGTGTGACGAGTGCTGTACAGAAGGCCAGCCAGGCTCTGAATGAGCGCGGCGAGCGATTAGGTCGGACTGAGGAGAGGACTGCCGACATGATGAACAGTGCCGAACAGTTCGCTGTTACTGCACAGAAGGTGAGTCATTATGTTAGCCAGATACAATGTAGTGCATAACCTCAGGGTGGGCTTACTGTAGGTGTTTTAATACAGCACATGGGATTGTTACGGAATATCTTGTCTTAATGTTTAAGTCATTATTTGTTTAGCCAAAAAATCTAACATTTTACAAACCTGAGGATATTTGTAGGAGTCGCTTCATAATGACTTCTGCCTCTCAGCAGTATTGCTCCCTGCTCTGTGAAGATAATAGTCTTTTCCTTCTTCCCTCATTTACTCTAACTTCAGTAGTGTGTTCCCCCATCCTACATCTATCCTCCTATAATGCTTGTTTGTCAGCAAAAATAATTGCATGCTCTTTAATGAGGCTGTTAGCATAATATGCTTTTTTTTTTTTTACTGCAAAACAAAAAAAAGTATATTGCTTTGTAATGAGCGCACCTGATTATGATCATATCTGTCTCTCTAATAGCACACAGAATATGACTTTAATAGCACATATTATATTACTTGGGTTTGCAGCTTGGCTTCTTGTATAAGATTAGGAAGCCCTGCTGTTCTGTCTTGTTGTCGGTGGATAGCCTTCACTGAGACATGTGCCATCTAAAGTGGAATGTCAATAAATTCTAATAGTACAGGTATCCATTGCCTCCTGAAATGTTTTGAACGATGCATAACGCCAGGCTAGTGATGGAGGGATAATTGAAAGACATTTCAAAAGCCTTGCATGGCCCTCTCACTGTTCAAAGATGAGCTTCCCCATTGTGATGAATTACAAAAACTGTGATAAGCAAAGCGAAATGCCTTTGCTCTGCTGGATTCAGGACTGTAGAACCCCTGTGAAGAATCCTCATTTTCTGGCGTTTCTCATTTCACCAGCTGTCATTAGCTTTTTTTATACATTTTTTTGTTATCACTTATCATTTGTCTTGCACATTATCATCCATACTTATAATTTTACATGTATGTTAAAGGCTGTTGATGGCCTTACAGACTGATAAAGAAGTCATTACTGATGAATTGACATGACAGTCTTTATTTTATCCATTACATTTTTTTCTGAGGATTGCTTTAACGATGCCATGTTTCGTAAGTAGCTTCAAATCATAGTGTCTGCAGTACGGTGAGGGTCACCTTGACTCTTTCTCTCTTAGTTCACTTCTGCAATTCCATCCCTGCGCCTCACTTTGTGTCAGCAGCCGATTTTCGCAACTTTGCTCAATATAAACAAAATACTTGTCATTTCTCCCTGCTGTTCTACTGCCCCCTCTTGCCTGATCTGTAGAATTCAGTTTTCCATTTCTACAGCAACATACTCCATACTCTGTAGTCTGTGTGTGTGCACGTTTGTGTAAATCTATGTGTCTTCCATCCACACATCTCCATACCCCCTAGCTTTATATTAGATGGGTGGCTCTGGCCATCTCTCTAACGAGCCTGCAGCTAAGCCCATTAGAACCTTTGTTAATGAGATAAATGAAGTTGTCTTGTCATTGCCTGAATACAAAAAATACCATGACCCCTGGCTGCCTTCCAGAGCCTTCATAATAAACCCTCCTTAACAGCTTTTTCTCCTTTAGCGGAATGTTTCTAAAATATCAAATCAAATCTGTGCCTTACATCATTTTTACTCACTCTGCTCGCTACTGCATCTATATTTATAAATGCAGCACTTGATGTTTTAAGCTAAGTTGCATTTGGCTAATGTGCTAATTCAGAATTCTCATTGTATTATCCTGCAACACCCCTACCCCGATTTTTCTACAGCTTGCCATGAAGCACAAGTGTTAGACCACTGCCAAAACCAACTGAAGGGGGGGAGGGGTCACCAATCGCCAGCCGCTGTACAGGAGTGGGTTTCCAGATTTTATTCTTTTTAAAAGATTTAATAAGTTTGCTATTTGTTAACAATGTTAACATTTTAATGTTTTGGCTTGTTGTTTTCTGGTGCATCTTCTGATGGTGACACGTCGAGCTGGGGGGGGAGGAAGAAAGGTAACAAACGTTACTGCTGACAGTAAGCAGAATGTTTCATGCTTCTGTTTGACAAAAAAAAGTCACAGGCCATGACGGTATTTGATAACCACCTCCCCTTTTCATATACTCTAATTTATGTGAGAGTACACAAGCTGACCAGTCATTATCAGCAATCACTCCAAGACAAGGAACAGCTTGTCTCGTTGGTTATTAATTGGTGACGGTTATTTATGAGCACTGCAGCGATTATGCAGTCTGATTTATGAGTGGCGGACCCTCTCATGGGTTTCACAGGTGTGACTGTGGATTTGGCCTGAACATCAATAAATCCCAAAATGTTTATTTTCAATATAATGTTTCCTTTGCTCTTCACTTCTGGACATTGCAGTCAATCGGTCTGTTGTGCGGTCCATCATTTCAAAAAAGTATCAAAACTGTATTAGTGTTTTCAAGATATTATTTCATAAACTGCTTATGATATAATATACAATATATAACAACTGTGAAATATACTAGTCCTTCTGTCAGATTTGTCTACCATTCACAAACAACCAAAACTACATGGAATACAGATGCCAACATTTTTTTGTTGTGTTCTTGATGAACTCTGTTTTGAAATTTGGTTTTAAAGTATGATAATTTATGTTAAATTCAGTGAACCAGCTTCTGCATTGTAAAAAAGCAAAACACGTCATTCTTCTAATATCTCGGTGTCTGTAGTTCTAATTTGTCTCATGAACATGGGCTGTTTTGAAATTACTCGGCTGTATTTCAACTTTTAACATTCAATAGTAATACCTAATGCTTTTTTGTATAATTTGGGTTGGTCCTTATAAAGATGTGTAAACTGATAGATAAATGACAAAATGTTTCAAATATTAGCAGCACTGTGTACTAGTTTATTTTTGGTGTCAGTGCTTTCACGCTGACTGTAACTTTGGCTTCCTCACTTGCAAGATACCGTCCTCACAATTGAGATGTATTTGATTCTTTTCATGTTTTGAATTTTATAATTCATAATGTTACAATGCACTGACATCGTAATCTTGCAGAGCGCTGTTGAGTTCATACTGAAACGTTCCAGTTGCCTAACTCTTAGTGTGCTTTTGTTCCTCTCTCTAACACTTTGGATGTTTATTGTTTTAATAAAGAAATGTATACAGATATTTTATCTTATTGTCAGTGTCCTTTTTATACTTAGATTTAACAGTTTCGTCAAACAATGGAATCAGATGTTTTAAATTTATCTTTGTTATTGCATTTTTGTCTTTTACTCTGCTCATAAACACGTTGATGTAGCAACCCAGGGCTACAGAGGATCAATAAAGTGTTTTAGCTTTTGGTTACAAATGAGTGAAACACTGGCTGTTGTGGTCTACATATCAGAGAGGAATGTTATCGTGCACAAGTGACTTATGAATATGATGAATGTTATGTTATGAGTATGTCTTCTTCTTAAGTTAATATGATTTCTTATCTTAAAACTTTATATAGTTAAATATTATCTGCATGCTTACCTTTGCTGTCTTGTTTCACCAGGTTTAAATTCAGTTGCTTGTTCTATTGTGTGTATTTAGAAAAAATATTATACATCAAGACATTTTTATAGATAAGAATTATGTGCATCATTTCTTTGGACACGAAAATTGCTGGAGATGTTTCCAACTTTTCTTTTTTTTCAGCAATTAGACTCCTCTGTCTGTTACATTGACTAAAATATTAAGATTAGAATGAATCATTGGCGTCCTGGGTTCAATTCCCGGGCTAGACAACCTTCTGTGTGGAGTTTGCATGTTCTCCCCGTGTCAGCGTGGGTTCTCTCCGGGTTCTCCGGCTTCCTCCCACAGTCCAAAGACATGCAGCTTAGGTTAATTGATGACTCTGAAATTGCCCGTAGGTGTGGATGTGAGTGTGAATGGTTGTTTGTCTCTATATGTCAGCCCTGTGATAGGCTGGCGACCTGTCCAGGTGAACCCTGCCTTCGCCCAATGACAGCTGGGATCGGCTCCAGCACCCCCGCGACCCTTAACTGGATAAGCGGTTACGGAAGATGGATGGATGGATGAATCATTGGACTGCAGTCAAATTAATTTCACTGCTCTACTGGAGATTGTCAAGTTTCCCCAGGAGAGGGCGATGTCTGCTCTATATAAGGCAGCAATAGCTTTAGTCCAGGCTGCAGGAAACACTGTACAGTAAACAAAGTCTCACCACAAAAACCTACAACCAGTGATTGTAACTTGCCATTCCACTTCATTGATAGGTCATTTTAACACGATAAGGAACATTAAACAATGACTGAGTTTATTAAGTCATCAATTGTTGCAGAGACATTTACTTTTTTATTTAATGTTTTATTCTCTTTATTTAATGTTTTATTCTCTTTATTTAATGTTTCATTATCTTTATTTAATTTTTCATTCTCTTTATTTAATCTTTTATTTTCTTTATTTAATGTTTTATTCACTTTATTTAATTAATGTTTCATTCTCTTTATTTAATGTTTCATTCTCTTTATTTAATTTTTCATTCTCTTTATTTAATGTTTTATTCATCTTTATTTAATTTTTAATTTGTTTTTATTCTCTTTATTTAATGTTACTTATCTTTATTTAATGTTTTATTCTCTTTATTTAATTTTTATTCTCTTTATTTAATGTTTCATTCATTATCTTTATTTAATGTTTCGTTTTGTCACAGTAGCGGTGCAGTGACGTCACGTCATGATGTTTTCACGGATGTTTATCTGGACGGCTCATCCTCCTGTATACCGGTGTGCCGGATTACCGGTGTTTTTCACGGTACCGGTACCGGTGGACCGACCCGGCTCAACCTCCTATAGCTAGCATAGCTAGAGGAGGTTGAGCCGCCTGGGAGCTAGAGGAGCCGTCCCGGTAGAATCCCGGTGACCGGGAAATAGGTTCCGCGATCACCGCGCATTGCATGCCGGGTAGATTTTTTTTTTTTTTTTTTTTATTATTATTTTTTTATTTTTTTTTTAATTCAATAACTTTATTGAGACATTTGTTCATACATATAAAACACAATATATTTTTATATATATATATATATATATATATATATATATATATATATTTAAATTTTCAAGTTCTTATTTTTAAAATCTTAAGTTGATGCCACGAAGGCTGCAATATCATCTATTATCTTTATTTAATGTTTTAATATCTTTATTTAATGTTTTATTCTCTTTATTTAATGTTTTATTATCTTTATTTAATGTTTCGTGTTTGTCACAGTAGCGGTTCAGTGACGTAACGTCATGATGTTTTCACGGATGTTTCACTGGACGGCTCATCCTCCTGTATACCGGTGTGCCGGATTACCGGTGTTTTTCACGGTACCGGTACCGGTGGACCGGCCGGCTCAACCTCCTATAGCTAGCATAGCTAGAGGAGGTTGAGCCGCCTGGGAGCTAGAGGAGCCGTCCCGGTAGAATCCCGGTGACCGGGAAATAGGTTCCGGCGATCACCGCGCATTGCATGCCGGGTAGATTTTTTTTTTTTTTTTTTTTTATTTTTTTTTTTTTTTAATTCAATAACTTTATTGAGACATTTGTTCATACATATAAAACACAATATATTTTTATATATATATATATATATATATATATATATATTTATATTTTCAAGTTCTTATTTTTAAAATCTTAAGTTGATGCCACGAAGGCTGCAATATCATCTATTATCTTTATATCTTTATTTAATCTTTTATTCTCTTTATTTAATGTTTTATTATCTTTATTTAATGTTTCGTGTTTGTCACAGTAGCGGTTCAGTGATGTTTGTTTTCACGGATGTTTCACTGACGTAACGTCATGATGTTTTCACGGATGTTTCATCTGGACGGCTCATCCTCCTGTATACCGGTGTGCCGGATTACCGGTGTTTTTCACGGTACCGGTACCGGTGGACCGGCCGGCTCAACCTCCTATAGCTAGCATAGCTAGAGGAGGCAATGCGCGGTGATCACCGGAACCTATTTCCCGGTCACCGGGATTCTACCGGGACGGCTCTTCTAGCTCCCGGACGGCTCATCCTCCTCTAGCTCTGCTGTATATATTTTCAAGTTCTTATTTTTAAGATCTTAAATTGATGCCACGAAGGCTGCAATATCCTTTATTTCCTAATATTTATTTTGTTCATTAACTGCTGGAGCCTACAATTCGCATAATTCAGCTCAACAGTCTCTTTTTTTGCCTGTTGTTTCCAAACTACGCACCCGCTTTTAAATGCTTGCTTTTATAGATATAAAATCTAGAAACCAAAGCATTGATAACACTGATAATATGACTAAGGGTCTCCTCCAGAGCCAAAGAGGACATCAGACAACTCTTTTCAATGTATGTATAAAAATCTCTTAAGTTTCCCTGTTACCGTTTTTCTCAATGAATATCGAACCATTTAACAGCTATAGCTTTTGGACAAATATTGTTTGATGTCTAGTTGAGTAGGTTTGCAGCCCTTATAGTGATATGAATTAAGATCTATAATCAGAAATTGGTAGAAAAGGTCCACTGATAACATTTTAAGCTTGAAGCCAGATTTGGTTATGCAGGTGTCTTAGTTAACATAAATTTTCCTTCAATTACTTTTTTTAGACTGTGGATTTATAAGAATACCATATTCAAGACAATCCATCATCTGATATACACACATTTCCTCACTCCATCACTATAAATATGTTATATTTCCAGCAGAGAATAGTATAGATGATGCAGTTCTGTGGAACTCATTGTGGATATCGTTGTATTCATAGCACCCTTATCTGTGAAGCCATTCACAGGATGAAGGAAGCAAGTGGTAAGCCTGATCGTAGATAAAGACGTACAAAGGTATAGCAAAGTTAAGTGAGCAGAAATCTTATCAAAACATCTCTGTTATCTTCTCCCTCCTTGCCACCTCTTAATAGTGTTTTAATCTTCTAATTAATGATGCGGACCAATCTGACAAGCCGAAGGGCAGTTAGAATAGTATCAGTGCTGAAATACACGATCTATAGCGTTTAGTGCTGCAGAGGGGGGGAAGTAAGTACCTCATAAAAGCCCTGATGCAGGACTCTGCTACCATCACTCACTCTGCCAACTCCTGTGAATCATTCCTGGCTCCTTCTTAAAACCAGCCTCTAATCGTTCAGCTCTCCTCTCTCTTTTCCTCCCAGCTCTAGGGTCCCAAACGTAGAGTAGACACTTTTGGGACCTCAAGTGTCTACAACCTCAGCACACACATCCTGGCTTACGTATCAACATGTGAGAGTGATTATTGGTCTCTAAACGATTGTAACCTGGTTTCTATGGATGGCTGGAATGAAAATGTTTTCAGCCTTTTATAAGAATACTATTTAATCACAGTTAAATTACATTCATATACCACTGGAGGGTGTACTAGCCTTGTACAAAGACCCATCTTCTCTGTCAGCTTGCTTTATTGCCCAGTGGTTTATTGATTAGTAGAACTGATTATTAGTGTGTAATTTCACTGTAATGTACGCATTGATCGTCGATGGGTGGCGTGAATTAAGGGGCTGATTGAAAGCTGTTCAATGTCACTAATTGCAACAGTAAATATCCTGACAAGGGCTTGAGTTACAGCAGGACAGAGCAAGTGGGCTGCTAAGCTATCAGATATTTAACCGACTTGCAGACGGAGCACAACACATATCAGTAGAAGCCTTGAAGATGTAAAAGAAAATACAGAAATGCCTGTCAGGTTGTCTGATAACTGTCTTTGTATGTGTTACAAATGTTGCATATTATCTAACGGAAGAAGTATTCAGATACCTTTACTAAGTAAAGGTAAATGTAGCAATACCACAATATAAAGCTACTCCTTTACAAGTAACACACCATATATTTAGCATATCATCAGTAAAATATTCCTAAAATGAAAAGTATTACTTATACAGTCAGTTGCCCCTATCAGTGATAATATCATATATCATATGTTGAATCATTATTACAGATAAGCATTATTTATTGTTGTAGCTGGTCAAAGTGAAGCTAGTTTTGTCTTTTTTATATATTACTTCTTGGTTGTTTGATCTATAACAACACTTCATCATATTTAATAATTTTTTGTTTTTAATGTACAGTTATAATCTGCAAAGTGACCAGTGACTAGGGAATAAACAAAAATGGTATTACTTTTACATAATACATTTTAATTAAGGTTTATCTCAACACTTGCATATCTAAACATGCAGAGTGAACTATGGGAATGCGTGGTAGTTATTTCTCCAGTGATCTTGGCCCAAAACTGAAGAATGCGTCCAGCAGATGTCACCTTGTGGGGGTGCATTGCCGTTCCTGTCAGCCAGGGAGTCTGTGTCACTCCATGAGAGGCTTGGTGGCTGCCTCCCTACCTAGGCGGCTGCCCAACTGGCCTCAGGGCGATTCCTTTTTAATCTGCCAACCTCCCCAAAGCTCCAAAGGAGTAATTACAAGTCACACCCAGAGGTGAGAAGGCCAAATGAATTGGGACTGCACCTCTATTTGTCATTATCACATACAAATCTCTGGAATGATTCCTGAGTAGTCCTATTAGTCGGGACTGGTCTTTACCCCAAAGTCAAGGATTAATAACTGCAGCGGGATATTGCCAATGTCCCTCAGGTGTTTTTGAAATTGGGGATCCAGAGAACCGCTTTTTGAAAGTTCTACAAACTATTAGAGTAAGGGCTACAAACTTTTTCACATGGTTAGCTCCACCTCAATGGTAGTGGGTGGTGTATGATAAATGTATCACCATTGGTGACTAGTAGTTCTCTTGAATACCTATGTTGAATACACTTCCTGTAAGTCGCTTTGGATAAAAGCGTCTGCTAAATGACTGTAATGTAATGTAATGTAATGTAGTAAATATGAGCGTTCTCTGAAATAGCCCTCTCGAATAATCCTTCAAGTTAATCAGTGCATTTAAAAAGAGTGATGCAAAGATGTATACATTAAAACTATAACTAAATACAATACAGACACTATTTGCAGTCATCAGTGTCTTTAGAAATAAAAAAAAATAAAAAAAAAACCTTTCTGACCTGATTCATTGATGAAAGAGACTAACACGGTTGACAGCCAGTTACTCTAAGTTGATACATTAAATGCAGAACTGTTACTTTTATACCGGTAAAATGCATTTTATGTACATGTAGCCTTAGAATATCCATTACTATTTTGAAGAGAGGTGTATAGGACTTTATATTTAAATGCTGAAGACGCATAAAAATGGAAAACCTTGGAGCATTTACCCTACAACTCGTATATTTAGAATTCCCCTTATACTTGCATATTTGGTGTAATACAGTGATGGTAAGAATAGGTGCCAACCCCACATTACATACTGTACTAGCTTCAACATATACTGTATATCCACTGCATCCTTTTCCATGGAGTGGTTTAAACCTCTGCTCACTCTTTTCCTCAGCTGTGCTGCTTTGCTGCTGAATTGCTATCTCAGCCATAACACTGCTTCGAACACTTGCTGTTGCACATGTAGCATTTCATAGGCAACACTCTGATCATGTTGCCCCAGACTGTTTTTGTGGAAGAAATATGTGTGTCTATTGGTCTCGTATGTGTCCTTTAACCCAGAAGTAGAGTGTTTTTGTGATGTCTTTGCTCTGTTTTGGAAGCACATTGGTCTGGTCAATAACAGTAAGCTTACATTACGAGGCTGCTGGTGCTCCTGTTTTATTGCTCTCCTGATGATCTGCTTGTGATCGATGTCATGCTGTCTGCCGGCAATTCTTATTACCTCTGTGCAGTGTTTCTAGTTTTGTTGATTAATCGATGAGTTGGTTGTCATTTATCAGGTAAAACCCCCAAATAGTCTGTTTCCAGTTTCTCAAATGTGAAGATTTGAAATGATCTGTTTTACCAAATTGTAAATTAATTACTTTTGGTAAAAAAGAAGCTGCTCCAATGGTCACAGGTTGACAACGGCAGTACCAGTTCATACAACATACTAGTAAATTGTTAACACCAGAATACAAAAACAGTAGCAAGATATCACTTAAAGACAGACGATAGGTTAACCAGCAGCATGACAAAAAACACTGCCTCATCGTGTGCAGTGTAGCATTTACCTGGGTGGAGTAATAATGTTTACCTTGGCTGCACTGAGTGTAGTCACATGGCGCCAACAAGCAGGAGCTACATCCCACAGACATGTGCAGAGTCAGCAGCACATGTGATGCAGCTTCCTGATAACTAAAGGAGGAGGGAGGAGTCCGTACCTTTTCAGTACTGCAATTCAGGCCTGTTAATAAATAGTACTCCTACAATTATACAAGTAACCACATATGTGCAGTTGGTGTTTTTGATGTCAGTATATTATGGGATAGGATTTAAATTTTATGTGAGGAAGAGGCAGAGACCAACTGGTAAAGCTTGGGAAGTCACCTCAGCGCTCTGCTCACAGTGACTTGGCAGATGTGTAGCGAAGCGAAGTGCACAACAGCTGCTTGCTCTAAATCAGGCCTCCCATTCTCTCATCTACCTTTGAGTTCCTGTGGCGTGCAATGTCAGCCATGCAAGAATAATCATCATTCATTATCCTGATATGTTTCAACCTCGCACACTTCTCTCGCTGACTTTATCGTTTTTAGTGTCCGTCCTCTTTTTGTGGGAAGTGGGTCAAAAATGTACTAACTTTACTCCCTTTGTTCACTGAGTTTTTCTTTTTTTATGCGTAGCTTTTTGTAATTCTGCACTGGGTTAGGAAAAAACACCTTCAATCGTTTGTTGTGTTTATTAATAAACCAAAAGAGATATTTTTGAGCTGAAGCGAAAAGCACAGAGAGGCATCTACTCTGCTTACAGAGTATAAATACCACCTTAAGCTCCTGCTGGAAACGAGACTAGTTTCAGAAGACAAACAGGGGCGGAGGCAAAATATCTGCAGTGACCCACTTCCTTGTGGACCTTTTATGCCATTTATGTTCACAAAACAGTATAAAACAGGATTATTGTTGTTATACAGGGTACAAAACATTAGGGATGCTTACTGTTTCTGTGAAATTGAAAGAGACTACAACTGCAATGTTACTGTGTGATCAAAAGAACATGGTCTCTCTTGATGTCTGTACTACCTTTAAGCCTTGTGAACATACTGCATAGAAGAAAAAGGGAGTGATTTGTATGTAGTTGCTTGTGTGCATGTGTGTACCGTACATGCATGAGTCTCCTGGTATGAAGTGGCATCATTATTGATCCAGCAGCCTACTCCTCCAGTGTATCCAGCTGTTACAGTATTGACTTGACTGAAGAAACGGATTGGCTTCAAACAAGCAGTGACATGCAATCTTTCCCTCTTCTGGGACCACTTAATGCTCTCGCACCATCACATGGATGAGGTTCAGATTCAGTGTGCCCCTTTTGAAGACATGTATCAACAGGGTGTTCAGTGTAGGTACATACAGTTTCACACCCAAAGGTGCATTTTTTTTTTATCACATATAGAATGACTGTAAAATGATATTTATTGATAAATCCCAAAACACTAAATTGAGTGACCTTTGGTTTTGAAGTTTTGTGGAAGGTTTTGTTGAAAAAACAGTACGTTTTTAAGCTAACCTGAATACCTGGATGTGGTTGAGCAATGTCATTGGGTTCGATTGATTGCTGGCCATAAATCATTCTTTCATTATCACATCCAGTTAGTTTTGGTTTCCATTGATCTGTGACCAGAGGAGGTATATTAAAATTCTGACACACATGGGCTTTATGTTTTAAAAGAAAAGGCAGAATCAGCTAAAACATGCTCAAAATGTTTTCCGGTAACATCTCTGTTTGCCGCGTGATGGATAGTCCTGTTAGAACGATCGTAGGAGGCCTCTGATCCTCAGAGTGAGCAGGACATCAGTATGCAGACAAAGCCCTACAGTTTTGCAGTGCAGGCTGCGTGAAGCCTCTAAATCATGCTGGAATATGCAGAAAGGAGAATTCATAACAAAATCTGTCACTTCCTGTTTGTCTATGATACATCACCACAGCCTTGTTAATATTCTCCCAATTCCACCAGAGGACTGGGGGGTAGCAAGGCCCGTTGTTGTAAGTCTAGCTATTGTCTTGTTGTTGCTGCGACTGGGCCGAAGGTAACCGCAGTGTGAAGCTGTGAAGCAGCAGGAGTTTGTATCTGTCTCTCTATCGACGTGGGAGATTTATCTTCTGAGCAAAGAGGCGGCGCCCAAAAGCGTGTGTATCAGCAAAGTAACAACAACTGCCGCACTGACACCAGGGGCAGCAATTAACATGAATTGATAACATTGATTTAGGCTTCATCTCCTCCGGTAAGAGCTCTGTCTTTCTCTGCGGCACATTCTCACACACACACACACACACACACACACACACACACACACACACACACACACACACACACACACACACACACACACACACACACACACACACACACACACACACACCTTTCCTGGTATTCATTACATGTTACAGGCTCTGTCTAGGATGAAATAAATGGATTCTTATCACCTCAAACATTGTTACACTGGAGGAGGAGGAGGTCAAAATAGGCTAAATAACATAGAAAAAGGCACCTAACTACCAAAACATGAAAATGATCATAACTTAAACTCATACATGTGAAGTTATACATTCAATCTATTAAGAGAGAAGTAATCATATTATGTTTTTTAAGTTTTAAGTTGATTTCAGTCATGATATTTTTTTGTTGTCCTTTGCTTGCCCTCATTTCTCTTCTTTTGCCTGTATCATGTTGAGAGGTTCAGCATACAGTCCCATATTTAACCACCGAGGGGCACTGCAGCTTAAGCTTAGTCCTGTGGACCAGAGGAACCCGGCTGCTTTAGGAGCGAGGATCGACTCAGCTGCTCACTTCAGTGCCAGCCCCGAAAAAGTTACCCAGGATACCTAAATCTGCTGAGCTGTCTCCTCCTTCCGCTCCTCTCTCTACCGCAATACGACTTTTCCTCCCAACTCCTGATGAAACTATATCTTACTCTTGCGGCTATCCTCCTTTCCTCATCTCTTGCACTCTGCGATCCCCCTCTTGCTCGGTCTCTCTCTTTTCTTAGAGGCATAAGGTCCAATCCAGCTGTAGTCAATCTAATCCCTCTAATTCAGTTAATCTAATTTTCTGGATATGGTCACACTGCTGATCTCCACCACTGACTTTTTTTTACAATCTCTCTCTCCACACTTTCATTTTCTGGCCAAATCCCCTGGAGCCTGCACTTTCCCCGCTTCTCCGCAACAAAATATGTGACTGATTGGCACTAATTTGATCTTGTGAGTTTACAAATATAGCAAATAACAGTAGCCCATTTTAAAGGGGGAAATGTAATTCAAGTTAAACTGCACTTATACCTTGAATATTAGCCAAAATATGCCTTTCAGTGAAAATAATGTGGCAGGATAGGTTCACATTTGGGTTGTATAATACAGGACTTTCCTCTCAGTGATTTTCAAAAATCCCTGCTTGATTCACCATTTTGCTGCTCTTTGTTTGCTGATGATCAGTGGTTAAATCAACATTTTTGCAAGTCGGCTGTTATCGAGCAAGGCTGGCATACGATTGGTGCGGAGCAGTCCTGCAACCTGAGCTGCAGATCTATTTCTGGGTAGTCAATGTCATCAATGGCTAAGAGTCATTGATAAACAACTTGGTTTCCTCTTGTGAGTCCTGACTGATGTAAACAAACCTGGAGCCTGCCTCTCCATGATGTCTAACAGCAGGCTGCACATGCAGTAGTTTGAACTAACTGTTGGTTTCCAGCAGACTCGTCTCTCATCAGTATTCATTAGAGATGCCAGTGTGCAATACATGTGTGTTTGAGGGATTACCAAAGTCTATTAGCAGATAAGAGGGACTTTCTCAGTGGAAATCGCTGGAGATGGGGTATGTAGGTTAAACTATATATGTCGCAACAATCGCTTTTTAATCACATTCACAGATAAGCTCAGCGTTCTTTGCATCTTGCGGTCCATTTAACACTGGCTTACAGAATCACAATTGCCGCTTGTTTCAGCATGCTCTTGCTCTGCCACTCTATACTTTGCCACCCTCTTTCGCTCACTTTCCCTTGTCTATCTGTGGCTCTTCGCTGCGGCAGAGCTCTGCAGTGATTGTCAAAAGAAGGAGAGCATTTTATCTACATGAAATATCATCATCTTTACACAGCCTCTTTTAACTCGTTATCATGAAAAAAGTACAGAGGAGAGGGAAATAAAATCCAGTTTGCCCAGGGAGGGGCAGAAATGGTGCCAGTCTCACAGAGAGGATTAGGGCCAGGCCAACTCGACTTTCACTGGAACTGCTGCAGGAAAGTGGGCCGAATGGAACACACCCCAGTGTCATATCTCACCGTCTGGGTGTGTTTGTCCTGCCTGACAGCTGAAGGGGAAGAAAGCAGATAATATTCTTATGTGTGTTCACTTTCAATTCTTTCCTCCCTCTCTTTGGACCTATCTTTTGATCCCACCCCCTCATCCTCCTCTTCCTTAAGCTGTCTCTCCCTGTCCGTTCCCCCACTTGTGGATTTATGGGTCAACTGTCTGACGTTTTCAGGTCCATCTTATTTAATTCCCTCCCAATGGGTGTCAGGAAAATGAGTTACCTGCTGCAGCTCAGTACTCAGAAATACTGTAAGTTACTGCCTGCTGTCTGCTCAACTGACGGACTGCAGGAATGTAAATGTGCGGCTCTGCATTCTGAATGCCATGAATCATAAGAGGGAGGTATCGAACGATTAGGTGTGAGAATACGTAGATTAATTTGTAGCCATGAATTGTTTAATTTGTGAGGGCTGAAGATGAGCAACATGCGGATGTGGTCTTCTGTGTCTAATGGCAGTTCAGACCAATCATGGCCTGCTAATGACTCAGGGATGGAAGTGGCCTGTTAAAAACCCTTTAGATTGAGTTTGATCGTTAGTCTTGACCTTTTCTCTTTCTTATTACTTTTTGTTGTCTCTATACAGTATTTTCTTGTCCATCTCTTAGTTTTTCCTCTGCACCAACGCTGTCCTCAGCTGCCTTTTCTTCTTCGATCTGTCTTCTTTCCCCCAGTGAAATATGGACACATTTGGAATGACTGCAATGCAGCTGAAACAACAGCGACTGTCTTACTCCAGATCTGACAAAAAGGAGCATGGCCTGTCATCCAGGCCCGTGTGGAGGCTAGAGGAGCCCTCCCCTCCAAGCTTTCAGAATCTGGATTTGACTCGGCTGGGTTGTCTGTGCCCCACCAACAGATCCTCAAAGATGTGGAGAAGAGAGAAACGTTGCTCTTGTCTCAGCATGGGTACACCACTACAGAGAGACTGAGATAAAACAGCAGATGAAAAGAAACAGGGAGAGAGACTGAGAAATGAAAAGATAGAACTGAAAAAAAAGTTAAGTAAAGCAACACATCTACCCACCCTTACGGTAGAGCAGACATTCCTAAAGAGAATTATTAATGGCACATGCACAAATGTTCCTCAGCAGATAAGAACCTGCTGGCATTAGGTATGTCCGCGGTATTCTTTCAGCTGCCTCACACTGACCAGAGTGCCTCAAAGTGTCGACTCAGCCTCCTATGGTCTCTGTTAGCAAGAAAGACAGGTGTTTTCCATTCTGCCTTATACTTTTGTTAAGTATTGTTCTCACACCTCAGTCAGGCTCCACGCCAGCACAGCAGGTGAATCAGTGCAATCCAATACCCACCATGCTTCAGCGAGGTAAATATAACACTGACTTTGGGGCTTTGGAGGTAAGTTAAATGCCATAGAAAGCATTCTGTCTTCCATAACTGGACATGCATATAGAGGGTAGATAGAGGTGCCGGGAATGACAGGACAATAGAGCATATGTGAACATTTGTTGGTGGTGGTCTGATTGGTATTTACATATTTAACGGGCAAAATTTGTAGAAAAAACAATACAGAAAAAGATAGTTTGGTAATTTTGCTTGAAAAAAACCTTAACAACTAATGAATTATGAAATAGCTTTAGATTAATTTTTGGACGATAAACTAATGAATTCATTTGCATAAATAATGTTATTCCGATGCATTGTACACTTAATGGTCCAGGTCTGTAATTGGTTTTATGCCATAAGATACCAAGAGGGCAATGAGGCAGACTATGTAATGTTTGTGTTTGCCTGATTTTGGCTCAGATAAGCTTTTTCGATTGGACTTCCCTCTGAGGTCACTCTTTGAGCAGAAAAGTGTCCACACACAGACACAAAAGTCAATTTCTGCACATAAGTCGAATTTACACTGTTAACATCAGTATATGGGCTGAGCCCTATTTTGTGTTAGTCTGAAAACCAGGGTTGGAGAGTGTACATTTATTCAAGTACTGTACTAGGGTACAATTTTGAGGTCTACTTACAGTATGCATTGATGAATGAGTATTAAAACTCTCGTCATATATCAAACAGTCAGAGGGCCCTTTTTCTGCATAATGAGTACTTCTCATACGTTAAGTACATTTTGCTGACTATACTAAAGGGTTTGAAAGCAGTAATGGAGTATTTTTACATTGTTGCCTGGCACTTCTACTTAAATATAACATATTAGTACTTCTTCCAACATTGCCAATAAGTTAATGTAGGTGTAGACATACGTAAAAATCTTTTGTTATGAAACTCCAACTTCCACTCAATTCAGCCATTTAGACAGGTACCTTCTTGCAGAATTCAATTGTGTCCCGTCTCAGTGATCAGTGCTGTCTGTCAGTGTCTCGCTGCCCATCAGTTTGGGATGACAGACAATTAGTGGCAGTAGAATTGGCTTTTGAAGCAGCCCCATTCCCCCTGAATTCCCTTGTCACAGCTCGTTGCGATAAGACAGTGACTGTAGAAGCATTGCAAGTGGGATAGCAGGGAAGTTACACCATGCATTCATATTTCAACAGCCACTTGGGCTGAGACTGTCTTAGAGAGGAGCACACTCTCGTGCACATGCACACACACACACACACACACACACACACACACACACACACACACACACACACACACACACACACACACACACACACACACACACACACACACACACACACACAGCTAAATGTAATTCAAATTTGAGATGCACTCTGCCACAGCCTGTCTACAAACTACTCACTTATTCAATGCACAGAAGCAATTAGGAGAAAACGAAACCTCTGCATTTGTGTGCAGAGTTGATGTTTATTGCTCTGGCTGTGGAGCTGATTATTTGTATGTGCTGTCACCCTCATAGCCAGAAAAAGATAGTCCCAAGAATCAAATATCTTCTGGATGTGTTTTGCTCAATTTATTTGCATGTAAAGATGTAACTTATGTTACAACATATGTGCATGTGCCTGTGTTCCTCATTTGTTTAGATACAAACTTTGTAGTCAGATTTAGGAAAAAAACCTGTTCTGTTAATCATTAGTTTAAGGAACAATCTTGCAGATACTATGTCAGGAATAACAAGCATTAAACCAAACATTTGATCTAATTTGGCATAGTTTTATGTATGAAGAAATTGTTTACAAGTTCACATTTTTGGAAAAGACGGCCCATTAAAGTTGCTGTTGGACCTGTGAAATTGTTTTATAATTTGGTTATATCAAATATTATGTAGCAGACAGACTAATATTTTAGGCTACCTGTATTTTGAAGCAGTCAAACTTGAGTTTACAGTTTATATTAAAACCTTATCAAGAGATGAAACTGATCCTGTGTAGCTGGGAAGCCTGTATTATATAAATATGTATATATTTCATATATACCAGTAGCATTGTTTTATAGTTGTAATTCGTGACTAATAGATTACATAAGATTAATGACCTTATGTTAAGGGATGGTGAAGCTAGGTGACGCAGAGAGCTGTACTGAGCGTGTGTGTGTGTGTGTGTGTGTGTGTGTGTGTGTGTGTGTGTGTGTGTGTGTGTGTGTGTGTGTGTGTGTGTGTGTGTGTGTGTGTGTGTGTGTGTGTGTAGTCGTATATTGTATGTTGCGTGTAGGTGTATGAGCCCTAATGAGGCCGGCTCTCTCAGGTGCAGCTTCTTGTTTGAATAAAAAAAAAAGGACTCAGAAGAAAGCGGATGTCACTGCATTTGAAGCAAAAAGCATGAAAATCTCACTGAGACAAAGGCACATTTTTCAATACCGTGTGGTCGTAACATTGTTTTCATGATTGTTTCATGATGTTTCACATAATTATTATATGCACTTGTACACTGAAGGTACATTTATATCATGTTTTTACTTAATTGCATTTTTTTAGCCTATGACCTATGTAAACAATTATCAGTTCATGCATACATTTACTGCATGAATGTGTATGTTATGCAAAACGCTCAGTTTTTTTTCTTTTCGTTTTACATAACACGTTACACCCTGGGAGCACATTACAGCAAATGTAAATGAGTTTGCAGCACATGCACCTTGCTGAGAAACATACAGAGAAGGAGCTGTTTTAATTAATGCTTAAAACCAGCGGTACCAATGCAAAGCTCTGCAGAGGACACTGGTGTCGTGTAAATGGCAGGGGTCGTAGATTTAAAGCTGACCTTTGCACCTCGACCTTTGCTTCTCTTGAGTCGGCAGAGTTCGATAGTGTGCACTCAGCATCCCACTGACGGGCACAGAGGGAGCTGAGGGGGCAGAAGATGTACAGTAGGGGGAGGGAGGAGTTGGGACTCTGAAGTGGAGCTCCAGAGGTTGGAGGGTCAAAGGGAGGCAGTGGGCCTCTGAGACCCTTGATCTCCTGGTCAATGCTCTCAAACCCGTTGTTTGATGTGTGTGCTTTTGTGGTCAGCAGTATGTCCCATGTTAGCATCTTTACATGGATATTGGTAAAATATATTTACTGAGAAGACAATATTTATTATTGTTAAACAAGCATTACAACAATGAAGGATGCAACCTCGCCCATCATATTCATGATATCTTATCAGATATCACCGCATCCCATGTGACTGTGATTTATTCTAACTGTTCACCTTTGATGTAGGTCACTACATCACATAAACAGCCACACATTATATTCTATTATAAGCCATATTGTAACCACTACCTTGAAAGCCTGTTATAAACAATGTAATCAAGAAATCGATATGAATTCCAAAACCTGGCAGGTGTATGAATCTGTTCTGTTAAGCTTTCATATTCCTTGTACTGGCTAAAGTATTATTCAGATTATGGAACATTTTCCTTCAGGCCTTGGCAGCAAGCTACATTAACTATTCTTCAGTATATTTGACAAGTTTTATATTGAGCCAGGAGTTATCATAAAGAAATAGGTGTGTAGTCACAAGGTACATCATTATCTACATGGTTCTTTCCTTGAGCAATAATGTGGTACCCCTCTACCGCCCACTGCTCCTAAAGAAATAATTTCCCCATGCAATAAAGAGATTGATTATTATTATTATTATTATTATCGGTTCTTTCCTCTAATGTGTATGTCACAGCCACATTTTGCAATGTTTTTTTGAAGGTTATTCAAATGTCATTAATTAATTTATGATAAGCAACCAATAGGAACTGATGACCTCACACAACTCTACAATTTACACCTTATTCATCTTCACCCACAGCACTCAGCCCACCTGCCCCCCTTGAGCTTCCAGGATCCAAAACTGTCATAATAAACAGGAGTTGGTGCACCAATTAGATCAGAGATCCAACAGATTCTAGTAATGAACAGGTAATTTGGCTTGAGAATAATGCTTTTAAGTATCTTATTGGTGTATTTTCTAGCTTTTTCCTTTTAGCATATTACCTATTTGCAATTAACAGCCTTCTCAAACCCTTGTTGTTCCTGTTTCTAATGTCATCATGCATCTAAAGCAGTACAAATATTGTTAATATTTGCATGGATAATTTAAATATTGCTAGCTGTAGTTTTGGCTAGAATATTTGCCTGTTTTTATATTATATTGTAGTGTATTTCAAATGATACACTGCACTGTGACTATAACTAATTGAATTCATGTTTGCATTGCAACACATTGAACATAATGAACTGGTTGCCCCCTGAGTCGCAGGTGTTTCTGTTGGTCTGTTTTATCTGTGTCTTCCCATCAATGAACCTGTCAATCTTCAGTAATGGTGACTTCTGCCTTGACCCTGACCTGGACCAAACGTCATGTCAGAACTGGCTGCCATTTTAACAGCCAGCACACATTGCTTCCAGTCCAGCTTGGATCTTTTTTTCCCTTCTTTGGATAAAGGAGAATTTGTCAGCTTTCCCACAATACCTACATATTTTCATTAATTTTCCCACTTTTCTTGTACACTCTTGTTCACAATCTTGCCCTGCTTTGTTTGACCATAAAGTACAAGCAATGTGTTAATGTTACTGCATTGTGGTATTCTTTAGATTAGATATTCATTTTAGTGTTTGTCGCATGCAAAAAAGTGCTTACAGTACTGTTTCACACTCTTTAGGATGTTTTGTCATCAGGACTGAGGTGAATATAAACAGCAGTCTCAAAATGACCGTATCTTGTATTCTGAATACTAAAGTGTTGCCCCCAGTCCCCCCTTCACTGTAATTTCCTTCCTCCATTTCTCTTCTGACAAAGTGTCAGTCTCTCCTGTGTCTCTATTAGCCATAGCCCTCCATCACTGCTGCTCCCTCTCTCCATTCCTGCATCCCTCCCCCCTCAACTCAACCCCCTGGAGAGGAGCGATACTGCTGATGCATCACCACCCAGCATAATTTGTTTAAATCACAGATTAGGAGGGTAACTTGATTTGTGTCCGATACAGTATGTAGTGTCTGTTACCAATCTAATAAAGCCAACCTCCCTGCCCCCTTCTGCTTCTTCCTCCCAGCCCTTCCCCCTCATCCACACACCCTGCCCCCTAGCCTGTATCTGCCGCAATAAGCTCCCAGCTCAATGAGAAAGAAAGAGGGGGGAGGCAGCAGAGGCTTGTCTCCAGGGCTGTAACACGATCGCAGGCAATGGCCACCAAGGCCTCCACATTAATTGAATTGCGAGGCCGGAAAGCTGCGAGGTTTGGCGAGGCGCTCATTGACTCATTGATCGGCACAGAGGGCCCTCAGAAATATGGCTTGCAGTCGCGGCCAATCAATCAAACAATTAAGCCTAGTCTCTGTAGCTGGCTGTGCTCCATTTAAGTCTAACCTCCGAGCTCCCAGTGCTGCACATTTCAAATTAATTGCTTCTTGCCACAAAATAGGCCAACCGCCTCCCCCTCTGGTACCTCCGTGTACCTGGGGAAAAGGTAACTGTGAGTCTGCATTTCCCACAATTCCCATCTCTATAAAGTGCCTGTGTAAACTGTGACAATACACAGTCAGAGTGTGTAAATGCTCAGTGCCACCTGCGTTTCCCTCTTGTAAAATCTAAGCATTTCATCGGATTTTTGAAACACGGAATAGTTATGTCATCTCTTTTGTTACTACCATTTAGGAGATAGTATGTTTTTGCTTGTTCTGTGAGAGGGTTGCACCCAACAATAGGAGTGGGGGGGCTCGTTAGTGCAGCCGTTCCTGCAGCATGCCCCTCCTACCATCTCCTCTCCATCCCTGTTCCTCTTTTCCTCTTCCCTCCTTCCAGTCTTGCAGGGCAGTAAAACCATGTCCTACAACAGGGGCAGGAGGATTATTCCTCGTTCACCGCTTCGTGACTGGAATCCACAGCCGCTCTCCTCGAGCCATATGGCATTATCAATTTTGTTCACTATGGCAGAGCCTGTCACCTTAAGACTGCGCCTCCCTGGCATGCCGCCTCAGCTAGCATCTGTCAGAGGGGACTAGTGGGGGTTTAATGTCTCTGTCTTGCTTTACACTCTGCCTCTCTCCTTCATCCGCCTTCTCTTTTTCCTCCCTCTTTTTCCCTCCCTTCGCTTTCACCCCCATCATTTTGGGATGTAACCTAGAAGGGTTTAGGAGTCTTGTCTAAAACCGCTCTGGTGTCTGCCGAAACCCCCCCCCTTGATAACCTCTAACTGCTGCCCTCCTATCGCAGAGACAGCCATGGCTTTTGGCACAGAAATTGTAAATAAAAGGTGTCTCTTTTTTAGGAATGTGTCCTTAATCTTTCCGAATGGCCACCTGGCCTGATTTGTGACCTTGAGGATATGTGTCTGTGGGAGGGCGTCAGGATGTCACAAACAGACACAGGCAAACACTCACACACATACATACACACAAACCATATATGCTTGCACACTCACACATGCACACACATGTCCACACGCTCAAATACGTTTAGGCATATGACAAGTGGTGCCTTGTCGCATGAATGTCCTTAAGCTGTAAAAAAAAAAAAACGTCAGAGAAGTGAAGGACCTGGGTTGTCACCAAATAAAGATTGAAGGTGTTAAAGAGTAATTCTGTCATCAAGGAGGCATCTGATGCTACCAACCTGGACATTTTTTCTTCTTACAGAAAAAATGATTGTGTGTTTACGGTTTGTAGTTGTGCAAATCTTAAAAATACTTGAGGTTCGGAAATTTTGGAAACTACCATATATGCTAAATTAAAAGGAAATCAAGATATCAAATATTCTTATTTGCTGCATTTTTTACACTGCAGCTTTGGAGTTAAATGTCTCCAGCCAAACTCAGATGACAGCATAAAAACAGAGAGAGAGAGAGAGAGGGGAAGAAAGACAGCAGTAACAGACATGGCTTAACTTTTCCTTACTTCCAAGCCGCACCAGCCTTCCTTTAGTAGAACATTTCCACAAATTGAAATCATCCCAGGCATGGCAACAGCTTATTTTAGCTGGGCTGCACTGATCCCATACCAAGTCATTTTGAGTGTCCTTTATCTGTACCTTTTTGAGGTGTTGATCTGTGCTGTCTTATGTTTTGATACTCACCAGAGGTGTAAAAAGGCTGCTAAATAGTTCTTGCTTTATTAGACGTGATGATATGTACTCTAAGAGATCCACTTTCTTCTGGCTACACTAAATTGGTCTGTTATCCTGGATGTCTTGACTAGACCGATTGCACAATGGAGGGTGAGCGAGGATTAAACCAGCTGGCAGAGACAGCAATCTCTGGCTAGGACTCAATAGGAAAATGGCATTCATACAGTATTATGTGCTGTTAATTTGTCTTTTTATATTCATGTCCTCTGTTAGCTCCCAGAAATTTCCAATTGAATTGCATATGCTTTCACCCTTTCTCCTATTTTTGTGCTGTGCAGCCATGACAAGAAAATGGGAGCTGCTAATGACTATCGCACTTCCAATCTCCAATTAGCTAAAGAGAGGAGCTGGTTAATTACTTCTTATAATGTTCACCAGCCAATCCTTCAGGCTCTGCAGAGATACATTATTATTATTCTGACAGCTAATGTTCCTACATCCCCTATACAGCCCACAAAAACAGCTCTGCCTGGACCTATTTTATTCCACTTGATATTCCACTAGATATTTTCATAGGCCAGAGATGGGTAGTTGGAGGTGCCTGATTAAATGTATGCATGGTATTATTATACATACATAAAAGTTGAATAATAAGCCACCTGTGTGCTTTCCATTTTCCTCATGGCTGCCTTTATTTACTGCCACAAACACCAATTAGCAGCTTTGAAAGTCTAACTACTTCTGACTGTGTCTTATCTGTCAGGGAAACACACACAAACAGCTCTGCATTAAAGAGCTCGTTAAGTAGCTGTCCGTTTCCATGTTTGTTTCAGAGGGAAAATAAGACAACAACTGGAGCACTAGTTGGGGGGGGGGAGGAGGACACATCCAATTATTCTGGAAGCTTTACGAAGGTGTAAACATTTTGGCAAGCTACAATAATTATGACTGCCTGACTCATCTCAACACTCCAAAACACTCCACTGGAAGCTGACAGATGCATTCTGATGACTGATGGTTGTGTGTGTGTGTGTGTGCTGAAGGTAACTTGTGTGTGCTGTGGAGAGAGAGCGCTTGCATGCTCTCTCTCCACAGCACACACAAGTTACCTTCAGCACACACACAAGAGAGAGTCGTATGTCCCATCTGTAGTTTTAGACTCCGACTCTGTCAGTTCTGACTGCTGACAGTGTGCAGGCTCCCCTTTGAAAGCTGCTGAGGAATCCCACAGGGATCCTATTAGGGACACCTCATCTGATTGCTGAGGCTGCACTGCAAACATATAACACACACGCACATGCACACAGACATATTGTTGGCTGGATTCTATACATTAACTGTATAGTATAACTCTTGCTATTGAAATGTTCAGCAACTCTCCTCTGACAAGAATGTGTCTAACTGTCAAGTATCCAAACTTGGCATTGAATTCTTGGTCAATTATGGCATAGTCTGCTACATGAAAAAACAACCCTCGAACTAGAAACTAAAAGTTTTTTTTGAGTGTCAATACCAAAAGTCCAAGTAACGTTTTGGTACTTTTCAAACGCAATACCCATCCTTATAGCACTCAGACCAATTATCACTTGTTCAAACTCTCCCATCCCCCTTTTGTTTTTGGTACGGCAACTATTATGAGGAGGTGCAGCAGGTTGAGTTTGAGGCAGTATATTATTGAACCGTCTAAAGGCCACAGATTGATCTTTTTTGGAGGTCATCAATAAATGACCCTCACAATAATCAAAGGCAGATCAATACATGACCCTGTTGCCTAAATGCACATCAATACACAACCTTGTTATTATCATGTAATGATTTAATCTAACATTAAATGCACCTCTGTAGAGTCCTCAAGCCCTAGTGAGGCCTAAAGTGTATTTGAAGAGTTAAGGTTCCAAAAGTCAGTAGATTTTTAATTTTCAATTGTCTGATGTTTATATTATGAAGCAAGAAACTAAGAAAGGAAAAAAGACATATCTGTGTTCTGTTATATCCAATTTCCATAATGTGATGGATGTACTTGTGCAGGCCTTTGGAAAAAGATGGAGATCATCATCGTTACAGATAGTACTTGCACTATTTGATGCTCTGCGGAAATGTATGAAATATGAAACAGATTATGAAAGTGAATGAACACATACAGGAAGCAATATATCTACTAAGTCTTCCCTGAGGTCTTTTATTACATTACATTACTTCAGCTTTCTGGAGGGAGAGGGTGAAATGAAAACTGCCTGGTTGAAAGATTGAGGGCTCATTTTCTTTATTAGCAGATTTAGACTCATTAAGGACATTTTTTCTGTTCATTTTCTTTCCTATAAGCCAAGGCAGAGTCCAACAACCTCAGTGGAATGGGAACACGGGCGTAAGTACAGTAATGCATAGAAATGCAAGCATTATACATTGTGCTAGGGCTTGGGGACACTACTGTCACTGCAGAAAGGGAAAAATAAGAGCTTTGCAGCACTGATGCTTTTACTGTATTGAATCATTTTGCTCAAAGATCCCTACAGTCTGCAGTTATTTGCCATCTTGTTTTTACGTATAAGCCTATTTCAGACATTTTAACAGCCACTTTGCATGCCTTGGTGGGAGTTACCCACTGAGGATCAATAACGGAAGTGTTACCCTGTAGCCACAAGCATTTTTGTTTAGTCTGCATCAACCATTAAGCCGTTAATTATCATAGCCCCTTGCAACCACAGGTCTCTGCAATTTACATATAAACCCTGCCAACAAACACTAACGAATGCATGTTACAAACAAATACATGCATGCGCATACACATGCACACACCCTGTACTATCAGTTTACTGCAGTAACCGTAAATGCCGTTTGTCTACACAGCTGTATACATAGCTTAAGCATGTGAAAACAGAGTGGTGCTCCAGTGTTTGAATTACTGAGGAAGACTAGCAATGTATTTGGCTCTTAGTCAGTTACAAGATGACCTTCATTCACATCTATCTAGACAGCACGGATCCCTGTGAAGAGGAGGTGGGGGGTGGAGGGAGAGGCGGGTGGAAAGGAGGAGGAGGAGGGTGGTGGTGATGTTTCTGTTCTGTCCACCAGCAGCATGTTCTATGAGTTCCTGGCTCTGAAACAGATACTCTCTCACACAGGAAGGGGGGGGAGAGACCTTTCAAGGTGAACAAGGCAAAGGGATTCAAGGGATGCAACAGAAAAAAACAAGAAGAAGAGGTGGGATAGAAAACTAAATTAAAAGAGATGCAAATGAGATTGAGCAGCTAGCCAGATGGGGGTACACGTAGAGTTTTTAGAAATATAGTAGAGTGAGGTACACTGCAGGGAACCAAGTGGGAATTGCAGATTTATTGCTGTCCATTCTTAAGCACACAAACAGCACATGGGTGATGTGTAAGAATACATCTACATTCTGATTTAAACCTAAACAGCCTAATGAATAAAACGGTCCATTCCAACATACTCAAAGAAAGACACAGTTTATAGCCAGTAAAATGCTACTGTGCACTCGACAAATGTTTTAATTTGCAAATGCACAACCAAACATCAGCTCAACACCCGATCATACAGTTTACACATACAGTGTGAGACATGCATGATGGATAGGTCACACAAGAGTGTCCCATGTCTGTTTAATCATAGCAGCAGGTGTAGTGAGGTGAGAAACTTCACACTGCTAAGGAGCCAAGATTGATTTGATGGGGGCGGGGAGCACAAACTAATAGTGCAGAGAGGAAGGGACCACCGGAAAAATAAGGATAGAGCGACCAAGAGGGAAGGATTGTAATGAGGTTTTCTTGGTTAGGACCCTGATTATCATAGTACGAGTGATATTGCGATCAGAGAAAGGAGAGGAGGGGTCCTCAGCTCAGAAGCTCATTTACCAGACTGAGGCAGATAAAAAAAACACATACACTCAATTATATTGCAAGACCAGGTGAAAATAATGTCTCTGGGAGTAATCTACTGTCAAGAGTCACTGGTCAGTGCCTCATTATGGAAGTTGTCCAAGGCAATCACCATTGCTTCTGCTGGACAGCATCCACATTCTCACTTGGAGAGCAGGCACGACATCTGTCCTTAAACAATGGCTTGGTCATTTAAACACTGTTGTCTTTGACCAGACTCCATACATTATATAACAGATAGAAAAATATATTTTTTAATCCATTTGAATAATGCCATAAATTACATATGATGTTTGTCAATTCAAAATATAATTTTGCAAATCAACAAATATGCAGTTTGTTGTAGTACCATTTAGTTTGTGTGAAAAATCTCACTACATCTCTCTTCTTACACAATTTATGTCAACACCAACACCAACATGGTCGTTACCTTGGCTTGCTAGCTAGCTTGGCAATTTATATGCTCCATGCATAAATGTAACCTTATCTTAGATTATGTCTTCTTAATTTATTACACAGGAAATAAACTTCAGTTCAACTTTACATTTTCAAGTATCTAATTCATTTTATGTATTTTATGAAATAAATCCACATCTGCAGCCTCAAGACCTTTTGTAGTTTTATGTACTGTATGTATGTAGTGTGCATGTTTGAATGGGTGTGACTACATCACATCACTGAAATAAATGAAACATCATTATTAGAGAGCCGTCACAGACAGAAAGGGCTGGATGAAGCCGTATAAAGAGGAGACAAAAGTACAAAATTAGTTACAGTGTATTTAAGTAATTTGGGTATGTAATCATTAACCCCAAAGCAGTCTATTACAATGTGCACAGGAAAATGTGCCACTGTCTTTCTATTATAGGTCTATTTTATCCTTTTCTTTCTGAAATGGATGAGTGTGGACTGAACAGCCTTTTCTCTCATATTGCAGTAGCAAGACGAGCTGTTTCATGTCTACAGTATACTGAGGAGCTGGAGGGAGATACACCTATTTATTAGAGCGAAACAAGTTCCCATATAGACCAGAATCATTTCTCACTGCCAGATGCTTGCCTTATACTGCTTTTGAGTTTAACCTGTTTAGGGTCAAACTAAGCCATTCATCAATTCATTTCTTCAAAACAATACTTTGTAGGTGAAATATTGACAAGGTTTGAAAGTAAGGAGACTTGTAATTTTACATACATCTCTCTTTTTTTCACCCTATTAGCTGATTTCATTTAGTGGGCTGATGTTATGGTGAAAACAAATTATCTTCATCCTGTCAATGTGAATTGCCTCAAAAATCCCGAACAAAGACAAATCTGGGAAGGAGAGTTAGCATATCCGAAGAAAAATAAAAAGTTGTGTAGTGATAGTAGGACTATAATAAATACTAGCATTTGCGTACATGCACAAAAGATGATATTTGTCTTTAGGAATTCAAAAACTGATCAAAAGCAGTTATAAAGAAAGGAATAAATTAAGGTACGATTAAGTTGTTCTTTCTTTAAGACATACCTACAATATTTGACCTCCTCTTGTTCATTTAAATTTTGATGAAAAAGGTCAGAGAAGTATAATCTGATTCAGATGTGATGTAATCCAACTCCCCAAGCTGACAAAGCAGAGGCAAGACAGGCTGTATGTGCCTATAGTGACTAATGTGCCTGTAAGCACTGAGCTGTGGGGGTCATGGGTTTCAAGACACGTGTCATACAAGGAAAAGACTCCAATCCCCCACAAACATTTACCGCTAGTCCCTACTCTCACATCCCTTATCAGACAAACTGCTTCTTAAAATGGTTATTTAAAAAGGCACTTACACCAATCTCTTTTGATCTGTGATGGAAAAGCAGATATGGGCGAATGAGTTTGAATAAATCTTTATTTTCTCATCATAGGAGAAAAGGAGAGAATGAGGAGATGAGGAGATGGAAAACAGAGAGGAAGGAGAATTGATATGGACTTTGGTTATGCCTTCAGGTTCAACTGTGACTTCAGCTAAGCTTTGACATTGGGTCCCTATGACAGCCACTGTTCCAGTTGCAAGACACCCTACACTGACAGCTGTGTGTATGTGTGCGTGCGTGTTGGTCTCTATGTGTGTCTGTGGTGAATATGACTGGAATGACTAACCCAATATAATCAAACGCACACAGAAAGATTACACTTTAATACCGTTAAATGTACAGTTACAGATAGTATGAAGCCAAGAGGAAAAAGACATGTGAAAGCCCAACACACACCATTTACTTTGACAAGTTTGCACTGACAAAGAGAGAAGGAATTAGTGAAATCAAACGTTTTTATCCACCCATTTGCTATGCCAGCAAGGCTTAATTACTCACTGCCTCACACTCTGGCAGATTTGAGGCTCTCGCCTGATTAGTGTAACTCGGAGGGGCTTTTGATGTGTCACTTTATTGGCTGTGCACATGCCTTCATCACAAGTTTGTGCTACCCAGCCCCAGAAACCTCATGGAAAACTAGAAAGGTTCACTTGGTAGAGTGCAGATCTCCGCCAGGTGTCTCTGCAATGACTGCTGCTACATTGTTTGATTGAATGAGTACAACACACAATTGGCTAACATCTGACTTGACTTGACCACAAGTATATTTTTACTGGCATGTCTCAGACAACAGATACGCTTTCATTTTAATCTATGCAGATGTCTGCATCGGCTCTGAGCAGTCTCTGGCCACAGGGTAGCGGCTGGGGGTCGACCATGCACTAAGCTGTGTTATCACTTGTGGCCCCTACCGGTCAAAGGTCGGTTAAGAGTAGTGAGTGAGGAAGCTACAAGCAGTCAATGGCAGTATAAAACAAGTAATAAAATGTGTTTTGAGAAATTGTGAGACACTGCAACTACAAGAGGTCCTTGGGCATGCAGCCATAACTGGCCCAAATTATTATGCAGTTTGCTGTAGCAGAATGCAAGATGTGCCATGGACAACATAGAGGTGCACACTAACTCACTCACCCACTTACTCACTCTGGCTGTTTACTCCCCTCTGGCATTTTGTTCTTGAGATTTTACATCATTAAGAAAGTGTTACTGGAAGGGGTTAACAACAGATAGATAACCTTTTTAAAAAACAAGGTCCCAGAGCTAGCAAGCTTAGCAAACTTGGTTGCTAACAGGGCAATAAGTTTGCACAATTTGTTCAAAAGACAAGTCAATTTTTGGCTCTCTGTAGCTAAGTTTACTTTCAAGCTCAGCACTGTCAAGACAGCTTGCTTTGGGTCAGCGTGCAAATTTGTGTTTTATACGAAACCAAAGTTAAATCAACCAAACAAATGAGAATTAATTTGCTAATTGCAGCGATCCCATTGAAATGTATTTATTTCACTACAAGATTTTTGCCATTTTAAATGCGGGTGTGACCAAGCCTTTATTCTGATCGACCTGAAAATGGTTGTAAATCAGGCTGTAGTCAGACAGAAATTTTCTAGATGCTATATAGTTAAAACAGCTTTCGTAATCGTGGAGGAAATGGGCAGAAAGGCTGAATCAACATGAACTTAAAGATTTCGCAGGCCCTTAGTTCTGCAAGACCTAAAACATCTACCAAACTAACTCTATTAAGACCTGCTGCTGCTGGGTGATACAGTGGGTGGCTGAAATGATCTGTTCGTTCTGCAATGGCGGCACATTGGCTCTTAGATTTAGATCCACGCAGGCGTCTGCCTGCCTGTCTGTCTGCCTGTCTGTCTGGTTCTGTATGTAGCCTGATTGGCCATTGGTCAAATGTAATGATAGGTCATTTAGACCTAATTTGTCACAAGCATATGACCGCTCTGCCTGTCTGTCAATTCACTAAGAGGAGAGAAAGAGAGTGAGACGGAAACAAAGGTAGGGACAAGGGGGGATAGTGTGTGAGACAGAAACTGATAGATGCATTTTGATGATTTTAATGTGTTTATCACTAGGAACCTAAGCCACTGTCAGCCTTGATACTCCAGAGAAATGAAATCCCTGGCTTTGATCCAAAGACCTTAAATCTCTCCGGTGGAGTGTGGCCAGCTTGGCCCATCTTTCTTACCCTTACAGAGGTAATGGATGCAGGAGCAGGTTACAGGTTCTGGCCCTAACAACCATTGTTGTCATTGTTTTTCATGCATGAACATCTAAGTGTTTTATGAATATTGTTGGCTACTCGTGTATCCAGACTTGTGGTCATGTCAGCGCGTGCAAATATACATGTAGATGTGGACATTTGCAGTGATATTGTGTGTTTTACCCTTTCGGCCCTGAACCTGCACACCCACACACATACTAAAACTGCTTGATGTGCATTCATGTAAAAGCTATTGATTTTCTTCCTCTTAATTTCTTAGTGGATCAATACCTGTCCAGGACAATGCATGTGAACACACAGCTGAAGGCAGGTTACAAGTCCTCTGATATCTTTTTTCTCTTGGTTTCTCAAGAAAAAAGAAAAGACACTAATTGGTGGCTCACACGGAGAGCATCGTCAAACATCGACTTCACTGTTTTCAGTGGAAAGATTTGCCGTAACCTTTACCATGATTTGCTAACCTGCTAAGCTGCTTCGCTGGCCAGCACAGGGTTTAGCATATAAATTACGAGTTTACCATCCACTTTGTTGTTTCAGTCTTTATTGGTGTTTACACCATGGTTTAGGAATGTAATTACGAAACAAATTTATGATAAGAACTGCATGTACATCATTATTTATACCTCTCAACTGTGTGTGATTGTTATTGCATTGTTATTGCTGTCAATAATTTTGCCAACTTTTAATTACTCCTGCATTAAAAGGCCTCAAGCTGCGATGACCAGCGCCGTTTAATAATTGCAGTTTTATTCTGCGTTGTTGTTTAGCTCCATGCTGCTGAACTTACTTCTACGCAATTTCATTACTGTGCGCCATTAAATATTCATAGAGTCTGAATTTAAAGCAGTTGAGGGTAATTAGGTGTTGTAATGCTCAGACTAATCCTTTGTGGACCATTAAACACTGACTGACAGCTGTCCGCTTACTTTCATTCCCTATACAGTTGTTCTACTTCAACTCACACTGTTGTATATTTACTATATATTTAAGTACGGTGTAGAACTGATTATGCATCCTGTATGCTGGGTTTACTGAAATGCGTGACAGGGCGCATTAATCAGGCTTAGGTATGTTTGTTCACTTATCTGATGATATTAAACATGTTACATGTGGTCAGGCTCGTATTCCATCTGTTGTCATGGGACATGCCTGTGCTTGATTGAAAGTCATGATCCCTTAAATCTTCCAGCTGTCTAGCTAGATTTCACATTATACAGCTGCTGCTTGATAACTTAAACTTTGTTTTATGTCTGACAGACTTTTTCTTTCCTAGTTAACTATAAAATGCTGTCCAAGTCACTCACAATGATTTACATACATACAGAGAGAGAGAGAGAGAGAGAGAGAGTTCCTATTTACACATGTGAATAAGGGATTCATGTTGGTTTGGAGACTAAAATTGTTAGAGAGCCCAGTGAGGCACACACAGTGGCATGAGGAAAAGTAACAGCGGGTTTGGTGGAAGACAAAGAGAAAAATGAAGGGGGAGACAGAGGAAACACAGCGGGTTGACAGCACCTGCTGTAGTCTGAAAGACCGCTGCCGCCGCTCCTATCCAGTAACCCCCCTCTTCCTGTCAACACCACAGAGGAACGCAGCCACATGTAGTAGCAGGTGACACCTCCATGGCTCATCACAATACTGCACATATGCAAACCCACACGCACACGTTGACAGAGTGTATGTCCTTGTAGGTGTGGTTGTAGGTCTCAGGCATCTTCAAAAATCAACTTACATCTCACACATGAAAAAGAACTCAACATTACAACATGTCCTTGAAGATCTGTCTGTTGAGAGAGTTCAAACCTTCTTTGTGGGCTGGTGCATGTCAGCTTTACATCTGTGACTTCATCTTATTGGTGCCATAAGAAATGACATCAGCATCCTCCCTTTGACGACAGAGATGTTGTCCTTGACTACCCTGCGTCTTTTAAGGGAGGGAGCAACATCCCTGATGGATTAGTGACATACCACCATGTGTCTGCTGTGACTGTCTGACGCATCGTTGCTTAGAGTACTTACGGAAAGTCTGTCATATGAATCTAGAACATACATTAAATAGCTTCCAGAGACTCAGTGTATAAACTGCTGTCCTTAAGGGCCTACAAAAAGAAATCTCTTGACAGGCACTTGAGAAGTTCTTCATTTTCCGTGTTGCATTAATGATGCTGCTAAACTAACAGCAATAGCAGAATGTATGTCAAGTAATGCTTACAGTATTCTGCACTTACATGTGTGCACTAATTCCCTCAGCAGGACAGCGTCTAATGCATCCTTCAAATAGAGGGAATAACAGATATTGATGCTTTGTTGTAATGATCAGATTTACACCAAGGCAGCAAAATGCCTGTCCCACTCTCGTCCTTGAACAATTGATTTCTTTGGAGCGATACATTTTAGATATACAATAGGAAACCTCGGACTAGTTGACAATTTTTTGTCACGCTTGACGCAAGGCACAGAGAATTGAAAGCCTGTTTTGATCTTAATACTTAACCGTGCCAAAATGCAATTATCTCTGTGGGGAAGATGACTTCCTGTATCAGCAATAGTGATAATAATAGGTAGCAGCAAGGAGATGTGAAGATTTAAAAATGTGGTTCCCAGTTTTTAACTGTTGGACATTTTGAGTTTTACAAATGTCAGTGCATATTAAATGTTGACATTGAAACGTGCCTGTGTGTAAATGCAACTGGGCCAGCTATCCTGTAAGCTCTGCATTCACAAACCCCCCCACACACAGACACACACAGAGCTGTTCAAAGCTGACAAGCTCAGCAGGACAAGGCCTTCTTCCTCTTCATCATTTATTCACCAACACAGCACACTGCGGCCAGTACATCCTATAGAGCAAACATTTATTCTCAGCATTCTTCAATTTCCCCCACAAAGCTCTTTTCAAGCACGACTCGGCCTCTTCACTATTCAACGTGCCGGCCATATTGGTTCCATGAGACAATTTCGGTTGCTAGCATATTGTGATTCGGTCAAATAGTGCTGAGAGGAGATATTAGTGTAACTGAATACATGAATATGTGGACAGTATTGCGTATGAATGGACAGGTCATTCATTATGTATGAAGGGTTGGACAGTCACGTATTTCGCAATGTGTCCCGTCAAGCCGCAAAATGCACTGAACAATGTAGGAGGCAGTTCTCGGAAATGATAATCGACTTCGCTGGACTTCCTTTCGTACCAAAATGAGATAGATAAGACATTATAAATGGAATTATGATATTGTATGTAGAAAAAAATATAGACGGCGGCCAAAAATATTATTAAATGATTCTGTGAAACATTAAAACACAACTAATTACGGAACTGTAGCATTTTTAATTCACAATGTCTAATAGTTGTTTTGTTGTTGTTCGTTACTTTTTTCACCATTTGCATTAAATGATGTTGCTTTTCATGACTGTTGCCAAGTCCTGCCCCTTAACTTTTTTGCCAATCATATGCTCTCAGCTTTTTTGCAGACTCTGCAATTTCATTTACAGTGAACTTTATAAACCTATTTTATCCAGTGTATACTTCTGTCTAGTCTTTCAGTATGGGTTGTTGTCAAACATCTCTCCTTTTTTGCCACCTTTTTTGCCACAAGTAGCAACGTGGCTTTTTTAAAATTCTACAATGGTTCTGTTGTCAAAATGAGGCACTGATATTTGAATATCATTAAACATAACATTACAAATTTAAGTTTTCCATTCAGAAATTGCGCAGGCTCTTTTCACATCATACCTGTCATTTGCAAAAACTCATTCAATAGTGTATTTCCCCCTGCTTGCATCTCATGAGTTGCACCTTAATGGTATTCATGCTTGGGTGCATGTCAGATTGTTTTTCTGATGCAAATGGAATTAAAGCAATGGCCATCATTAGAATGCCACTGAAGTTAATAAGCGATGGTGAGGCATCTTCAAGGCCCATTGGCACTGTGTCGAATGGGAAAAGAATGGAGGCAGTGACAATGTTGATGATTTCCCTCATGTGTTTTTCGCTATGTATTTTTCATCTGCTTCATGGAGTAATATACAGTAGATTTGACAATTATGCAATTTTGTGAAGTCACTTAAATTAGCTGCGTTTAATTAGCCTCACCATGACAACCATAACATAGCAACACAAAGTCATCTAACTATCATCCATCAATGGGCGGATGCTGTTTATGATAAGAAAAAAGCACATTGTATCATGAATAATTCAAAGAACAGTTGTGAGGCAAAAAAAAACTTCCATTGCCTGTGTCTTACTGTATTCTTATGTAGGTAATACTTTATCATGCTTTTTGTCAATGAGTGTTGATTAATGTCATTTACAATATCCTAAGAAAATGAATGGAATGAAAGCCTTACAACTACAAGCTTGAGAATATAATCTGTTTTTGAAATAGAATATATTGTGTAGAATAGAAACTACATGTCTGTAGAGACAAGGCTGTCCTCTGTTCTTTTTTTTTAGAAAAAACTCTCAACATCTAAGTCTTAACCTGATGGAAAGATATACAGTAAAACATAAACAGCCAGTATTTTTCCGGCAGGCAAGTGCATCGGAAAGCAGTAAAATATTAGAAACTATACCGTTTATGTACAACACACAATATAATTCAGTTCCTCATAGCAATGTTCATATAAGCCGGAAGAGTAATGACCAACTGTGGGGTTTTCTATTGAACATCGATATCAGTCGAGATGCGACATAAATCAAAAGGGTGGGCAACATAATGAAAACACAGGAAATGGCCACAGTGCTGTACGTACAATAAAGAAAGCAAAACTCTAGATATGAAGAACATGAGTGCAGAGTATGGAGTTGTTACATTTTTATTTGGTGAGAAAATTAGGGATATTTGTAGCCTGTGCTGTTGCTCATATCCTCCATGTGTCTTTACAAATACAGTATTTCCTACATTTTCACTGCTGCTCATTTTATTGACATCAACTCATATGGTTGTTGCTGTGAAAGCCTCCTCCATTTAAATGAAGGTCCAGTGAGAAAGAACAGATGATAACCTCTCCTCATGAAAGCCAAAACAGGAGACAAATAAAAACACCACTGACTGCGGTGTGACTCACAGCTTGACAATCAGAGGGGATGCTCCAGAGCAACATGAGTAAGATCGTGAAAAGTAGCGACTCACTCCGCAGGGGTTTTATGAGCGCTGCGTCACTCACCCACCCAGTGCCTGTCCCCCCCCGAGGGGAACGCAGGAAGTTCCTTACCCGCAGCTTGAAGTTCCCTGCCTGGATACAGCGATGACATCGTCCACCAACTTGAATCCCACTGCCGTCCCTGCTCACCTCTGACCTTGAGTCGCTCACTTATGCACAAAGGCCACAAAGTTCTGTTAGAGGAGGGATGACGCTGCAGACTTTTACTCACAGCTTGACTGAAACTTTGTAGCCTAAGTCACTATGTACCAGGCGGACATGTGTGGCAGACGCTGAGAAGACCAAGTTTTAGAAGATTAGTCATTTGAGTCACAGAAGGATATAAAGCTCAAGGCTGCAGAAGCTCTGACATATAGAAAATAGATTTGTAAGAAGTAGAAAGGCTTGAGCTGGAAGGGGCGAGGGGTCATCAGGCCTGTCCACACTGTCATTTTCTCCCATAACCATTCTACCATCCTCTGATTCAAGTATGTGTCAGTCAGTTGTAATATTGAGTTATTATATTTATGATTTTAATTCCAAATATTGCATTCCTGAGGGTCTGGTGTTTCACTTATAGAAGTAAAGCAATATGTAAATGATCCATAAAATACAGGTATATACTTTTATCTTAATCTCCTTTTTCAAGACTTACTTTCTTACTTACCAGTTTGGCAAACAGTGGTACCTCTCCAGGAGGTCTTAGAGAATCCTGCAGACTGCTCACTAGGGCATGTCTCTCTTTAAAAGGAAACCTTGTCTTGATGTTTTTCTGCAGCAGGACTGGGTGTGGCACCCTGGGGTTTTGCTGCATGGCAGCTCAGAGGTATACCCCCTCCTGAACAGGACAGACGGAAATACTGTCAGAAGCACGCAACAGACACACACACACACACACACACACACACACACACACACACACACACACACACACACACACACACACACACACACACACACACACACACACACACACACCACCGACCTCGCCTCTTATAGCTGTCCGTGCATACAGCTCACCGGCAGCAGCTTAGCTCCTTGTCGACCTTGAGGGATCGATGCAGAGGTGGTACAGCAGAGCTGAGTGGCCGTGTGGAAGCTCATAAATAAGAATGAAGGATGGCCCCAGGGGCCCAGGGTGAGGAGGGTGTGGGGGCCATCATGAAAACACCCCAGCATAGAGGCACGGCACAGACACTTTGCTGCCCAGCGCCCCCTCACCCATCTGGAGATTAATTACGCCTGTTTCCACATTACCATCCATCCCCCCGTCTGGGGAACCTTGACTCCTTCAACCTCATATACACTTGTCTTCCTCCACCCACCACCACATCCACCCACACACTGTAGGCAACGTCAGGGAATAAGGCAGGTCACCGTAACTCAATCTCATCTTTTACAGCTCCATGAAAATCTACCAGGCTGCAGATTACAGTAGTTATGATACTGATACTATGCCTTCGAGTTTGAGAATTCATATTCTTGTTGTCAAATGTCATTTAACACAACTTTTTTCACACCGCATATCTGTAATCATATGTGCAATGCAGGAGCAGGCGCTGGAACTGTATTCCCATTAGCCTTCCCTGCATGATGACAGCGCTGCGCTCATCACTCACTGCTCTGCCCTCAGAGCTTATGCTGCCATTGGATATTGATAGGGCCCTTGAAAAATCGCCCTCGTAGAAAGCATTCTGCCAACAAGGCCCATAAAGTGAGCTGTGGATCTATACAGAGGGTTAATGGAGCGTAAAGGCTGCCACACTGCACACCCTAATATATTTAACACCAATTACAGTGTAATTGTGGTTTTCTGAGACAGCATACAGTGATTTATAAAACAAACCTTGGAATTTACTCAAGTTCCACTTACTAGCTTTTTATCAGAGCTTTCATTAGAAAACTGTGCATGTTAAAAACATCAGGGCATGTTTTGTGTCATCTAAAGGGAGAAAAGATGTTACAGCTTTAATTGTTTCGTGGCATTTGTTGCTGTTCATGCTAACCTTGCTTGAATACTTTAATTGTTTTAATTTCTAGCATTGGATTATTCCATGAGACCCTTGGCCTTTAGTTGATTGATATTATTTGTGATGGATATAAAGCTAAGATATAGTCTTTTTTTTATTTATGTGACATTTGCTCTATCAGGTACTGTACTGATCTGTGCATGTAGATAAGATACTAAGTTGAGTCCAAATCTGTGAGTTATTTTCTGTTCAAGCTACAATGTAGCTTTAAAACTGAATGCCACTAAAGCCAGAGCTGCTGACATTTCAGATAACCTTGTAATAAAGCGTAATGGGATAAAGGTGCTGACGAAGTGTCTATCATTCTATTTACAGCGGGGGCATATGAGAACTATGTGTTCTGGTTAGTGGGATATTCCTTGAACCAGCGTGGGTATTTAGCAGCCTGGCCTTTGAGATGACCTGGTAAAAGGTCATCGTTGTCCCAGCACAAATCCCCTAAGGCTCTTTTGTGTCATCAGGATTACATATGATTTTAGAGCTGTTCACCTTAATCCAAAGAAAAAAAAAACTGAATAAAAACTTCATTTCAATAATTACATAGAGGTACCCTAATAAAATTGACTTCCGCATTTAACCCATTCTAAGCATTTAGGAGCAGTGGGCTGCTGTGAAGCGCCCAGGGAGCAGCTTGCAGGTTTTTTTCTTGCTCAACGGTACTTTGACAAGGGGACAGAAGGAACAGGGGATCAAACCTAGTGACGACCCGCTCTACCCTCGTGAGCTACAGCCGCCCCTGAGGCTCTGCTTGCTGTGTACTTTTCTTTAAAAAGCCATATCATCAAGGGTCAAAAGGCAAGAGACAAGTGGCCCCTTGTTAGAGTATCATAACTGAATGAACTGAAGTGCAGTAGAGTGCACATACTAAAGACACAGTGAAACAGAAATTGGAGCATCTTTAATTTATTAATGTCAAATATGTTAATGTATGGGCGGGGTCTAGTTATTTTATGGCTTTAAATCAATTCCTCCAAATACAATTGGATCACTCAAAAGTGGCCGTGGCTTTGTGCCGATAGAGTAATAAACAGTTGTTGAGAATGGTTGGCTTCCTCTTAGACTTCCCTCCCCTTTGTTGTTAGATCAGGGGGAAGAGGAGAAATTCTTAAATCAGACCTCAGCCATGCTATTTTGTGATTGTAATAGTGTATCTGTTTAACATTGTAGGAATACTACTCCATTACATTCTGTATTCAAGTGCCAGTTACTTAGTAGAGATAGAGAGGTGTTATGTTCAGCCAGCCTTATTATATGCTTGTTTACTGTTAAACTCATTTTATCTGTATATCTCTTAAGCTGCATTATTAACTGATATCTAGATCACAGGTGTTCCCCCTGAAGGAGCCAGGATAATATCACAAAATCTAATTAAACACAAGCTTTTACTCCTCCCTGGATGTGATGAAAAAAAAATTAAAGCTGCTGGAGATGGAAAACAGGATCCCTAAGCCGGATTTGGTGCAATTTTATTATGCACATAGATAATGCAAGGCAGAGTTCGGTTCCACATGTGAATTAATGATAAGGTTTGATGAGAGGATTCAATCTGATACATTTTTGAGCTGTCAAACCCACCAGAACCACCAGAAACTTGACATGAACAGGAATTATCTTTTCCTCCTACCCATGCCCAAAGAGATAGTGCTTATTAATTGCTGCTGCAACAGAAATTCTTAACTTTGCACTTGTGCTGATGCTTGTACATTTACTGGCTTCATCTTCCCACTCTCGCATAACTCAGGGCTTTTTTTTTGCATTATTTTATTCTCTTTTTTCTTCTGCTCATACCCTTCAGTCACTGTCTATGTCTTTGTCTTTATGTTTTCATCTCTCTGTCTCTTGCCCTTTCTGTCTCTTTCACTGCTCTCTCGTCTCTTTCTGACTCTTAGCCTCTGAAGCCTATATGGGAAAGATAGCTGACAGGCCATGCTAGGTTGTCAGCGAGGGCATGACAGACATCCTCCGTCCTCGCCTGTGTCTGCATTTCTATGCTGACTCTGTGCCAACGCTGTTGTTGAGAACACCTTGTGCCCACTCACTCTGTCAAAAAAGAAACATCTCCATCATCTTTACGTCTCTCTCCTCAGGAAACTCTTTGCGCTTTTTTAACCTCCCCTACGTTTGGTGATCTTTCACTGCCACTTGACTTTCACCTTCACTCTGAGATTGAATAAAGTTTGGAGGGAGTGAACAAAAAAGCCTCTACCTGACTTGGCTCCCGCGGTCTTTCCAAACCTGGAAACCTCTCTGCCAGGTAGAACAGCTTCGAACAGCATGTCCCAGAACACTGTGGAGTTAGCACACCTTTCATCCCCCCCTCTGCACTGCAGTACGAAGGGTATATGCCCAGTACTGGCTGTTTGCGCTGGGTATGTATTGATCTAAACGTAGCCATGCTGCTCTTGAAATAGCACCAACAGAGGCACAGAGAGTCGCTGGAGGGACAAATAAATACCTTCAAGGAGTCGAGTGGAAAACAGTAGGATTTTATGTCAGTCAGGAAACCACACCCCTTCCCCTGCTCTCTCTCGGTTTGTGGCTCATTCCACCTCCTGATTCAGAACAAGATGACCTCTCTGAAAACAAACCTTGACCTTCGCACTCAAGGGACTTTGGTTTACTCACTGCTGGCCGGGGGCTGTGCGGTGAAACTCTGGATCCACTACAGAGACTCTCCCATAAATCAAAAGGACTAACAGTTGCTCTTCTCTCCTCTTCTATGAGATTATTAATGATGTGTGCTGTAGAGAGCTGAGCTGGACAAAGCAAAGAGCCTTCTGCTGGGATCTTCCCCTCTCAAATCTCAGTGTGGACCTAAAACCCCTAATTCTGTGCAGCCACATGAATGTGTTTATGTGGTGTGCCCGTCTGGACTGGATTTGAGTATGCACATGCATGCATGTTCTTTTGTTTCGAACAAAGCAATCACTTTGACACATCTAAAAAAAATAGCCCCCCAGTCTGCTTCATGTGGAAACAATGCAAATCTCATAATCCTCATATTTTTGACATGGCATGATTAAAATGGAGCTTCGAGCAAAAGAGAAAAGGAGAAACGTGATATGCAAACCACAGAACACTTTAAATAGTAGGGGGTGGAGTTAAAGCTGATTATTGTCAAGACAGAGAAATGCATGGAAATAGTGTGAAAGTAAGGCTCAGTGTCTAGGGGAATAGCAGATGGTATTTGAGACAAGTGAAATGGCATCTGCAGACCTTTAGCTGTAGCTGACTGTTAAGAGATTATTTGTCGCTCTGACTAACCTTGTAACCTTAAACCTTCTGACACTCTGTGGTATTATGGCACTCTAAAAAGTCACATTGTATCTGGGATGTGGAGCTGACCTGCCTCTATACATATCTTAAGGTTAGAGAAAGAGGGGCACAAACAGACTATGCATAGAGATTCATATTTTTGTTGTAAGAGAAGAGACACAATTAAGCCTTAAATTAAGACCTCCAGACAATAGTCAGCAGCAGTTAAAAAGACAAAGGATGGTGGTGTGTTAGAGTCAGTTGAAAAAGATGAGAAACATCTAGATATTAAAAGGCTATATTAGCGCATTAGCTTGTCCCTCCAGCCATTATGCACACACCATTTTGAGCACTCTTAATAGCCTCTGCATTACTGATATTATTGGCCCTTAAGCTTGAATTAATGATTTTTGAAAACTCAAATTATATGACAATCATTGTACACGCACCACCCCAAATATGAGGTAATGGTATTCATGAAGCTTAGAATGAGTAGTAAATTCTTATTATACTAATCTAACCGACGTTATTTGGTCATTTGGTTTATTCTTATTCCATTTGGTTCCTAATTTAAGATGTATTATGTTAATTATGTGAAATGTAATTTAAAATCTTCCCAGTCTACATCATTATTTAACAGTATTTTGATCAAGTGTTAGATCAGACATGGAATATTTAGTAGCAACTCATTTTTAAGTAAAAAGATGTTTGTTGAGTGTGGTCCGTTCAAATGTTGTGATGCCTAAATCTTTACTTAGTAAATCTAGAAGTGCTAAGTCAAACGCAACTGTCCCAGATGGCTGAGAATCTTTCTGGATATATCCACCAAGTAAACACCTGCATTATCTTACTAAAATGATGCAAGAGTCTGTATCTGTCCTTGGTGTTTCTCAATCACGGTTTATCCCAATGACTTCACACTTGGAGGATGTATTGCTGATGACCCAATTAAGTGCAGTGTCCAGTGTGAAGTTGTTTGCATGAGCAGTTCCCGATATTGTTGCAAACATCATTACCAGAGGCCAAGCTATCAGCTTAACGGGCACTGCACCAGTAACTAATAATGTTTGTACTTACAAACAGCTAATGCAACGGGCCAGGTGAAGACGTACTGTATCCTTCCTTTAAATACTTTAATTTACAAAAACAGAACAACACATTAGCTCTCCATGTACTGTTAACCATCATCCATTCCTCTATCCATCTGTCTTTCTCCCACATATTCCTTACCTGAGGTCAGGTTACTTGTTCAGAAAGAAACTGAAGGACCTTTGAGGTCCAGTTTGAGAAGTGTGATAAGCTTGGGTCTTGCCTCTACACTTTAGAATGTGATTCATCTGAGCAGCCAATTACCAAAAATACAGCTGTAAATTCCTTATAAAGCCGTTGGAGTAAGGGGTGAGTCTCAGACAGGAACAGTTGCTGAGACCAGCAATGTTGCCATTGACTGTGGATCAGTTGAAGGGAGGGATATCTTCTTATAAACCATTTTCAGCATATTAATTATATATATATATATATATATATATATATATATATATATATATATATATATATATATATATATATATATATATATATATATATATATGTATATATATATATATATATATATATGTATATATATGTATGTATATATATATATATATATATATATATATATATATATATATATATATATATATGTATATATATATATATATATATATATGTGTCATGTAAATATTGATTCAATGCCTTTACTGCCTTTAACTGCATTTTGTGTAAACAATACACAAAAGGCAGGTTTCAGACCATATATATATGTATATATATATATATATATATATATATATATATACACAATACATTCAATTTGCTGTTGTTTTTGTCCAAAGTGACTTACATTAAGTGCATTCAATCTCTATAGAAGCAAGAGCAAAATGTTTTAGGTCTAATGCTTTCAAACAAAGAACTACAAGTGGGTTCCGTGGTCCAATAAAAGAGCTTGAAGAGATTAAAGGACATTAGTGGTTATGTCTGTAAGTGCCAGCAGCAGAGTTTCCAATCATTCAGGGGCTGAAGAATGCAGTGGAGTGTAGGGTTTTGACCATGGCTTGGAGGAGAAGTCCCTTCACTGCCCAGTAAGCTAATGTTGAAGTGGATACAAGCTGCAAAGGAGAGCCAGTGCAGTAAAGAGAGAAACAGAGTGGTGTGGCTAAACCAAGGGAGGATGAGCACCAGACAGGCAACTGTGTTGATGCAATGTTTGGCAAGAACAGCAGTCCATCGTTAGGAATCGTTTCTACTTGTTGCAGATATAAAAGCCTAAACACTCAACTTATATTAGGCATGAAAAAAAAAAGTTTGTACGACATGTTTGACTAGATGAAAATGTTTGGACAATCTTTCCTGGAAGGCACCACGACCTGTTAACAACGCATTACGTAGTAGTGGGTACGTACCGTGTTAAAATTACCTGACAAAACCATGCCAATGGAAAGTCAATCAGGATCCTTTTTCGTAGTGGACATGCAAATGAAAAGCATCTATACGACTATGCATTGGACAGAGTTAGTGACTTGGTTTTAGACATTGAGAAAGACTACTTATGGTGGGCAGGAGGGCACATGGATGGGTAAAAACAAACGCTGGACTTTCAACCACAAGAACGGTGTTTAAGGCCGGAGCTCGTGCCCCAAAGTGGTGTTGTAAAGTGACGTGTTCATGACATTTTGCCTATACGTAACATTCGTTTCATTGCCTTAACCTAAGTTTACTTACTTGTTTTACCATGATGTTTTTAATACACGAATCTAAGTGATTTAAACTAAGTGATCTAAAAATAAGTTGTTTAGCATTGTCTCCATGGTGTCGACACTTAATTTAATGTTACGTGTCCACCACCTCCACATGTGTATTAAGAAGTAGGCCATTATCCCTGCTGCTTTGAGATCAGGTTGTACATTGAGTTGAACTTGGTTGAAAACAGAATAAGATAAAAATTGTGGTGCTGTTGAGAAGTTTCAAGCTTATTTTCTCATCTTTGAACACCTGTACAGGAGTTTCAGAAAGTGGTTGTGAGATGTTCAGTTTTAACAAGCAATTTGATCAGCCCTCTGCTATTACGATGTCAGAACGGTGAACGTATCAACTCATAGGATGTAGTTAATATATTTGTTTGGCATGATATATACTAAACTGTTGAAGCAGACACATTTTCTGATTTATACAGAGCGAGCATTCAGAAAAAGTGCCTGCATTGCTCATGTGGCTAGAAAACTGCATGACTATCCTGTCAATCATTATTAAAAACCTGTGGAGTTGGTGTCCAAAGAACTGTCAGGATTATTGATTGTAGCTGGTGACCCATGTCCACCCAATGAAAGGCAATACAGTGAGGACAGAGGGCAACATGTCCTTATCCTTATCCTAACAGAGGAGAAAAATGTAAAAAAGAAGGTGGACCAAGAATACAGTGACAGTCATACAGCAATGAATAGAAAGGACAGCAAATGAATGACATGCTAAGGTATGGAACTATCTGTATTCTTTTAATTTTGCCTGCTTCAAATCTTTATCGGAGAAGAAGGAAGGAAAAGGAAATTGAGGAACCAAGTTGAGCAGACAAAAACAGGTGACACTGAGAGACTATCCAGGGAAAATTACTTTGCTGATGTCTGCTGAGTTATAGAAGTTGACGGATGCAGCTGTCAGCAGAATTTTTTATGGAATCTCCCCCCTCTCCACAGGGTGTCACGGCAGATATTTCATGTCAACGTGCGGATGCAGAAAATCTTTTCAGTCCTGTCGCGCTGTAACCTCTAAAAAAGGCCGACATCAGCAGGGTGACCTGTCATCCCACATGGGCAGCATCTGACCTGGCCTGTACTTTCAGGAGCAGGATACAGTCAATAAACCCCACCATCCAAATCCAGCAAGACACCAAAAGAGACATATTATCCCATGAAAACACATGCATAATTAATTTCCTTCAGAACATCCAGATTAGGCTTTATGCTGATGTGTTGAAACAGGATTCCGTGACCCACAGTGTTGTCTATGAGCTTGTGTATGTGCGTTTGCATAATCCTTCCAGTTTACTCCAAATGAATGCAAATTCGATGTGTTCTCAAAGGCTTTTAAGTAAGGGACTTGGTGTAAATGCGAGTATATTGGGCGACGTTTCACTGCAATATATTGATGGTGAAATTCAAAGCAAAGACATTGAAGTGATGGCTGTGGTTGTAATGGTTGTGGTGAATTAGAGCTAATACTACAGAAGGCAGAGGATCATTTAAATGGCTAGTGCTCAGAGATCGGCGGTTCAATCCCCGGATCCTCCAGTCTGCATGTTGAAGTGTCCTATAAGCTGTGCTATCAGTGTTTGAGTGAGGGTGATTAGATGCATTAGTTTAGATCCTGATGGGGAGGTAGCACCTTGCATGGCAGCCTCTGCCATCACTGAATGGGTTAATGCTGACATGTAGTCAACAAGATGAGAGTGCAAACAGGGAAGTGCAGGGAATCTTGAAATGTATAGCTATTCATTTTGACCCTGTGCTTGTTAATTGTTTGAACACTATGATGCTGCCAGCATGGTTGTCCTCTCTTCATTAGGGTCTGTTCAGGTCGACTGCATTTTGGATTGGGACTAATTATCCTGGGGTCTATTTGGATTGGCTGCCTGTTTAGCATTCATTCACTGGCTGCATGCTAGAATCGGTAGATTGCATTTAGGATCCTGTTTAATTTAGAACTATGGACATCTTTCCATGATACCAGGAATGTATCCATCTTGCTGTCACAATCACACTCGAGGGCAGGAAATCTTTGTGTCATATCTTATGTGTGAGAGCACACACCAGTTTCATTTGTAGTATATTTACAACTTAATTCTAATATTGATTCTGACCAGGTGTTTCAAGATGGCCACCCCTTGTCTCACTCATCTTCTTCGGAAGTCTGCCACCCGCCCTGTGGCCTCTCTATGTGTTTGTGTGAGAGAGCTTTGATCTTTGGTGGGAAGCTCTTTAGCTGTACCTTCTCGCCTGTCTGTAGTAGAAAGCAGGATTAACAAATCCCTAATTAAGTCACACATGACTCCCATTTTCTGTTGTGTTGGTGATATATTGAATATGTTGAAGTCCATGTACATGCATATATAACGTATATACAGAGCTAAATGAAGGAAATGATTGTTATAGAGCCTGCTGGTTGAACAAGGCCAACTCGACTAATGAAATGAACCTAGACAGCAATCTCTTACTGTTTGTTAATTTATGCCCGAGTTAGATCATTTTTTTAAATAAATCAGTAGGTTGCAGCCTGTTTTAGGGAATGTATTTAGTGATCATATTGACATGACTAAAATTAGATCAGTAACAGAGTACAATGGATTTTTGGTACTGATTATTGTCAAGCCCTGATATGCACAATTGTATCTCTGAAAATACAACTACATCAACCTTGAAATGCAGCAGCATGGAATAAAGCTACACCATCAGCAATTAAATATCACCCATTCCAAAGAATATCCGTTCCATGGGTCCTACGCTGCCAGTTGTTTAGGATACAGGCTGTTTCTGGTGTAAAGATGGGAATTATACTTGATGCAAGGGATTAAAAGAAGTAGGTTTTTGATTTATAGTTTGGTGTATAATTTCCTGTTGATACGGGATCAGGTCATATTGTGCTTGCACTTTGTGATACTACCAACGGTGGGGACATTTCGCCTTGTCCCATTCATGAATATTAAACTTTTTTTCGTTCAATCACTAGTGAACAGAAGGTGGTAGTGAAGATGACTTTCTCGACTTTCTCAATCTGGTTAGACAAATAAAAAATTCCGATGACATCAGAAACGTTTCTTCATGTCCCAATGCGGTATCTCTGTAGCCTTGCTAGCTCCGGCTTAGTTACATTCTTAAGGAGGCATACAGTGTACCCAAACCAGCTATGTAGCTACAACTATAAATTTAGCTTTAGGAATGTCTTAAGTATTAGACCCTCCCATTGTGAAAGACTTAGTATACCAAAATCTTGCTGCTTCTTTCAGACTTTGTCATATACTAGCCACAGAATAATGCTTAAAGCTTGGCCTAGAAACACATTTTTTATGAGCGAATGCACTGTTAGAGCAGATAAAACACACTTTGAAATGTTTACAGTGGCTTGTTGAATTCCTGTCTAAACATAGCTTCTATAGTCGACTAACTGGGTTTGTCTAATAAATCAGATACTGAGTGCACTGCAGACCTATAGAGTACACTTATTGTGGAAAGTAAAAAAAAACACCCAAAAAAACCCTTTTCTTTATAATGACTCTGGTGCTCAATAGGTAAAGTTAAGGTTGATGGGAGTTTGCATTTGCTGTGGCGCCACTGGACCAGTGTACTGTTTCCATGGGGTGGAGCTCTGCAGAAATGAGGGGAAGTGCGTAAGAAAAGCTTTCCAGGGCGCAGGGATGACTTTGTGCTGTATTTATCACCTGCTCGTCCTTCCTCTGCTCTCCTGCTGAGCTAGGTGAGTCACATAGTAATCTCTGGCTCCCATCACTCCGTCATTGCTCTCTTTCTCTCACACCTCTGCAACTCTATCAGTCTCTTTACTTCCTTTTTTATACACTTTTCCCCGTCCATCTGTCTCTCTCTTTCCTTCCCTCCTCGGACTCTAGGATAGTGTTGGTCCCTGAAGAATGAGCTGAGTTTGAAAGCCACTCATTGGGATAAATGAGTGTACTTTCAGAAGTTTCTCCAGCCTCCTGGGAGGTGCACAATCAGGCCCTTAAAAAAGATTCAGGGAGCGGGAAAGAAACGGTGAGAGTCAGACATGAAGAGAGACACAAAAAAAACGAGATAGAAGCAGGCCGAGGGAGTTTGTGCATCAAGGGCTCCTTTGTACATTATTAGGTCGATATCTCAATCTCAGTGTCTGAGATGCAGTTCTGCCATGCGTTATCAGCCTCCCCTCCTCCCTCTGCAAAGCGAGAAGCCCTCAGAAAACCATTTAGTGTTTTTCTTTGAAGTGAAGAACTTAATGTCATTCTAAGGCCTTCCACACTACATTAAAACAGAGATTCCTCAGCTTTCAGATAGATGTGATAGTAGCAGGTAGTTGATAGCTGATGCAGAAATTGTCATGCAGCTATTTCAGTGAACTGGAGTTGTATTAACTTTTTTTTGGTGCAGTGACAAAAGGTCAAGTGAGGGGAATTACCTGAGAGAGTTTTGCTTTATCCTTGAGGAAAGAGAAAAATAGTAGAAGATTAATTTCACTAAATGTATTTGTGACAATCTCCAGAAGCAGCTAATTAATTATAGCCATAACGAGTAGAGAGAAAGAGAAAGAGAGAGCAGGCACAAATTCCCCCTGTAGCCACCGGTCGCATGTTGGGGGATTTGATTTTGTCACTGTGTCACTGTTTAGCTGTAATTAATTTCCCACCTTGTGCAAACAATGCTAACTGAAGGTTCTGGTTGTTGGGAATCCATATTTAGATCTTATTTTGGGTGTTTTTAATATATTCAGTGCTTAAAAGATTTGCTAACATGTACAGTATCATGCATGAGCTCATGGGTGTGCACCATATTTTATTTCAAGTCTTTGCAATTTTTAGCTTTCAGTCTAAAAGGTTTTTTATGCACATATGGAAGGCTTTGTGTGGCGTTTAGTTGTGCCATGTCCAAATCTCTCTTTCTAATCCTTTGCCAATTTATCATTTCAAAAGTATGGATTAAAGAATTGTGTGTTTATGACTGAGTAAACACAAAAACACCTTGTCCTCTTTCCACCCTCTTCTCTGAAGAAGGAATTTGGCTGCAAGCCATGACAGAGATTATGGACATCAAACCTATGGCGAGGATGACACATATCAGAGTAGCTATGGTAAAGACAGGCGATGTTTCATTGAATGCTGCTGTAAGTAGATATTTATCCATCCTTGCATTATTTTGTTTTGGAATCATATATATGTTGATGGTTATGTCAAATATGAAACAGAGGACAAAAAAAAAAAAATCTCTAATCTTGTGTTGTTGTTTTTCAGTCAAAGCTCTTTTCCTCAGTAAGTTAGTGTGATCCAACTGTTAAGATGGAGTTGGTAAATATTGTCAGGTAAATATTGTATATTTTAAACATTGTATCAATAGTTCCGACATCTATGTGAGCAATATTATGCTGAAAAGGGATGTTACAGTGTGGTCAGGCACGTGTAGGATTTTGGTGTGTAACGCTAAACAAAAAGTCACAGTTCGGTCCATGTCCTGGTTTGGGAGCCCAGTTTGGTTTGAGCTTGATACAGCTGGATAAAAATCCTATTGCATAAGGATACACTTCTTATGCTGCTGTTCCACCTTGGCGATATTTTAAAAAATCAAAGCATGCTTCAAATGAACTAACTCGACATCAGTCTTAGCCACATCTAAACACAAGAGGGTTTAGAACTTTTCTGAATGGCCGCTCTTGAAGGTTACCTGCTGACATAGCAAATTTTTGTCTTTGTGTGTATTTGTAGTCTCAATGCAGTGAATTGTATGGCACACGTTTTCGGGCAGTCCAAATGGTGAAGAACACCTCTAATGTCATTACATAAATTTATATATTTTTTCCAAATAAGATATTTAATGACATATGATGATATATACTATATTTTCTATCCCTTAACCTAATAGTGTAACCTCATTTTTTGTTCCCCTTTCCCCAAACCTCTGACACAGTTATGTGCCACAGAAACGTATGAGTTCCAGTGTGAGGGATTAGACTGTAGCCTGGTTATAAATTTTCAGCTGCTCTGATTTAGTAACCATGACTCCTGCAGTCCTCTGACAGCTGTGATTTGTTGATTGAATCAATCTTCTTCTGGTAGACAAACAGGATTTGAGCTGTTTGATATTCAGTGTCCTTGTGTAGTCAGGGTCTCCTCTTGATATGTTTCAGCGGCTCTAATTTAAGAATCTAGGTAATTTTACTTGTGATAAAAAATTTCTCTGGGCTCTAAATATAATGTTTATTTACACAATATTCACTTTTATTTTTCACTGTATTTCTTAATGCTTACATTTGCCCTATTTTAAGTATATATGAGATTGGCACTCTGCATCATAATTTATATGCTGTAAAGCTGATAAGTTTTTTATGTTGTTTTTGAACACTTTGGTTGCATTTTTGTTAGGGTGACGTCGACATTCAACGTATTCCCTAGTTTCCAGAAACTTACAATTGCAACTTTTTTTTTCTGTTGACTGGGTAGCATGGTTATTTCTAGTTTAATGTGATTGGTATGTGGAAGCTTGAACCTCATTCAATTAATAATTTAGTTTTTGGATTCTCTTAAGCTCGTTATCCTGATTTCTAGTATGAATGTTTCTTTATTTAACAGTTGCTGATATAAATAGGGTATGAGTGAGATATAATAAACAGAGATTTGGTGGTTAAAACCTTCCACGCCTGGTTTTCAGTTCAAATGGGAGCAGGTCGGCTGTTGTCCAGCCACAGGATTGATGGAACACCTCGATCCAGAGTCCTATCACACCACAGCTCATCCCAATCTCACATGCCAATGAATTAAGATCCTGACTGCCTTTTTGGGTCCTGTTTGCTTATTGATCGCAGATTTTTCATCTGTCTTAAGTCCTGAAGTGTTGCTGAGTGGAGGGCAATGAATCTTATGCCAAATAGCACCACAAGCTATAAGTTAGAGCCCAAAACAGGAGCTTCTTGCCCAGAAGAAGCCCAGCCTTAAGCTGTCAGGCTGAGGCTAGCATTGTAAATCCAGGTCTGAAGCGTGTGATAGATATGCGGGGATTGGAGTGATGGCCTTAATACCACCAGACTGACCTGCAGGTTAATCATGATGTACTGTTTAAGCAGCCTAGTACCAACACCTAAAAACACCCACACACCTCTGTTGCACATTCACTGTACCTTGCATGCTTGTCATGGGCACATTTTGTCACACACACATAAACACACTACACCTCTCTTGCACTTTTCACTCTATATGTATGTAACTAATGGCACACAGTGGCCTACACTGCTTGTCACTATTTTCCCAGGAGAGAGGGCGTGTCTGTCACACTGACCTTTCATTATGCTGAATTAGCATGTACACTCTCATGGGGAAACTTCATGTAACTTGGGGATCACCAATGGTGTTATATATGCTGCACCTGCTAGAGGGTGCATATCTAATTTATTTAAAATGTTTGAAAGAGAGTGTTTGTTCTCTTTGTCTTCCTTATAGCTTCACATATTTTCCCTCAATGCTTACTTCTGTCGGGTCATGTGTCTTATTGACAGAGTAGTTAAAGATTGATAATGTTCTGTTATATCTAAGAATGATCAGTATGGGTGTCACACAGTGATTAATTGGCCTTCTATATCAATGACCCACCCTCTATATGTCATGACGTGAATGTAAAACTTTTATGCTGAGGACACTGATATCTACACTCATGGAAGAAGTCACTCCTGCCTCCACCTCATCTTGAAAAAAGCAGTTTTTTTCCCCCATCAGACACAATATACAATCCTATCCTGTTGTCTAAATCACATTAAATACATACCTGTAACACAAAGAGCACTATTAGCCAACTCAGAGACAGGACAAGGGCTGGAAAAGATTGACAGGTGCTTTTTATAAGATGGCCCTGATTAGGAAATAGGTTGAGGGAGGAGCCAACCTCAGGGCTGCATTCACAACAGTAAACCTGTTAGTAACCATGCTGTTTGAGTTCTTGTTTTTCCAGCAACGTGTGCTTTTTGTTTACATCATGTGGTGTTGTCATGTGTTTTCTGTTTTTGTTTTGAAAAGCCATGTGGCTCTGACTCCACCCTGTCTTTGTTTGTTTTCCCGCCATTTTGTGTGCACACCTGATTTCTGTTTGTGGTGATTGGTTTGTGGGTATTTAAGCCTGGTGTGCCTTGTAGTCTCTCTTAGTAAGTCTTGTATACTCTGTCCTTTTCTACTGAATCCCTAACAAAACCCTGTGCAAACATTTTGGACAAGAAACCACAACATGACCGTCCCTATAACATACTTATCAAATTCAAACTGTAGAGCCTTTGAATTTTTGAATTATGGTCAGTTTATAAGACCACCCTTGGGTTGGCCCTGCACTGCCCTGAGAGAAAAAGCGGACTTACATGGACCTCAAACAAGGGCGACTGTGTCATTCCTACAAGATCCCCAAATCCCTTTTCCAATAAAGCCACACAAAATGGAATTCTATTCCATTTTAATATTCTAGCCATATCATTTATTTTTGTATTAGTGTAACTAGCTGGGTTCTGGGTGGAAATTTTGCTTTTAGCTATATCTCTATACAATGCACCCGATTGCATGTGTATTATACGTAGTCCCTGTCAAATAAACTTGTTAAATAAAATGTAATAAATAAAGTTGGCTGTCTGTCCCTGACATATTAAATCACTATAAGAAAAAGATGAATACTTTTGGTTAAATTAGAATCATTTGTAGTCAGCCTTCTTATATGCATGCTGAACATAATCTCCTAAACTGCATTGACTGCAAATGCAAAACAGCCTTCCATGTGACCAGGCTTTCGCTGCATTCCCATTATCTGGAATAATTTGCTGACTGGACATGCATAATACATGAGAAAATGGGTGTTATTGTAACACGCGTTTCTCTGTGGAAGTCCCTGCTGCCTTTCCATGTAGTCAAAACAGACACTTATATGCAGTAAAAGGGACATCTCAGCACTGGAGGCCCATGGCCCCTCGATGCAATGCCAAGGAGGAAGGAGGGAGGAAAAAGAAAGAGGAGAGAAACTCAAAAGCCCAGAGCTGCAACTCATTATTGTTGGCCTCTCTCTCCCTCTGTTGTCCCTGCCTCTCCCGTCCTCTCCACTGTCAGTCAGCCTCTAGCCCTTTTGCTAGCATCTTCCTCTTTCTCCCAGTGGGTTCCCACCAGTTAGTGGATCTGCCCTGGAAGCTGGCACTAAGCGCTAATTACAGCGTCTATCTTGCCACACTGACAGCCATGGCCAAGAAGATCTCTGCTCCCTTGTTCGCTAAACCACAGCTGGGGAGACAACACTTCAATGAATACTTGCCGCCAACTGATAAGTTTAAGTTGACATGTAGCTGCATACAGCAGCTGATGGGAATTCGTAGACCACAACAAAGAAATCCGTTGCATCTGTTGACATAATTCTACCAGATGACATGCATTCAGACAAAATATTGTCATTAGTATTTACTGTAGACACAGTATATGATTTGATTTGATATAGCATCTTGTGTTGTATTTGTAATGTGAGTGATGCATGGCGAAAATCTAGCCAGCACATGAATGTTCATGCAGTCAATTTGCATGCACAATGTATGTTTTCCATGCTGCATAACACCGCCAAATGGGCATCAAGTTGCAGATGTCTGATGACAAACACAGAGCTTGTACAAAGATCTTGATTGATTTACAGTGTAATCCACTTTACTATCCCTTCTTCAGATGGTAAACTCCCCCAATCCTGTTACTATAAGCCTTCTTTCCAAATCTGAGGCTCCAGGTTGCCAAGTCTATTGCCTGTTGGTCCCTGCAATGTGCACTGGAAGGAACAGTATACGTCTGGGTGGTTTCTTATTAGGGTTACTATGTTGATCACATGCTTGGTCAAGCTGTCTCATCTCTTGCCACTATAAAGATAAAGACAGAATAACAAAAAAGCCAAAGCAAAACAATGTAAGTTTGCTTTCCAGTGAACTCGTGTTTTCAGAGGACAATTTGTCTCAGTGTTTTTCTTTATCCAGTGCAGATTGGCATGGGAGACAAAAACAAGCCAGATTTCAACCCACACTGAGTGGACACATTGAGTCTGCCTTGGCCCATTTAATCAAAAAAGGCATTTCTGTTTACTGAAACAATGTTGCTAAAATATGAGCTTTGATCATGGGTTCATTATGCTCTTGCATAAAGTAGAACAACACATTTCCATGGCCATTAACTTCAGTTCATCCTTGGAAAAACACAGACTTTTTTTCTTTCCTAAGAAAAAGGACTGCCTTTATTCTTGTGTCCATATTTAAAATTTTGTCACATAACTTAATTACTGTTTTGGAAAGTTTTGTTTACATTTCTTGATGTTTTATGTTTAAACTTACATGTGTGAAGGTTATGGAAGGTAATTTTGGTTGAGGGTTAAAGTCATTATCGGTTTCATGTATTTAAGCTGCATACATTTTTCTTGGTCCGCATAGGATTGTGCACAATGTACAATTGTTAATATAAAAACATTGATTATTGCAGCTTTAACATAAACGTAAAATTGCGGTGCCTGCATCAACATGTTCCTAATTGTTTGTACATGTGTCAAGTTTTCTATAAGATCAGGGTCTGGAGAACCACTGTAGACAATGGATGATTTGGTCATGTGGGAGTCTGTCTACAAGAAGTCATTCTTATTTTATCAGCTAATCTTATTTACAGTTCTCGCTCTAACGTCATAGGTGATTTCTGGTTATCATGTTGACTTGCTACCCTTCTTCCAACCTCTAACCCCAATGCCTCATTCCAAGGTCAGGCCAATTAAAGGAGCTATAATTAGTCCCTGCACAGTAGCACGTGTTCCATTGTGTCTGAGGAAAGAACGTTATTTAAGAGGAGCTTAACCACAATCTGCCCTGCAACAGGTTCTATTATCCCTTCATGTGAATCCCAATCCAGGTTTTATATAGGTTCCCCAATGACATTGCAAACTAATGAAAAGAAAGTGTCATTACACTCAGAATCTTTATTCATTTGACAATCAATTAGCATAATACCACAGTAGCTTTCATGTATGATGGTTCCTGTACTTTTGTTAACTTTAATTCTCTTGCTGTGCACACAGTGTGGCTACAGCACAGTGAAGGCCGAGGGTCAACGGGTGTAACAACCAGTCACCTCACCATTTCTGTGACAAGTTGTGCAATCATGCCTGTGTGTGTGTGTAAGTGTGTGTGTGTATGAGGGATATGTTCTGTATATCACTTCCCCGGGGGGGTAGCTTTTCAGGGAGATATACCACCACATTGACGGGAGTGCTGATCTGCAAATGGGGACAAGATAAATGCACGTGTCATTCACAACCACATGGGATCCCTTCTTCATATGCCAATGGATGGGAAATGAGAAACAGTCCGGTGGTGACGGTGGCCATCACAGCGCAGGTTAAATAGCTGTGGGGATACTGGAAGCCATTTACAGCTCTATCCCTTTAAAACAGTTGCTGACCTGGACTGTATAGCACAATGCAATGACTGTGGAAAATATCAGTTTGGGTCAGCTCCATCTCCTAAGTCAAGGTGATGTAAAAGAACCCGAGTCCTGTCTAAGTGAAGCCCTGCTGACTGCTGACCTTTGTGTCTTTTCCCATCTATCATGTGGAGTGTGTTTGTGTGTGTGTGTTTGTCGGTGGTGAGGGATGCTTGTTTGCGTGCCAGTTGGTGCGTTTGGATGTACGCGTGCAAGTGAGGGACTTTGAAGGATCTGTCTTTGCCGTTGTGTTGCGTGAATGAGCAATCTGTCCTGTTCATATTCAGCCAAGCATATCCAGCCCTGGCCCCAGCCCTGCCTGTGGTGACAGGAAAGCCGTGGCGGTTTAAATCAGTTGACATTGTTCTGGCAGTGGGAAGTGCTTATGCTGAGGATATATCTCTTTGGTTTCTGCCATCTGCAGCAATAAGAGTAGCAGTATCCCTGATAGACGCCAATCCAGGTACAGACTAGAAGGTGAAAGGGGCAGAGGAAAACAATTCCACAGAGCACAGTAACATCTAACAATATAAAAAAACATGATCACAGTGATCATTTGACTTTATAAAAGTGCAGCAATAATACTGTTTTTCAGATGTGCTAAAATTCACTCTGAAATATTCACTTTGTCAATCTTAGATGAAAAGATTTATACTACATTCTCTATATGGTAAATCAAATATGAGGTAACAGCCAGTAGCCATTTAGCATAACTTAGCATGTTTTTTGTTTTTTTTTGCTAACTACTATTCCTTTAACTTGACACTTAAATACCTGTTGAACCCTTGATTTTTCATTTAAATTTCACTTGAAATTTATTGACTGATTAGGGAGATTTACGCACATGTAGATCAGTGCAGTGTACACTTTATTTGAGCTTTTGGCTAGGAAGACGTTCATCAGAGCATACCACACACAGTTAGTTCAATATTATAGAGGAAAAATAGTTTTCCACTCTAAATGAGGAGTCGAAGTATCATGTTTGTATTATTGCTTCAGTGAGCTGTATAATGCTCACACTAAACGAAATAGTTCAAATCTATGTGTAATATCATATTGATATATTTGACAAAGTTTTACATCTTTTTTATACACTTTACACCAAAATTCAGGCTGACATATTTGGTTTCTTTGGAAACTTTGGAAAACGAATTTTGGATTATTTTCTACGGGTTTTAAAAATGTTTGGATACACAACATGATTTGCACAGAACAGTAGGTGTGACAGTGTTTGAGAGTGTAAAGTTTAAGGGGAAACATGAAATCTGTAGTCAATTCAATGAAATAACCTAAAAAAAATTACTCCTTAAAGCTTTTCAAATAAACGGAATCGTTAGATAGAAATTTTGAAATGCTTGTCAGTGTAAGAAAACAGAGACTAACAGAACTTCCCTTTCAATTCAAGATATCAAGTTATATATCATCTTTTGGGTGTTCTAAATGCCATCGGTCAATCAAATTCTGTCACCCACTGACTCAGCTGACTCAAATAAGTGATAGCTACAATAACACATTGTTAAACCACAAGAGGCAGATCCATAGATCACAGCTATTGTAGCTCTACCTATGTGTGCATGACGAAGAAATAGTAATAACAGGAATCAGCATTCCAACATCTGGGTTTCTTCCCAGGTGCAAGTGTCACCTCAGGGGTAGATTAGGGGTGTTCCTGTCTCCCACAGGGATAACAGTAGGGTATACAGCGCAGTGCAACAGATAATGGAGCTAAGACAGACAGTTGGTCGTGTGTTTCAGCACCAGGGGCGTTCCCCAAAGGCTCCCCATTAAAGCCAGCCTTACTTGCATCATTATAGGTCTGGCTTTGGAGGCTGACCAACTCATTTATCCCGCTCTACCTTCTTCTCATCCCCTTTCTCTCCACTCGACATGATATCCTCCCTACTCCTTCTACCTTTTCTTCCTCCTCTTCGTCTCCTATCTGCACCTTCTCCTCCCTCCCCCTGCCTTTTCTTTGTCCTCCTTCTTTCCTAACTCCTCCTCTTTCTGCTGCATGCCACACTGTACCAATCATCCTGTCTGTCTCTGTGTGTGTGTGTGTGTGTGTGTGTGTGTGTGTGTGTGTGTGTGTGTGTGTGTGTGTGTGTGTGTGTGTGTGTGTGTGTGTGTGTGTGTGTGTGTGTGTGTGTGTGTGAAGTCTGTTGCCCTAAGCTGATTTACTACGCTGTAGGGGAGACAAAGGTGCAGGAAATGGAGGTCAGAACTCATCGTTAGTGGCCAATGAATTCTTAATTAGGGCAACAAATGGTGCAGTGCCTCCAGTGTGGTTGGAGCTCTCCCAAAGCATCAGAGATCGGAGGCCAGTCACCTACACTTCACGTGTTAGCTGATTATATGCTAGACTGCGGTAAACATGGATAATCATTCCACTTTGTGATATTGTCTGTCTGCTGTATACATCACAAACATACATACATGCACTGATGTCTCTAATTCAAAAACTGGAGGCATTTTAAGCAGATTTCAGCTCTAAAATACAGTCTTCTTATATACGGTATGATTGGCTTATCATTGTATTCTGATGGAAGGATACTAACCCTGAGGACACCAGAGGAAGGTCCAATATAAAGAGACCGAGCAGGGTGTGAATGTGATATTCCATGTGCTGTAATAAAGTGAGAATGCAGCTATGTGACTATTTAGGTGCATATAATGAGGGCACCAAGAATGCATGCATTTTAAAGTGCCAAAAGACTATTATTTTTCAGTTGCCCTCATGTAATTAAATCAGAAACAGTAACCTTTCTGAAAATGGTCCGGACAAGACCAGCGAAGAAAAGCAATTTCCATTTCTTTTAAAATGTAGGTCATGATTAGTATGAGTTTGAGCATGTTGTCGTTTTCCTTCATAGCAGTGTTTCTAAACAATATTCATGGTCACTCTAAGGGTGCCCCTAAAATTAAAGTTATAATGCCATTATAGTGCTATATGACACATATTACAATTTTCTGGCACCCATTGGGATCAGACTACTGTTCTTTTTTGTGATCACAAAGCCTGGCTGTAAAGAATATCTTATTGACCCACACATTACTGTCTCTAAGAGGCTTTAGCCGGTTTTAAAATGATCGTGAAAACATTGGTATCATGTGAAACTAAACGACCTCAGGCATACATTGATACCAACCAATTCTCGCTAGCTTGTTAGGTAAGGAGCTAAATAATGCTAAAAATGTAGGCGGGGAAAAAACAGACTGGCTATATAAACAGGGGTCCCTTGATCTCTCATCTCAACATAGCTGAATGAAAACGGGTTCTATGGGTACCCGCAAGTCTACTATTTAAAACCTGCCTTTTGCATGCAGTATAGATCTGGTGTTGTCGATTCCAAAAATTGTATATTTGAATATATGGAATTGCGTGAGTTGGGAATGACTGGAACCCTCAGAATTGTGTGGATTCAGTGAGCCCAATTGTATTTATGTGTGATTGTGTTAGTCTCCATAGTAGCCCTTTCACATAGCATGTAAAATGACTTGTTGTGACCTCCAGGATGACCACAGCCTCATGACCACAAACTACAGACCAAGTAAGATAATGGATTTCCCGAGGAACATTGACAATAAGGGGATTTCTGAGCAGTTTCCAAAAAAAAAGGTGCTTGCCATACAATGCCCAAAAATGTCAATTATAGCATGAATTTTGCTATTTTGAATTACCCGGCTTACTTTTGTCAAATTTTTAGGGTTAAAATTTGCATGGCTGTATATATCCCCATTGTCTTTGCTTTGTGACATTGTCAAGCTTCAACTGGAAAATACTTCCCTTTTTCTGTCTTTCTTACCCCCAGGTTATGCAATAAACATTCAAATCAATAATTGTCGAATTAGCAACCCCACTTCTGCCTGCTTGTCTTCCAAAATACTGTGAAGACACGGCTGTTTGTACCAGTCCCAACATTAATCACTGCCTTTCCTGGATTTTTCCACCTATCATACATAAAAATCCTCGGTGTAAAGGTAATAATAAACCTCATAATGGTTTTGACAACAGTTGCCCTCCCCTTGCACATGTGTTATTTTGACCTGTGCCTCCTTTTCTATCTCCCTTCCATCCATCTCTTCCTTCCTCCCATCTGTCCTCTCATGCGGTACATCAAACGTCCCCGGCCTGACTGTGTGCTGACAGCCAGCCCACTGACAAGCTCCCAGGCCCTCAAAGAGACAGTGTCACAGTGAATCCACTCTGGAGGCTGGCCAGCACAGTCTGCCTAGTTCAGAGAACACACAGGAAGCACACCTTAGGAGTTATAGTTTGTGCATCTGTACTGTGTAAAACCAACCATATTGGCAATACAATGGCTGTAAGAGAGAGAACAAGAGATAGAAATAATATGAATTTAGAAAATCCAGTTACGACTATCAGTAAGCTATTAGAGTTTCATTTAAGCTCCCTTTATACCATGTGATATGCAATCGTTAGCATTGGCTGGCTAACTAGCTTACTACGTATTTACTGCAAATTTTACTTTCGACAGTAAGGAGCACATCGTATTATCCTATTAACTACATTAGCATGCAGGTTACTTTAACATAAGCCCCTTTCATGACTTTCTTATCCACTGGTAGTATTTATCCAATGTGTAGACTCTGTCCTTTTTATTGGTCAAAGGGATATTTTCACTCAAGCAACCTGAGCCAATTTTACCTGAGATAGCCTTAATGTTTGATGAAAACAACAGTCTTCATTCTAAAAGCTTGTTTACCACATCAAGGACACATTGTTTAAAAAGAATTGTAAGAATTTCAAGGGATAAATCTGCCACCATTACACCGGAATAGAAAGCTTGAGAGACATAGTAATGGTAACCAAGTGGGGCAGGGCTTCGCTAATGGTCAATACATTCCTTCTAAAATAAGAAGCCATGAGTTTGGCAGTATCTCTTCTGTTAATGTGGAGGATTTTTCTTACCAAGAGATGAGATGCATAAATATTGCCTTAATAGTTCCTCAGCAACTAATCTGCCTAATGAAGGCTTCTAGCATGCTTGCTGATATGCATTTTCATTATATTTGCATTATATGTATATATTTAAATAGGCAATTATACATACAAATTAACATTCTAATCGTTTTAATAAAAAATAGATGTGTCTTTATAGATGCTTCTAAGTGCTAATGAAAGTATAACTAAGTCAGAAAAGATCAAGATCTCAGACTGAAATGTAATGTTACAAACATAGTTGGTCAAAATCAAAATAGTTAACAGAAGGAGGAGGATGAGATTGCTTAAACAATCTCACTCTGCATATTGCTAGATTACCTCAATTGACTGAGCCAAATGACAGGATAGAATAAGAGCAGATCCCTTGAGCCTTTATGTTATTTCATCCCATACTGGTGAGAGTAGAACAGGGCGGTTGCTTCCCTTCCCTTTATTCATTTCTATTCTGAACAGCTGCTGAGATTGCATGTACATTTTGCATGTTTGTGTGAGTATTTGTATCTGTGATTCACAGGATTGTAGACTGATAAGTTAGAACCGCTGCTTTCCTTCCTCTCCTCCTTTGACCTCTATCGCTCTCCCTCTCCTCCTACCCACAAGGCCGGCAACCAGCTCGCATTCTATTATTGAGTGTTCTGCCACACTCTGACAGTCACAGCTGATTAATAGGTAAAGACAAGACCCCAAAGGTTGAGAGGAGCCCTGAGGAAATGACAAAGAAATAAATTCATTACAAACAGAATTAAATCCTCCAAACTCATACTATTCCTTTTGTGATCTCTGGTTTTCGTTTGTCTCATTTGTTGTCATTTGTTTCATTTGTCAGCATCTCAGCACTGCTATCACTGCTGCCCTTTGGCGAGAGCTGCTCTGAAATCATCTGAACCAATCAATCTCACTTAACTTTCCTCAGAAGCTTCTTTGTGTGCTCTATGGGGAGGGGTTGTGTGTGTATGTGTGTGTGGGAGTTGGGCGGGCGGTCTTGAGATGAAGTTCACCCTCTACAGCTCCCATATCTCTGCTTATTTATGAAAGATGGGGGGTTGAACATGAATATGTGACAGCAAGCCACTGCTAAGAACACAGTGCTGTCCAAATATATCTGATTATCCCCACACACCTTTGGAAAGGCGCATACACACACACGCACACACACACACACACACACACACACTCACTTGCTTACACACACAAGGACACACAGAAACACATGCGATATACACACAGTGACACACACACACACACACACACACACACACACACACACACACACACACACACACACACACACACACACACACACACACACACAGTGTCATCTTCAAATGCACCCATGGGCGGCATGGCCAACGTGACAACAGCCCTAATGAGCTTGCCTGAGTAGGTGACCCTGGCGCCTGGCGAGAGGAGTGGTGTCGCCATGGAAATGCGGAGGCGGAGGGTCTGAGTCATGGTGTCATGCAGGTGCCTTTTGAGGGGGAGTAAACACCTTGATTTTGTTTTGTGACTCTTGCATGCATGCAAATCCACATATATTGTATGTACAATATTAACATGGTTAGCTATTAGTGTGAGTGATTACTTTGTGGGAAAAGTGTGTTCGCAATTTAACTACAATTTCATACAAATTTTCTTATGATATTTACGCTCCTTTCCATATTACTGTACTACAACATGGCTTCAGCAGTCTTAGTAAGTGGCCGTTATTTTGTGTGACAGAACTCACCGCAACACATTTAGGGGTTTTAGGTGTATAGTGATGACTGTGTGCTCCTCAGTCTTTCATCATCTTCAGCAATACAGAGAGAATGAGGGAGAGATAGTGAGAATGAGAGGGTGTAAAAACGAGAGAGGGACTGAAGCGAAAGGAATGCAGAGAGCTCCGGGGTCCTTGGTGTGCTCAGTGATGATATGCGGGGTAATGAACGTTCAGACTTTATACATCAGAAGCGTGACGCTCCGCATCGCCTTGACTGTCAGTGATTTCTGGCCCGTATTGGTGAGATGAGGCCCCCTATAATCTCTTTCCATCCACTCCGTACCAGCTTTTGAGGCTCGCTCTTCCGACTTAAAGCTTGCATTTCATTTGTCAGCCTAATGGTGAAATTTGTAAGGAGTTTAAATTCATGCTTCTCCTGGAGGTGTCATGAGGAGTTGTCAGCGGTGTCACCGGGGAAAGAAGTGAGTTTGCAGATTGGTGTGAAAAGTAATCACTTTAAACTTGGACAAGTTAGAGCGGCTTTATTCAGTGAAGCTGTGCATGTTTCTTTACTATATATTAAAGATACTGTTAATAAACATTAATACAATGTAATGAATGCATTACATAGCATATTATAGATCTTATTATAGATGCCCAACACATAAAGGATAGTTCTGCATTACTCAAATATATTAAAAAGAATTGTAGTTTTGGCCTTCATTTCTGTTGTTTTGATAACGTGTTCTCATGAGGTACAATAGCTGATCTGGGAAAAATGGAAAATTGTTACAACAAAGTCCAATGAGACAAGAAGCATTAGTCAAACAATCAGACAGTATAGTCATATTATTGTCATTGTCTTTAATCCCTCGTTGCACAGGCAAACGATGTATGTACACAACTAATTACAATAGGTTAAAGTTGAATCGGTTACTGTAATGGTTTGGTAGTTTAAAATATACATTCTGAGAAAGAGTTTTACTGTTTGTCACTGTTTCTTTTACCAATTAAGTTTTGCTTACCTTGAGGTTTGTTTAAAACCTGTATAATCGTGTCACTGCTGGTGTTTCTTGCTGTCTTCTTTTTAGCAATGTCACTGGCTTTTGTACATTTCTCAGTGTCTACATTGTTAGAATTACAAATAGCAATGATGGTGGAACGGTTGGAAGTGGAAGTCAAACTGTAAAGATCAAGATTAACGCTTCAAATACAAACAGACACACTGACACAAAAAGGTATAGTAGGTAAATGGACACACACACACACGCACAGGCATACACATTTACTGTAGAGGCACATTTTTCTAAGCTTGCAGTGGAGAGAAGCCGGAGCCTCTCATCGCACATGAATAATTAAAACCGAAAGAACGCCTTTGCTTTTTTGCAGGGTCAGCGCACAAACAGTAGGAAAGGTCGAGAGCGGGGACACTGTATTGAAGGGGGCAGGGATAGAAAACAAGCTGGTGCCGCGCAGCGCACAGATGAAAGAGATGTGTGGTGTTGAGATTAGGTGACAAAGGGGGAGGGGGTGGAACATTTCAATTTCAGTTGAATTGGATTTAGAGACGGCAGTTTGATCTTCTGAGTTATTACAAAAAAATGATTGATATCTTGGTAAGTGTGATTGAACTGAGAAATCGATCATGACTGTGAGGGCGGTTGAAAAAGACATTGGATTTCTGCTGTAGTTTTACCACTTTGTCTATCTTTGTTCTGTCTTGGAGAAGATATGCTGTGTCAGACTCTCAGATTACAAACCCAGAGAGACGTCTCCACATTGAAAGCATTGATGTTTACATGCCTCTTTACATGAAAGGAACTGTAAAGAGTGTCAGTGAAGCTTGCATGCAAATGAAAATATGGTTATGTGAATGACAGTGTGTGCGTGCATGTATGATTGCCTGTGTTTCCAATATTGTCACTTTGTCTGCCAAGCAGCAACCAGTGTGTTTTAGGAGATTAAACTCTGTATTAGCTTTGATGCTTTTCTAAGTAAAAGATTGGTACTCACTCGACAATGATTTATATACTCCAGTATGAGTGCAGAGACCACTAATAATTCAGTATGTCTAGGTTATGACTCAAGTAAAGTCAACTACTGAGCGATTTATTGCCCATGTTTTATTTGAATAATTTCTAGAGACCTGAAAAGGTAAAACTATCCCTTTGCCTTCATTAGTAATTGTTACTTCACCTGTCCAATGTCTTTCCATTCTGGCATGATACATGTTGGTTCACAGTTGTAACCGTGGCAAATGCATCACTCTAAATTTGAATTATGTTTTTTAAATTTGTGTGATTGTAATTCCTAAATCAAAGAATGAGCAGAACAGAGCCACTGTTGTTACTCGAAACTGTGTTTGAATAGAGTCAACGCTTCTGTTCAGTTTATGCTAATGTGTTTTTCTAACCCTACCTGTAACCAATTAAGATAATGTAGTTACCTGCTCCTTAGCTCGGAAGAAACATTGGGTTAGTTAGTAAGCTAAAGCCCGGCCATGCTAACATTTGAAGCTTGGATTAGAGCAGACAAACATGATGTTTAATCCATTCTTTACAATTTTGCTACTGTATGTAGGTTAGTTGGGAAAATAAATATGCTGAGGGACCTGCATGCCTAGTTACGGTTGCTAAGGTATGATTGGCCAATGGATGTTTCGGGGCAGGGGTTTGCCAACAGTCGATTCACAAGGGATAAAAGCAAGAATTAGAACAGCTTCCAAATTCTTTAATAATTATTTCATGCCCCTTACAGTTTATCTTGCAACACATTTCCTGGCCCCCAGGTTTGGAAATACTTCTCTAGCCAATTCACAAAAACCTTCTTTTCACAACAAATCTCCATGTTTTTCTATAGGATTATGTCAAACTCCTTTATAATACTGTGTGTCCTGTTAAGATTACTTACTAGCTCTGAGCTAAAGATGAACTTTTAGCCCCAGTTGCAATTACTAAATCGTCCTCCACCAACAGACTTTTACATGACCTTAGATTGGTACCAGTCCATGTGTCCATTCTGCCCAGTCTAATCATCAATCTGCAGCCTGGTTCACCAGCCGCTGGCACCTGTCAGGATGAAAGACATGGATTAGAGACAGAGAGCGAGAACGTGAAAAGGTTGGGCATACAATACTAGCATCACGTGTCCCGTTGCTAGGGAGGCTGTGTGTGTGCGCGTTTGTGTTTGCGTTTGTGTGTGTATGTGTGTGTCTGTGTGTGTGTGTGTGATGTAAGTCCAACACCGCTGTCAGGCCTAGCTGCAGGCACAATAGGACAATGTCCAGATTTGTGTGTGTGTGTGTGTTTTTCCCCAGGATCCATGTGTGGCTTATATGATTGCGTGTGAAGTTTGAGATAGCTTGTGCCTCTTCTGCTACGTTGTTTTGGAAAAGACTATCACTACACATCATGCTCACCCATAGAATCAAACAGCCTTACACACACATACACACACGCTTCAACGTGCACACGGCTCATGCTTATCCCCTCCCCATTTTGTGTCTAAAAATAGATCTTTTTCTCAATGATCTCTCTGCTTCTCAAAGCAGCAGGCTGTAAGACAGGCATGTGCATGCCGGGGTTAATACAGCCCTTCCTCTGAAGAGCTCTCTCTTTCTCATACCCCCCGCCCTGCCCCACACCTCCATCCTCACACAGACACACACACACACACACACACACACACACACACACACACACACACACACACACACACACACACACACACACACACACACACACACACACACACACACACACACACACACACACACACATAACCATTCAGGGTGCAGATGGCAGCTAGTGTGTGTGAGACAAGAGACCCTGTGCGCTCAGTTGGTTAACAGGGAATCGGGCTCATTGACATGCAGGCAGCGCTTCTCCTCCAGTCCAGGAGAGTACGCTTCACTCTGGAGCAAGCAGCTCACAAGCTATGATGACCATATGTTCATTACATCCTGACTTCTTTCAGCCCTCGCTGCCCTTGGAGGAGATAATATTAAGCTTACAATTAACACACTACAATCAAGTGTAGCAGTCCTAGTAGTAGTTGAGTGGTGATGTTCAGTCAAAATGGATAAAGTGAACTAGTTCCTGTGCTAGTATGTTTTGAATATGATATCCAAGTTAAATGCTACTTTCAGCTGCTTCTTGATTTAGATATTTGTGCTTGTGTATTGAATTTTGTTTTTCAACCAATTATTCTGCTGAATTATGTCTTTGCTCTGCTTCCCATTCATTTTATGTACATGTCCCACTATCCTATCCAAACTTCTTTCATGTGTCCATTTAGGCATCCACACAGCAATTTTGCAAGAGTGTGAGGTTATTAAATCAAAATTAGAACAAAAATAGTGTAAAGAATAAGGCTGGTGACGTTTGACTTTTTTAAATGATCAATCAATAATCACATTATCATGAAAACAACTCGACATTTACGTCAAAATTACTTGTCCGACATTATGAAACATATGCATTTAGGTAAATCTCCTTTGTCATTCAAAAATTACCAAAAGCATGAAGCCATAGAGTTTCTTATGGGTGACATTCTTTCATTATGATGAAAAAAGCATGAATAGTTTTTTTCCTCTAAAGTCTAGAAAGACTAGGACCTGCCCTCCAGAGACTGGAAATGTAGAACTTCATTCCTGACCTTGGTCACAGCTGTTGACAAAATAATCTTGACTCAAGATCAATTTACAGTCTTGCTTCGGACATTTTGACCAACAGCTGAATATCAAGTTGAAGATTTCTTTCAGTATTATTTGCATTGGCCATGTCAATTGTAATGAAATAATTATGATCCAAATGTGAAATTATAGGTATTTTATGTAATTCCGGACAAAATTGGGCACAAGTATAAGTCACAATATACAGTATCTTCAGTTTAAACAGACAGTAAATCTTAGTAAAAATGTATTTGTTGTCGGATTTGTTTATAAAAAAGCATTAAAAAAAAAACCAGCTTTGTACTTTACATCTTCAAGTACAATGTACAATAATTGTTTCTGATCAAAGCATTACACATTTATTAAATTTAGGACAGGGACAGCTGCAAAAATTCAAGTAGGTAATGTCCTCATTACGGACAACAGCATTGCAGTGAGCTAGTTAGCGCTGCAGGTAAAGAGAAGGTCATTGTGGTGTGATTCCGGTCTGTTTGAGTCTAACAAGCAGACGGGATCATCCAGTGGGATTAACACAGCCCTGCAATCTCTTAAACATGTGCAGTGTTATCATGAGCGCTTCAGAGGCTGATTAAAGGTACCCATCTGCAATTGGAATAACAATGTACTGTAGGAGGCTTTCCCTTATGAATACTGGTGTCAGAAGTGTGTTGTTTTCGCCATTTTTACCTAAACATGTAGATTCTCTTCAGTCAAACATTGTCTTTTGTACCCATTGTGTTGTGATTTATGAGCTGTGTCGAAACAAAGCTCATAAAACACAAACCCTCCCTCATACTCACTGCCCAATTAGTCCGGCCATTCATGTTCACATCTTTTTTTATTGCCTCACACTGCCATGTTAATTAATAAAGTTGTCATCCCTCATAAATTAGGATAATTTCTGTACTTTCTGTGTGTGTGTGTGTGTGTGTGTGTGTGTGTGTGTGTGTGTGTGTGTGTGTGTGTGTGTGTGTGTGTGTGTGTGTGTGTGTGTGTGTGTGTGTGTGTGTGTGTGTGTGTGTGCCTAATCGGGGCCTCTGCAACTGAAGCAGTAGGAGCAGTATGTGTGTCAATAGCCGAGTTTTACAAAGTACCATCTATCACTCGGCTCATCCAGGCTTCAATAATAATTGGGTTAGAATAAATGGGCCATGATTTTGGAGCAGATAGGAAAAAAGAGAAGCCAAAACAAAGCCACAGACAATTCAATAACCGGGCCCCACCCAGAGAGGCAAGAAGCAGAACGGTAAGGCAGAGGCTGCAGACACAAAGCGGATTGATGTCCTGCCCCTGTACAGGGCCAGTTCTGAATAAAGATATATCTGTTACCAAGGCAGGGAGGAGGCTGAGGCAGAGTGACACAGCAGAATTCTGCAGCATTATATCAGATGATGTACAATGGCATGCAGAAAAGATAACATTTTGTTATGAGAGGAGGCAGGTTACAGTAAATGCAGAATACAATGCACATATGGTGATTACGTGGTGGATGCAAGACAAGGTTCTCTTCATTGACATGTGGGAGCATTTCTCTGTCAAGCCATTACTGGTGCTTCCCAGAGTGGGGCAAAAAATATCATTCTCAATGTGACAGTGCTACTGCTTTTTGTTTTATCATACATACATCATACATAGGTGAACAGCTATGCAGCAAGCTAAACCAAAAAGACATAAATTGGCTATTTAAGTCTACAGTCAAAGCAACTATTAGCTAAACTGTGAAAACTGTACTGAAAAACAAGTTATTGTGATTACAAATTTTAAGAACATTAATAAATAAGAGTTATCGTTAGACCAAAGGTGTAAAAATGTATTAATTAAGATCCTGGATCCACAAAAGTAGGATGTACAGTAGATTAGCTGTCAGTTTAGTTACGTTGTTCCTTATGCCAGGAATAAACAAAGTGTCACTCAAAGATCAACATTGAGTCCCTATAAGAAGTACAACAGAGTAATTAATCTTGTAAACATACCGTGCAAGAGCCCACAAGAGTAAACATACTCATTAGTATCAGACAGCAAGTATAATGACTAGCTTGGTTAGCAGGAAACTGATAGCAGAAAAAGTGAATTAATAAATTATAAATCACAATCAAGGAGTAGGTAATAGATGACAGTATATCTTGGTAACAGATCTGACCAAATGGTGGATGTAATATTGTCAGTTAAACTTAAACTGCCATGGAACTGTGTCTGTAGCTGCAACAGAATGTTCAGCTGAAACATGATCTAGATGCTAATGTTGTCAGATTGAATCTTGGCATTGAGTTTATACTGTAATGATATGAATATGCATGTTTTATTGATAATATTTACATATAAGTGACAAAGGAAAAACTATGGGAATCTCCGCCACCATAATTACAACCGGACTACAACTAGAATATTTCAGACAAATCAATACTTTGTGAAATATATATATACAGTCTTTAATAAAAAGTGTGTTCCATTTGGCAACAGAGTATTTCATGATAGAAGGTAGAGGCTCTAAAGCCGAGAACAACTCTTCCAGTGAGGACAGTAAATCCTCAATTTCATGTAGGAGGACAGGCAAAATGGGAGCAGGGAAGACGTGAGGCGATAGACTTTAGATGAGGATAAAAGAGATAAAACGTTCCACAGAGGCCTGACAGGAGACACAAGGAACAAATATGTCCAAGGTGCCATTGGGTATCCTGTGATGGCACACATACCCACGCCCACACACAAACATGCATTCACAATACTTTGGACCACTCATCCCCTGACAGAGTATGAATGACAAGGTGGCAGCCAGTCTCTGTGTGAATCCTCTGGCACACACTCATGCTTGTACACATAAAGAAACGTGTGACTAACTTACAGATAGCACCTAATGTATGCAAGGATGGAGACGGATAGAGACAGTGTGTACTGCAGATCATTCTCCAAAACAAAACAGGCAGATTCCACCTTCCTCTTGTGGGTTTGCATCGGGAAGCAGATTAACTCCTTTTTTCAGCATCTTTTATGACGTAAAACTGAGTAGTGGCTCAGATACAGCGTAGCAATGTGTTGCATAGCCTAAAGTGGGGGTTTTGAAGTCACAGATAATCTGCTTTTGAAACAATGAGATAGTGTTGCTTTTCATTCGGCTCAGTTAAGCCATGCTTCAAATGAGGAGAGGGAGATAGTGTGGATCAAACATTTTGTGTTGAATCCCAAAATTGTGCAGCTCTTTAAAGTCAGAACAGCTGCAAATTCTGCGTCTATTGTACTTACTTCTTTTGGAGATGATGGAATTTAGCATTTTGGACAAAAATAATCCTACTGATCTCAAACATCAATGGAGAATCCAGGATGCTCTTTAAAAACTGAGGACTGAATTTCAGCTTTATTTGCAGATTGGTAGTCTATGGAAAAAAGTACAGAAAAGTATAAGGAACAACAGATTATTTCACAGAAACTGACTGAGTTTCAGTGGCATGATTCTAGCCTACGAGTAGCCATTATCAGACTACAAATCTCCTTATCAAAGTGCACACTTTTGGAAAGACTTTCCTTGAAGGCATTAAGAGTTTTGTAAGCACAAAAAAAAAGCTTAAGAGAGATGTTAATATCCTGCTTATTTTCTCTCCTCCACACACTTGGATAATCTCTGCATTAAGTGGGCATGATTGTGTCATTATCTGTTTCATAGAGTTGCCAAAATTGTTAAACACAGTCTTGTAGTTCTTATAAAGTGTTACCGATGATCCAATATACACTTAAAATACATTTAAAATATATGTTTAAAGCATGCTTACTTAGCCTTCATGTCAGTGATATTTTCATTTAGTCCTTTCAGTTCACCTGATGATTTGTAATTAATATTGCATTATTTATATTGAAATTATACAATTCCAAGGACATAGAGACCATTGCATGTGTTTATAAAACCATTAAGGTTTCATCATAAACTCCTGAACTGGACTCTTGAACCTGGAATGTAAACATATCTTAAAAAAAAACAACTATATGCAACGTTGCAGTATGTATATTTAATTCACTCTTTGAATGTGCTTACCACTGAAAGAGAATTATTTATTAGCTCAGTTTAGTCCAATCCATATCTTGCATGTTAGTAACTGACAGCTTTTTTATTACTTTTATTATTATCATTAGCGAGGCTGCGATGCATGAAGCTCACTCGCACTGTTATTTAGATTTATGCAGAACATAAATTCTGATCCTTTTGTTCTCCTGCCTTTATTTGTATGGTAATGTTTGAGAAAGAGACGTGAAGCTGAATGACATTTCTGTATTACAGCGAATATAGCTGTGCTGTGTAGAATACCAACGACTGTATTAGAAAGTGAGGGCAGAAAAGGACAAAGTAGGACACTGCAGAATCTTATTGTGATGTTTCTCATTGAAATGTTAGTAAGGAAACAACATTCAAAGTGATTTGTACATGGGAAGATCTTCAGATTTTAGTGTGCACACATTACTCGACGTTGGCCCTGTAGAGCAGAGGAGAGGTCGGGAGGGTGAAAGGGAAGAAAAACTGAAAGAAGCATGAAACACAGAGTCCTGAGCACACATATCCAGGTTTGCTAATGGATAAAGGCTGCCTCTCGTCCCTGCCACATTCAAAAGAGCCCCGGACCTTCGACTATGCTTTAATCTTCGGCAGGTGCACTAACAGAAAATATACATGAGGAAGAGGGGGGAAACAAAGGTTAAGTGGAAAGACCGCTTTACAAAAAGGAAACCATAGCAACTTACTGCAGGTAGAAAGTGACTGCCTATTTCACAATTCACCTCGATTGGCAACCACTCTATCACACAATGTTTCTTTAACGAGCAGCAGTTTAGTTTTATCAATGAAATTCAACAGAGCCATTTGTAATTAGTCTGACATTAGTCATTCTGGAATTTTCTCTTCTTAGTATGGGCCACCTCCCCCATGCAGCAAAGTGTCCTTGTCATTGTGAGAAGCATAACATTGTTCATGAATTCAAGAATCAAGCCAGTCTACTTTTGCATGATAGAAATTCAATTTCTTAAGTCATCTCTAAGAGTTTGAGTCCTTGAATCTATAAAAAGCCTTTGAGCTAAAAGACAACATTATATACAAAAAGTGTTGAAGTGGCCAAAAAATCAGTTATTGTAGGTTTAACATTGTAGGATGCAATAACTTGAAAATTAATTGATGCTTACGTGCCATTGTGAAGCTTTCAATGTATAATTTCTGTAGAGACTGTTTCAAATGTGTGTTGACTGAACCCTGCATTTAAGTGTGTTCATTTAGTGCAAAACACAGGCTTTGTCAAGAATTGTCTGTCAACCGTTCGTGCCATTACAACATCTGTATGCCTGTATGCACACTCTGAAAACGTACAGGTTTTTGTAGTGTACAGTAGTATGTTTGCAGTGTGAATAGCCTCCTACATCTCTCAGAAACAGTTGTGGATGAGAGATGAGGGTGGTGTATTGGCCACAGCTGAGCTTTAGCACTGATGAGACAACAAGTAATCAAAGAGACATGAAGAAGAGGAGACACACTCAGATTTGTGATAGGAAGGAAATAACGAAGGATGCACGGAGGGTAGTCTGTGGTGTTTTCACAGCACTGTATCAGTTGGTCTATCCCAATTAGGATGCAGGCTGTGTTGGCTCACAGGCATGATGTCTTACCAGACAGCTGTCAGGCTGAATGTGAGTGTGTGTTTGTGCTCCTACAGCTCCTACGTTACTGTGGTGGCAGAATAGAGCAAACACAATCTCAGACTCTTCAGATTGAGTCAGTTTAAAGATTGAGAAAGCAGGCCAGCAGCTCCCGTTTCCCTCCTGTAAACTGCCAGCCTGGTCACTGCTGACAAGCTGAGCCGTTTCAGTTTGGAGCCGTTTCAGTTTGGAGTCCATCATGCAAGGGTGACGTGTTACCAGCTCTCACTCGGACGTGTTGGTCGCTGAATGATGCAGGAGGTGTTAAAAGCCTTTGGAATGAGTCTATAGCTACACACAGAGAGGCGTGGCCCATTCACACTGAGCGTTTCAGACTGTCAGGTGAAAAAAAACGGTTGACATTTCAGCATAGAGTTTTTATGGTATAAGTGATATTAACAGGTGTAAAAATAGACCACTAGCAGTGAAGGTCGTGTACTATGCAGTGTAAGTAGAGATGGTTGGGAGAAATGCAATTAGATATTGCAGTAGAAGGAGAACAGTATTCTTTATTCTATATACTGATGCTTCACAAAATAAATGAAAGACTTCTCAGGCCGACACATCCCTTCCCCCTTATCCAAGAGTGCTGCTGTCAAGCCTGACCCCTCTAGTAGAGAATATTCAAGTTCAATAAAGTATAATCTAAAAAATGTACAAAAATGTCTAATTTTCTATTTTGCTTTCCCCTTGGCTACAATATTAAACAGAAACGAAATGAATAGAAAGTATCTCACTAGCTGAGGGTGGAGGTGCAGACTTGCAGACTTGCAGGTGAGTAGGAATGACTTAGGTGAGGTTCCCATGAGTCCGTATTGAAGACATCCTTGAATCATCACTTAAGCAGCAGTTTCTGTGTGTGTGTTTGGTTTTGTATTATACAATTCTCATCATTCAGTCCTTCCCGACTCCATTTCTCTGGAGATGGACATCGGGACATCCTGCGTCACTGGTTGTCTGTCAGCGCCACCAAACAGCTTTAGTTTTCACAAACTCACTCTCCCCTTCATTGTTCCATGTCACTTGAGAGGCTGAAGTAGAACATGTACGTTGGGACATCGGGCAGGAGAGGGGGGAAACTAGTTGGCTGATTGGAGACGTCAGTCCTGAGGGAATGCTCTCAGCCTTTTGACCAAAAAAATGACTGACAGTTTTTGCTCGGCTGGCAGACATGGGCAGCGAGAGGTGGGTGAGTGAAGAGGGCCAGAATGACAACAGACGTGCCAGAGCTGGGACAACAAACAAGGTCATGCAAACTGTGTCACCGTCAAAACTATAAAGGGACAAAAGGGCTTTCGAGGTGATCGGACACCTGCGTTTTTTTAAAGAGTGATATGGCACCAAAACATTTATAAAGGTATATATTAAGATACACAGAAACATTTTAGTGTATTAAAGCAGGGGTCATCAACCTTATAAAACTTCTGATTGTAAAAAAATAATAATCTGAAGACTATTTTACGAAGTAAATGAAAAAACAAACCTAACAACATAGTTACATGAGCAGCTACCATTTAGTTAGCCTTCAAAGTTGCTTCTCACTGAGTTGTTAATGTTGTGAGGACTTTCTGTTGGGCGAGAAGGCCGTCCCCAAGATTCTCTTGGCTTCCCAACACATCCAGGGTGCTTTGTGTTTAAGTGTCTCTGGGGCTTCGATGATTTTAGCGCCTTGTTTGACAGGATTTTTACCACGTACAACTGTGCTATTTGCTCAGCATCACTGCCTGCCATTATGAATCAAAATGTTCATGTATTCAGGGTCATATTTCCTCACCTCACGCTTTGGAGCTTTGGATTCTTCCACATCCCTTTTTTAATTTCAAAAACTGATCCATAGTGCTTCACTGCATACCAAGGAATGTGTTCTAGCTAACAGTGGTAAAACACGTCTACCTGATCATGTAGATGATTGTGCAGGTTTCATGCAAATATCCAGTTTTGACATTAAACTCCAAAAAAGATAAAGAAGATTCAAAACAAAATTGGCACCTTAAAGGAATGGTGTATGACACAGTAAGATGACTTTAAACAACATATACAATTGTAAAACAGGGCCAATATACCAAACTATATAAAACAAGTCTCAGCTCTGAAAGTGTAAAGATAGGTATCTCCTGCCAAACATCTTCGTGCTGGAGCAAAGTTGCTCCTCAGCTTTGATGAATTATGCAGTTCAGGATCATCCCAAACGTTTTTGGGGGATTTGGGTTGCTCTGCTGTACCCTGTGTAGTAGTAGTAAACACTGCATGATTTATCAAAGGCTAGAAACAGCTTGTATGACTGCTGCAGGTTCCCACAGAGGAGGGGAGCAACATGCATTAAAGTATTTGGCTGCTTCTAGCTAATGCTGGATGGCATAGGCTCCGTCTGCATGAGTGAGGTCATATCTACAAACAAGGAAGCGGTGGTGAAGTCATGTCTGGCTAGCTAGAAGAGACAGCAGACTAAGAGAAACACGCCTCTGGCCTCATCCTCTGCTACTTCGGCTTCCCAATTCCCCTTTTCCTCTGTATCTCTTCCTATCGCTTGCTTCTCTCCCCCCATTGAAGCGTAATTTCCCCCCATTTACCCTCCCTTACCTTTCCATAGCTCTGGCTTTGTTCTGATTCACAGCTCCCATGATGAGGTAAAGAGATGATGTAACGCAGGTCTGCACTCATGAATGTTTGAGTAGAAATTTCACACTCTATTTCAGTCATGTGAGGGGCCAGAGCCAAGTCGGGATTGACTGAACATTTTCATATAGTAAGTGTGTGTGTTAGAGTGTGTGTACATGTCTTCTTGTATGTGCTGTCAATACAAAAGAGTTGAGAAAATACTATGTGCAAAGTAAAAAATTACATTTTGAACAACTTCGAACACATAAACACTCACATAAATCATATTGCACAGGCAATAATTGCACAATAATTACATCATTTGGAAGACATTAAACATATGGAGGCATCTATAAATCTATAGTCCCTCAGGCATGCACGCAGCCATTTACATAAGTTTGCATATATTAACTTATATAATATGTTTCTTGTTGAAATGAATTTTTTTTTTAAATTGTCATTCTATTTACAACCTTTTAATAATTGATACATCTTTGGAGTGCCAAGCAAGAAATGTCAAACATTTACATCTCAAATGTGAGGATTTGCTTCTCTCCTCTATTTTATATTATTGTAAATATTGTGGAGTTTTGGACTGTTGGTTGGACCTTGAAATTGTGCGATCAATTTTTTGATATGTTCCACACATAACAATTTATTAAGAAAATTGACAATGAAAATGGTTGCTAGCTGCTCCCCTAAGACTGTAAATGAGTAAAAGGAAAAGATTAGAAGAATACATCCTAAGTAGGTAATTTCTAAGAAAAATGTTGTATCAGCATTAAATAATGCTCTTGTGTGACTGCATATATTATTGTCTATGTGTTTGAGTGCACCTCCTGCTACAAGTAGAAGGAGAGCAAGAATAGGACTCAAGTAAACCGGAGAGAGAGAGTGATGATAATAGCACAGTCTTTGCCAGATGTGTGACGTCTCCCGAGGGGGAACCCTGGTGTACTGTGCTTCAGGATTAATCGTTTGAATAAAAGGAAACATAATTAAAACCTTCCCTCATGCCCAAGCAATCAAACAGAGAGAGAGAGAGAGGGGGGAGGCAGCTTTGATGGATAACCAATTCCAGCCCCTTACCCTTACACACCACACACACACATGCACAACATGCCTTCAGCTGAGATGACATATTGTACATAAGCACAGAGAGCACAATTGATGTCTCCTGTCTCTCAAATGCAGACGGCGTCAATTTTTCCTGCGTGGCAATACGGCGGCCACGAGGCGGGATGGCAGCTGAAGTTTTGATTGTCACATGAATCAGCTGTGCAGTAGGATTCAGAGGGAGTCGAAGGCAGTTACTGTGTCTCGTAAACATACAGTATCCATGCACTGTTGGGCTGTTAGAGTTGTTGAACGAGGGTGGCCTCTCATGAGTACAGTAGGCGTCACTCAATTTGTGTTTGCAGACAATATTGGTGCTAGGTGCCTCAAATATAGTGTGCGGTTTATATCCTTTATATCTACAAGAGTTTAAACTGCCTTTCCTTAGTGTAGAGGAAAGGGAGAGCATAATAGCAAGGAGAATAACAAAGGAACATAATGATAACTGCAAGACTGGAGTTGGTTATCTGTGGCAACTTCCTCAGAGTCTCAGTTGTTCCACAGGATTTGAAAAATGAATAATAATAAAAAATTGGAGAGACCCCTCTCAATCTAATATAGTCAAACCAGGGCCACACAGCACTGATGAAGGCCAGTTCTGGAGTGTTCTTACTTGCTCTCACTTATTTATAACTATGGATTTTCAAATTTAGTAGACAATATTGTCATTGTCAGAAAATCCCATGAAAAGACCACAAGAAACCAGCAATGAATTTAACCATCTGGCTTTGCCTGTGTAGCCAAAGCCAGATGTAGCTTGTTCCTCTGTGCCATAGACCTCCATTGTTATTCAGAAACTATTAATAACACATTAATGAGCTGCACTGTTGCCCTGATCTGCATGGTCTTTCATCAAGTTGTCAACAAATACATTTGTACTGCACTTTGAGTAATGTTTGCTCAAAATTACAGCGCCCAGCTATTTTATGAAATTACTTGAAATCATAGTTTATATTACTGTTTTTTTAAACATTAAAAAATTCCCCAAGCAGAAAAGATTACTATATGAAATATTATTTAATATCGATAGTTTTAGTTCATATGTCTGGCTGTTTAAAAATCTCTCAGTAACGACTGGGCTACTACAAGCCTGCACTTATTCATGAGGCGATTCTATAGTCCTGTATATCAACATGGGGAGAACACATCGTTCTGTCCATGATGGTGTGTGTGTGTGTGTGTGTGTGTGTGTGTGTGTGTGTGTGTGTGTGTGTGTGTGTGTGTGTGTGTGTGTGTGTGTGTGTGTGTGTGTGTGTGTGTGTGTGTGTGTGTGTGTGTGTGTGTGTGTGTGTGCGAGGGAGAGAAAAAGAAGGCACTGTTTGGTTTAAATCGTGGACTGCACATGAGCAGAGCTTCTGCACAGAGGACATTCCCATTCAGCAGTGTGTGGTGCTGCAGGGGAGGACTGTGGGGGACAGCTGCTCGCTCAGGTCATGTGAACCCAAATCTCTGTTTGGAGGGAGACCAGCTTGTCTCCAGTTGTGCCTCCTAAGGCCCCAGACCAGCCTGAGCCTGAGCAGCTCTCGCTGGAGAGGCACTGCACCAAGCTCCTTTTCCATGACAGTAGAAAGAAAGCAAAGAAATTAAAGAAAGAGAAAACACCTTGATACAACTGGGAATTGATTTTTGGTCAGGTTACATATTTGGAAGCCTAAAAGCTAATCATAAAAAGAAAAAATTCAAGGTGTTTTATTAGCCTTCCAATACAAATAGTGTGGTAAGAATGTAAATAGTGGATGTGCATCTTTGTTGTTCAGGGCAAAGAAGATCAAACTTTAATAAATGAACACAAAAACATAATTGCTTTCTCAACCCTTTTGGCACGAAAGATAATCTTAATGGATTGAAACTCACCTCATCCCCCAAATGTATCTATGTGGTTGTGGAATCTGGTCTTCTTTTCAAAATTGGAGAAAATTAAGTTCTCGTTGCGGGGACGTCCTGAGAAATTCAAATCGGTCGGATCATAGAATACTTCTATAGTCTTTTTTTATTTATTCATTTATTTTTTTAAACCTTTTTTTTTATTGTTAAACGCATTACTTGTGTATCTGTTTTTCTTTAATACCCTCCTGTGTTTAATTTATTTATTTTGTGTATACACCTTTTTTTTATTAATACTGTAATGTGCTTTCTGACAATTGAGGCAGTGTGATTTGTTCTGTGTTGGGGGAATCTAGAGGGAGGAACTTGAGGATGGAACAGTGGAGGGGGAGAAAATTGAAATTACATGAACAGTGTATGATTGTTTTCTTTGTGCTTTTAAGAATAACGATAACATACAAAAAATAAGGAATGTAAATTAAAAGAAAAAAATGCAGTGCCAACATATAGAATCTATCGGTATGCAATTGCATGAGTAATGCATCACTCATCATGATCGAATGCATGTATAAATACATGATATAGAATGAACATCAATAGTGATAAATGAAGTCTGCATAAGTTCATGTAATCATTAGCATTATCATGTTATGATTGAATCACAGTTAAATCAGATTAAATAAACCTGTTTTTTCTTTCCATGCATATATAGAGTTGGTAGAAGGATCTTAGTGCTTACAGTAACCAAACCCTTGAGATACACATAGATAAGAACATTTTGCCAGAGAAAAGGAGTAACATTTTCAGCTCTTGCACTACATTCCCCTAAACAAAGTAAAATCCACTAATATTATTATAAGAACGAAGTAAAGAGCTGATTAAATCCATTTTTTTAAAGACTGAAAAAGGGGCCACTACATGTCAAATAGCATCTTTAGAAATGCTATGCAGTATCAGTCTAACAGTTTAATCAATAATGTGTGATTGCTACAATAGCTGAAACAGTGTACTGTACAAGTCAACCATTACACAGCTGGACAGCTGCCAAATAAATCACAATACTCTCGTTAGCCAGTGGTAGCAGTAGCTTTTTAGCTTCTTTTTATGCAAACGCAATAGATGAAATATACAGGTCAATAATTCAGGTCGATTTTCGATGTTTTTTTTCTTAAAAAGAAGGAAGGGAAACATTGTACTTGTCTTTTGCAAACACAATTGAAGTTGTCTTCAAGATTATTTGTAATGCTGTACTAACGTGCAAATGGCCATTATTCAAGATAATGGTGTTCTCCGTAACAACTGAAGCTGTAGTGACAGGATTGGAATTATCATGCCTCACTTGCAGAAAGAAGGTTTTAAGACTAAATGACTTGTGAAGAAAGACATTTCTTGCAGTGTGAGAACATAAATCAGCTGAAGTCAGGAGAAACAGACCTTCAGCAGGTAGAGCCCATCTGTTTGCTGCTGGTGTATTGATCCCAGAATACCATTAAGCCATTTCTTTAAGGATTCCACTGCATCAGCACCCTGAAGCTACAGTTCCTTCCTCTGCCCTCATCGGCCTCGTGCAGACCCTCATCGGTCCTACCACCCCTGTAATGATTTTTGACTTGCCTCTCCAGTAATCGAATGTAACATTTACTCTAGTTAAATTGTACTAGTACTCTAGTAACTAGAACAATTTTGAGGTTCTTTACTTGACTATTCCATTTTTTTCCATTCCATTGTAGTTTTTAGTCCATATAGAAAATGTAATCCACAAATAAATACTGTGTATTATTATATATAAGTATATGAGGTAATTAGAATTAGCCCCACTTTTACCAGACATTGCTCACTTGAAAGTGGCATTTATAAATCTCTTTTGACAATGGTTATGCTTTGGCGTAGTGGAGAGCAAGGTAGTTCTCCAATCAGAGGGTCGGTGGTTCAATACCCGGCTTCGGCAGTCGATGTGTCCTTGGGCAAGACACTTAACCCCAAGTTTATGTGTAATATACTACTGATTGTAAGTCGCTTTGGATAAAAGCGTCTGCTAAATGACTGTAATGTAAATATAATATAATTACATTTATGGCTTCTTTTGGATTTGAATCTCATCTACACTATTTTGTTTATGCAGCATCCAAATACAGAGTGTTAATTATGATATAAAATCATGGCGGTGTTACCTTTGGCTGTTAAAACAAGCTGGCATGAGAAAGCAGAGAATCATTAGCACAATCAACACTTGCTACTCGCCAAAGCCCGGCTGCCACAATCTCGTCCAACTAACACATTTACAGCTTGAAAAGAGAAATGAATGACACTCAGATTACAATTGATCTCTCCTGATCAACTGGAATTTCATGCACACATTTCAGGTGGCTTATAGCTGGCGCACATAGCTAATTCTCTGGTGTGAGGTTTGGGTGTGTGTGAGTGTAACTGGTTGGCTTGGAAGGAGGGTCTAACGCAAGATTTCACAGACTAATTAACGCCTCAGCAACAACAACTCCAGCATACGTTTATACATAAATTTCCCAGCAGCCCTTTTTTCATAAGAAACACTGAGAAGGGAGCAGCTCGGCATGTGTGCTTGGAGACTTTTGGGAAATGTGGGTAGAGGGTTTGTGTGTTTTTGAGTATGTGTGTCCTATCATAGGTCATCCTGGACAAATGCTGCATTCTGACACACTATTGGAGTATTGTTGGTTCATAGCCAACGAGGCAACTTGGGGTTAGTGCTACCATCTGCATCATATCGGCAGGATCCACAAAGATCAGAGATTTCATTACAATTGTATGGCAAACTGGCAGGCGTGGGATTGCTGGTATTTGTGAATTTTGTTGATGGCTATATGACAAGTTTTAATTCTAAATCATCTTTCAGCTTTCTCAAAGCTCACATGCACATGGATTATAACATGAAAAGTCAATATGGCCCATAATATGGGACGCATTTGTAGTTATATTGCTGTATGTTTGTTCTAAAATGAGAGAGTGAGATGTGTTGTTCCCATTTTTTTGTAAAAGAAAAGTCTGATAATGAAAGGTCTACAGATTATCCACTGCACTGTCTTGGGAGAGTGTTAAATAAGTGACGCATTCAGGAACTAAACAAGAGGAAGGACATTTTTTTTCTGAACGTTAGAATAACTTGCTGCGTGGACAAGGATATGAAATCCTTTTGTAAAGCACTTTACTGTCAACATAAAATAAGAACTAAACATATAAACTAAGTAAGAGTAGAATATTCCCCAAGTAAATAATAAACTAAATAAAAGAGAAAAATGAAAGACCTAGCATAGACTATTTGCTGTGTCCTCCTCCCATCAAATATCGAATGCAGTGTGCCATTTGGTTGTTTCTAGACCAAAGCAGTAAATAATACAGTATAAAGAAGTGAATTAGCTATTTTCCAATTGTGTTTCAGTATGGATGGAACTGTTAAAGAAAATGCTGCACTGCCAATTCAGATTAATATGAAGTGTGTTTTGTTATAACAGCTGACCTATTGCTAGATTAATCTTAAATCCCCCACCAATTTTCTTTCTAGCCTTTGGTTCAAAAGCCATATATATGGCATTTCTCAAAAATGTGCTGCATCAATTATAGACAAAGAGCTGCAATGTTGAGTATGATCTCATACCTCTCTTTGAGGCTCAGTAAAACGGCAGCTACGTGATTCATGGCGAAGAGGCATCGCATCAGAATGGGAGTGGGGGGATGGGTTAAGGAGTGTGAGAGGTAGAAAGGGAGAGAACAGAAACACACTAAGGAGGATGAGAAGAACGATGAGGGAGGAGTTGTAGAAGGGAACGTCGAGGAGGAAGAGGGGGAGGGCAAAAAATAAGGAATGAATAGAAGGAAGGAAGCAGAAACAGAGATACTTGCAGAAAAATCAAGTAAAAAAAAAACCAGACTGCACTGTGGCTGGTTCATACAGAGTCCAAAGGTAAACCACAGTGAGGTAGAGTATGATGAACAAACCAAGCAGCAGCAGTGGAGTCAGTGAGTTCAACCCACATTGTGTAATCTCACATTTCCCTTGGGATTAAAACAGCTGAATTCACCATCAAAGTAGCAGTATTTCTTTGTTTCTCTTTCTCTTTGTTTGCATTTCATTACCCGTCTCCGTTTTAAATTTTTTATTGTTTTTTATAGCAGCAGCTTTGTCGCTCATCTGGCTACAAGTAAAAAGATGGTCCTTTTATTCTGCATCCACCAATCTCACAGGATGAGTAGTATCTTCTATCCCTGTGTGCCTTTGTAATACACAGTAGTGATTCAGATTCTCCTCTGTGTGTGATTGCATATCAATGTGGGCTTTAAATTTATAGCTCCATACTTCTGCCTCGGTTCCATCTTCCTGAGCACTTTGCTATTCTGTACCTCCTATATCGGTACAAGTCCAATTGGCCGGTGAACGCTCCGTGTCCGATAAAGACTTGCCAGACACTGATTTTTATTGGCTGTGTAATGGTGCAGAGCCTAAACATTTATCAGGGTCAATGTGCTGTATGTAGTACAAGCTATTAGGGAATGCAGAGGAGGCGAGGGGGCATAACAGATAGAACAAGCAGTAGTTGTCAGAAAGGACCTCTGGAGGGAAATTAAAGATATCACAAGCAGGAAGCTGTTTGTGGTTTGCTTTTGCTGCAGCATCTCGGCGCTGCCTGCTTTGCATTATTGACAAAATACTTTACCAGGGAAAGTTGGTGCACTATGGCAAAACATTCAGAGGCTTTTGGCCTCCAAAAGCTGGAGCCTCATCACGGAAAAATGCTGTTGTATGTAGAGAAAATAATTAGGGAAATGCAAATGGGGAAAGCTATGTGGTCTCTTTCTCAAAGTTCCAACTTCACCCTAACTAATTCTAGCTTAACCTGACTGTCCTGACTATAAAGAGGATGAATGAATCAGTTTTTTGGGTTTGGGTGCATTGTGTCCTCACCCAGGTGCTGGCTGTCCCACTGCGAACCTCTGGTTGACAAATCTGTGTATAATCCCCTAATGTTCTTAATCCTGGGGTCACATCAAAAAAATGGATGAGAAATTAATCTGCTGTCAAGTCTGTCAGGTATATTTTGTCAGTGCCAATGCTTATTTTCAACCAAATCCTTTTCCATGATCCAATACCGCCCAACCACCAACCAAACCCGCCTCCCAAATCCCTCTGTACAGACTCTGTCAAATGTTCTCTGTCCTTTTGTCCTTGTACTGTGAAGATTTCATTAAACACAAAACACCCAAAGCACAGAACACAAAAAATAAGTTTGGTGTTCTACTTCCCTGATCTTTTATAAAGCAGCAGTGGTGAGGACACAGAGACACTATGGTGGCTGGATACAGAGAAAACTACTTTACAGCCAGAACAGAGCGGATGCTTTTGCTCCCCTGGCAGACAGAAAGTTAGAAACTTGGTCACACTGTAGAAATGCGTTATGGCTTCCTCCCCCACATGTATGCAAACATCGAGTATGTTTTGTTTCAATGTCTGCCATGTCTGCCGTATCTGCCTATGCCATGCTATGCCGTGCATATGTGCTGCAGTAACCAGGCTAATTTCATTGCTTCTGGCTGAGTGGATCAAAAAGACCCATATTCTCTGTTTGCTCTCCCCCTTTCATGCAGTAATCTGCGCAAAAGGCAGAATTAAAGCAGCGCTCCCCCGGAGCTAGCCTTCTCTTTTCAGATTGGTAAAAAAGGAGAAATTGGGAGGACATGCTTGTTTTGTGGCAGAGGGATTGCAGAATTCACTCTCAGGTGAAAGTTCTGGTTCAATCTGTCAAATGTTATAAAAGGCCACACTAAGCAGAGGCTGCTGTAAGAAAAACAATGTTTTGGCATTTCCTTTCTTAAAAATAACATTCCTATGGTTACATTTAGTTGGGCAGTTGTTTTTTTGATTTAAATTAATAATAAAATAAGTTAAGACAAACACAAAAGACAAATAGTAAACAAACGCAAAAAGAGACACCAGATAATGTGATAAATAAATTAAAATTTAAAATAAATGTACAATTATTCTGAGTCCTCTTATGATTGATTTGGCTGTATTTTGAAATCTGTTCAACTGTCCTCTTTTAACACCTAATTCCTGGGGAGTTGTCACTATGATGTAAGGTGGCTGCCATGTTTGTTAATAAAGGTGTCAGCGCTCCAGCTCCATCACTCACCTCTGCCAGTCCGGCCTCGTCCCTCAAATAAAAACACACAATATATATATCATAGCTGCAATTCCAAATCTCTGTTTTTTCTTCTTTCAATGTCCTTCTCATGAGGAAACAACCATTAAACAAGGATATCTGCTTATCAAACACCAAACTACTCCCCCAGTCTTAGCTGACTGTTTTCAACAGACTCAAGACTGGAGCTTGATTATTATGTGGCTAAACATATGATGACACACTTGCTACTGTAAATCCTATGTAATGTTTAAAGGAAAAAATCTAAAAGGTTACTGTACAAGTAAGTAACATCTTTTACAAATATAAAAGATACTTACGTAATACCACGGAATCATGATTTTGACTGGTCCTATTCGAACTCTCTGTTTTAAAGTTGAGAAAGAGTTCATGCCATTTGTTTAGAGTTAAGACATAGAGATGAAAAGGGTTTTTTAACATCAATTTGAATGTCCTCCCCTACAGCAGGAACATTTAACAGTTCAGTGCCAATTTATAGAATTCCTATTAGATGAGGTGCATTTGGACAAAATCTTGAGTTTGAATGTTACATAAAAATGTGTACGAACTGCTGTCCTGCGACACACAATTTTAACTCTAAAATTGCATCCGCTTCCGCTTGTGTAAACCTGCACCAGTCAGATTTTATTTCGTGATGAATGTTTCTTAGCTGATACTGGAGAGTTCCACTTTTTATACAGTACTGCAGAAATAAAGAGAGAAGTTAACTCACGTAGGGTTTGATTTTTTTTATCTGGAACAGCCTGCCTGCTGACCTAAGAATATTTTAATACATTATACTCAAACTTTAGACCTTGCTAATTAATGCTTACACATAAGTACTGAATATTTATGTTGTAATATTATATTCTTTCTGTATAGAGTTTAATTATGTGAATTTCTTTGAGTTCATTTTTTTTTTAAATTATATTTCTATTTTTGTGGAAGTGGAGAATTTAATTTGAAACAATAATCTTTTCTTTTTTTGACAATTGCACCTGACTCACCGCTGAAAATGAATTGGTTCAGCATATGATAACTTTTTTATCCTGAATGATGGTGGATAGAGTTATGATGAGGTGGCCCACATAGCTCATAAAAGCAGTTTGTTTGTGATCTAAGTGTCTTCCACCCCCACAGTATACACCCAGGGAGAGGACCTCTCCTTCAATATTAGGGTGGATCTCTTCGTCGATGACTCACGTTAAGGGAGGAAATACATCTCTAACAATCTCTGCCTTCACCCTGAGCACCTGCAATCACATGAAATTGGAGGTGTTCCTGCAGTGTTTTGCTGTGTAGTCTTAAAATAGCTTGCGTGCAGCCTTGATGTGTTCTTCTGCAGTTGTCAAGATGGTTAAGGCCAGTAGATAAATGCATAGGGCTTTGAGATTATTTGATCTCCACATAGAGTGCATTTGCATCGTCTTAGATGTGTGAATCTGAACCAAGTGAAGCGTTGTGCACATTCTACATACCGCCTGCCAGCCTCTATGTGGCCTGTAACCTGACTGTCATGATTACGAAAAATGCAGACACACAGGTACAGTGTAATCTCTGCTGAGTCCTGCAACACTCACATGCTATAAATGCATGACAGCATGCCTAATTGCATTGGAACATACCTCAATAATTTTGCTATTTTGCCAGAGTTTGAAAGCAGGTTAAATATTGCAGGAAAATACAACTACTAAAGCATCAAACATTATGACAGTTGCATTTAATCATTGTGCTTTTAGTACAGTACATTTTTGTTATATTTACATTTTTTTAATTGTATTTGTTAGGGTTGATTTATCATTTATTTTTAATTCTGTGATGCTGTCAATGCTGAACCCTAGTGTTTCAAAGGTTTTGTAGTAGGACATTTAAGGAGAAACTGAATGCCTAAAAAACATACAGATGAGCAGCAGAGAAAAGAGAGGAAGACAAAGATGCACACAGGCATGCACTGCATTGCATCAGATTGAAGTTGACAAACGGTTCTTCTTTTTTCAGTTTTTCCTTTTTTCAAGTTCATGACTTAGGGAGAATTCTCGGGTCCCTGCTGAGTTGGAGATGGATGTGCCGGTGCCGCTGCTGTTCGATTTCTCCCGGCTTTGCAGTGTCATCCAGGCAGGGGAATCATGAAGACACCAGCCCTTCCCAGATCACCTGCAACGGTCAGCTGCATATATCTCAGTTAAGCTCTCTGTGTCTTTATTTAATTCTCACCCTATCTCCCTTGTGTGGGCATATTCTTGAGCACCTTTTCTTTTTTCCTCACTCCTCACTTTTTTGTTTTTATTCTGACCTTCACAAGAAGTACACGACCTTCCCCTCCCTCTGGCTGCTTTCTTACATCCTTTTTCAAATGGGAGAAGAGAGGATAACAGAGCTGCAGAAAGGGCAGCTCCCTCAGTATTCAGAATCATAATCAGTTTTTTATTAGTCCTGCAGAGTACATGAAAGTCCCAAACTAAGTTCATAGAAAGACACTGAGAATATAAAGCTCATCATAAAGGGCGAGACTAATGTTGGATTTGATGCATAGAGTCTAAAAACTTCCCTCAAACCACTCTTTTATGGAGCATAAGTATTTTTGTCTTTAGGAAACAGCATCAGTATTGCAACTCATTGCAGAGTGATGAGATCCTGTACAAGGTGTGTCCTGCAGTGGGGAGTTTTTTTGTACAGAGTCAGTGGGTGTGGCTAACATCTTCACTGCACCAAGGCAAAACTTCCACTGGATATATGCAGATCTGTGATAGGTCAGTCAACACAAGCTACAGTAGCAGACACAAAGTACTGCACCTCACACATTGCTGGTGTACATGAATCCCACTTTTATTTTCCACAGAAAAAAATGATGGTTTTTTTTCTGGTTTGTTTTGGTTACATTTAAACCAATATGAAAAACTGTAGCACCAGAGCAGATTTCTATTGCCCATTCTTTGATAAAAATTTCAATTTGTGCTATTTTTCAGTTTTGATCAGCTTTGATTAAGGAGAAACATTTACTTCTTGTATATAAAAAAAAGACTAGCACTTCATTTCTTTTTCCAGTCATTTGCAAAATAAAACGGAGAAAACTGTATATCTTATTATTTTTTTTAGTTCTTCATTTAAATCACAACAAATACATTTAAAGCAAATAAAAAAATTGGGCGGCATTTAGCATAATCCAAGCAGGGAACCAGCTTTCATGATGATTATTATATATTTATATATTTATATGTATACATATATATCATGTTTATATACAAGTATGGCACTTGATTACACAAAAGCAAGAAAAACACTTCACAAATAAAAGCAGTGGGCGCTTTGGTGTGTCATAAATTAAGGAAGTCACAGACGTTAGCGTTTGCAGCAAATTCACCAGATACTGTTTTGCAAGTCAGCTATAAAGCAATGGAATGGTTACATATGTTAAGGTCAGTGGTGCAACACAGGCAACATAAAAACATGAATTACGCTGATGTATTTCAACTAGGTCGAACCATAGTCAGTAAGGATTTGTATATCTATGCAATTATAAATATGGATGATAGATTTGACCTTTAACCACTGTGTATGGTGCCATTTAATTAGGTAGATGCCAAAAACAGGTGGAAAGAAAACGTCTTAAAAACACCGTCAGCTCAGTAGCACATTTTGGATAAGGTCAGGCCCTCAAGTGTTCACTTCTTAGTGCAATATTTGCATTTACTCTTTTCAAGTACAGCAGAACAAGCCCACAAAGAGTAAATATGTGAACACGTTAACATGGTCTCCATTTAGCATCTTACAGAGTATAAACGTTACTAAAAAGTTGCATCAGTGCAATAATAAATAAGTAAACAAACGTGTAACCCACATTTGCCATGGAGTCCTTTAAAGACCAACAAATCAAAGAAATCTGCCCACTCTTAAAGTCATGACACGAATTAGGCGTGCGGAGCTGTCCATCATGTTGATCATGGTTTTTTGTACATGTTTTTGCTGCTTCTTTTCCATGTGTTACACATAAGCAGAGTCACTGGATTGAGTGCGGCCAAAATTAGGCACACTCATCCTCGGCAAGTCCTTATTTCTGATTTCATAAATGGACTTCCGCCGAGCCTGCACACCTCGCACGGCCGTTTTGATTTTCCTCCAGCCCAAATGATTGAGTTCAGCCAGGTTCAACACCACACAAAAGCCACTGACCGCGAACATGAAGACCAGGAACACCGTCTTCTCCGTTGGTCTGGAGACGTAGCACTCGACATCTTTTATGCAGGGGTAGCGATCACATTCGTACACCGACGGGACGTTGAATCCATACAAGAAGTACTGACCCACCAAAAAGCCTATTTCCAGGGCGTTTCTGAAAACCACCTGGATGATGTAAAACCTGGAGATGCCCTCTTGCCGCCTCATTTTGGACTTTGTAGTTCTCATTGCCGAATTAGGGATCTCTTTGACTTCTAAACAGTCCGGCTCGGCTTCTTTGGTGGAGTTCTCTGTGTTCTGAAGTACTCCATTAACAATGGTGTTCTTTATCTTTTTGCTTTCGTCTCGCTTCAGTGAATCTTGATCCTTATCTAGTGTCAGATAGACTGTTGAGTACCGCCGCTCCTTCTGCTTGGCCGACTGATGCACCGAGTACGTGATAAAACAAAGACTCGGGGTGCAGACCATGATGATTTGAAAAACCCAATATCTAATGTGTGAAATGGGAAATGCCTTGTCGTAGCATGCCTGGTTGCAGCCCGGTTGTAAGGTGTTACAAACAAACATGGTCTGCTCGTCATCATAGACAGTCTCTCCAACTATTGCTACGATTAGAATCCGGAAGATGACCACCACTGTTAGTAGGATCCTAAAAAGCAAGCAAACAAACAAACAATGTGAAAATAAGTGCAAATATATAGGTGTGTGTTCACTGGTACAAATGTGGTTCAGTTGGCTGGAGCGCTCACAGTCCAATTCGTGTGTGTTGGATTTGGGGAGCTGTCCAGTGCTGAAACAGGAGGCTCTGGAGGATATGTATGTTTTTTACTGTGTTTTTGTGAAAATGCGTGTATCGGTGTGTCTGTGTGGTGTTCGTTTTCTGATTTGATGGCTGAAATGATATGACATGTAAGCAATTGCCATTGCTTTGATTGTACCTGTGTGAGCTTTGTTACCGAGAGAGGTGACAATGCCGACTCTCTCTCTCTCTCTCTGCCACCCGTGAGTGCACAACCACCACTCCAACTCACCCACACCAAACATCAAAGGGATAAGTGGATGGATGAATATATTAAATGACGTGAATTTTTGTTTGGTTTAGGCAACACCATCCCATCTTCTGAAAGGACAGCTGTCGACTGATTTACTTAGCTGTCTCGTTTAGAAGGAGGAAAAAAGGGAAATCTGTGAAACAAGACTGAAAAATCCACAACACAGACACGAAGGACTGGGCACCATGCTACAGAAGATCCTTGAGGCACAAGACAGAAACGGGGGAATGGGAACCATGCTAAAGACGATCCTGGAGGCTGCTGCTTTTCTTCGGTTGTTCTTGGTTTCTGTTGATCATCTTACCTTCCTATCATAGTAGAGTGCTGCTGGACAGCAGCCTCCAGGAGCCTCTCTAGTATAGTCCATTCCCCCATTTCTGAGCATCCGGAGAAAACTAGAGCACAACGGCACTCTGTTCAAATCCCTCCAGAAAAACGCGTTATTTCCCGTCCTGTTTCTCTCTGACTCTCGTGGTTTTCAGTCTCCACAGCGTCCGATTTTTGCTCAAAAACGCATCCGTGCCGGGATGCTGCTGTGTCTCTCTCTCTCTCTCTCTCTCTCTCTCTCTGTTAGTGCTGAGCTTCCAGTGAGCGTCCAGTGATTGTCCTGCTGTGTGTGCCGAGCTGCCACCACGCTGCCACACTGGTCTTTGTCATGGGAGTCTGAAGGCTGATTACTATAAGCCCTCCTATTTTCGATCTTCAGATCAGGTTGATGGGCTGCTCGGTGAGTCTGGATGGAGGGAGGTTGGATTTAATGTCTTGCCAGCGTTAATCCGCCTTTAAGTAGTCTCCCCCTCCCATGCGTCACGTAAGCGCAGACAGGAGGACCAGGACTTCTGATTTTCAATATTTCTCTTTTATATATAGCCTTCACAATGCAGCTGATACTGTTAGTGTTTCCAGTGTTGGACTATAGCCTTTTTCAGTTTATACATTTTAGCATTGGTGGGTCCACCTGAGAATCAAACCTCTAACCCTGGCTTTATTGTTTTCACACTCAAGTCACTGAGCTAAAGATCCACATGTGCACTAAAACAATATCCATCCTTTGGGGACAGGGCTGGTGAATGCACCATGTAATCAACGCTAGGGTCAATGTGACTTCAAATCACTGTAATGCAGATAGTTACAAAGAAGTGCAGGCAAGGCAAGCTATATGCTATATATATATATATATATATATATATATATATATATATATATATATAAAAAAAATATATATATATATATATATATAAAAGCTTTTGTTATGTGCTCATATCCTAAACCTATGTGGTATACGGATTAATACATGGACCCACTCTTCTGTCTTGGAGGGACTGCCTCACATGCCCAGAGGTTTCCCTCCCCATTGTGCAGGCTGCTGGCCCGGCTGGGAAAGCTGTTGTTTGTACCTCGGGCAAAGATGATGTTCGGGATACAGTGAGTGAAAGTACCATCCGAGTTGCTAATCGCTTTACAAGGCAGCCTGTATCCCTGCCTGTCTCTCTCTCTCTCTCTCTCTCTCTCTCTCTCTCTCTCTCTCTCTCTCTCTCTCTCTCTCTCCCTCTCTCTCTCTCTCTCTCTCTCTCTCTCTCTGAGTCTGTGTTTGTGTGGAGGTTTAAAAATAGAAGCAAAATATGTGACCCCGCCCTGTATATAGCTCTCTGAGATTTGATCAATTTAGAACGCTGCATTGTGTGTGCACTAATATTAGACTATTGTGTGATTTGATATGAATTATTATAATGCGTGTGTCTCTTTAAACTAAAGTGAGTGGCTTAACAGTAGCCTAAAAGACTACTACGTTCCACTCTCAAGTAAAATGGGGCATCATTGATTACCTTACCATTTTTATTATAAAGTAATATCTTTATTTCTATCTATCTATCTATCTATCTATCTATCTATCTATCTATCTATCTATTATTTGTTAGTTTGTATTTTAGCAGCTGTCAGTAAGTTTTTTCTGTATATCGATTTAGGAAATTGTTTAATATAACCACGCATTCTATATATTAATAGCATCATCTAAATGTATCCAGTAGATTTACAGGTATAGTGAGAGTACTTTGTCAAATCTGGAAAATTGGGGATTACTGATCACGTGACAGCAGTGTTTTTACTCAATGAAACTTTGTGTGGTTAATTTCTCCTGAGGTGGCTTATCCTCTCCGCTCACTGTAATCTTCTCTAATTCAAATCTTTAATAACCTTTACTCATCCATCACGTGACGGAAGGACAGAGCCTCGCTGCTTTCGAGAGACAGGGAGGGAGATCTTTATAGATCCTAAATCACATTTTGAAAAACACCCTTATGTTTCAGATTTAACCTGAAATAAACAAATAAAGATGTGCCCCCTGCAAGTCACAGTTCCCGTTTATTTATAAAGCTGTACATATCAACATGTAAATTGCTCTTGAGTGTAAACAAAGCATTTGACGACAACACACGAATTCTAGCTTTGGAGCCATAAATTGGGTTGTTGGAGCAGAATGGGGAGGTAACAAAACGCGAGAACGGTGGCAGTCTGGCGCTTAGAAACACTTCCTGTGGACGATGGAGGGTCCAGCCTCATCATACTCCTGCTTGCTGATCCACATCTGCTGGAAGGTGGACAGAGAGGCGAGGATGGATCCGCCGATCCAAACCGAGTACTTCCTCTCAGGGGGGGCAATAATCTAAACACAAACACATTTGGTTATCTCGGAATCTATAAAATGTCACATTCATATTCACTGAACAGTCGGTTACCTTAATTTTCATGGTGCTGGGGGCTAGAGCAGTGATCTCCTTCTGCATGCGGTCAGCGATACCAGGGTACATGGTGGTGCCGCCGGACATGACGTTGTTGGCGTACAGGTCCTTACGGATGTCAATGTCACACTTCATGATGCTGTTGTAAGCGGTTTCATGAATGCCAGCAGATTCCATGCCTGTGCAAACACAGCGGACAAGTCAGTGGGTTTCCCCCCTCCCGCTGCAAAGAACACATCCAACACCGGCATCAGCTGTCCTAACAGGTGCTGAAATGGACAGCTCCACCAACAGCTGCACGCTCAATAAGCCCCTGCTTTAGATTGCTCATGTCTATTTATCGGCCATGAAGGGGTGAAGCCAAAGGTGGATAAACTGTGACCAGCAGTTGGTGATTATATTTAGCCAGTCAATAACTAATGTGAACAATAAGCACAGTCATTTAAAAAATATCCGTTCAACCGGTGTTTATTCTGATTTAATTAAATATTATGTTCGCCTGAACCCAGGGCAAACTTTTCGAAAGTCGAGTTTACTTTCATCTTGTTTCAGTTTGTCATTTTCCTGGATTCTTTTCTGTTTTCGTAATGATAAAATCATTTGCCTATATTTAGAATAAAAGTTGATCTGTGCCCCAAAACAAGTGAAAATATAATGTAGTTGTTTATAATAAAGATAATTTTATACTAAGGGCTAACTTTATTGACTACTAAGACTTAAAGTCATATCACTGTATGACACAGCTCTTCGTGGGATAGTGTCACTATATTTAAATGATATGTCTGAGCTCGCCCTTACGCACCAATAAAGGAGGGCTGGAAGAGAGTCTCTGGGCAGCGGAAACGTTCGTTGCCGATGGTGATGACTTGACCGTCGGGCAACTCATAGCTCTTCTCAAGGGAGGAAGAGGAGGCAGCGGTGGCCATCTCATTCTCAAAGTCCAGAGCCACGTAGCACAGCTTTTCCTTGATGTCACGCACGATCTCGCGCTCAGCTGGAGGGGGTCAGATGTGTTTCAAGTCAGTCAAATGTGCATCACCCAAAAATATGGGAGGATAATTTCATGCACGTGAAAAGTTTTGTTACTTGGTTTGAAATTGCGCAAACAATTTCTTTAAAGTAAAAGTGTTATTTCTCAAAGTTCATTATTTCTAGTTTTAACCAACTTTCACATGCAGGTAAATTATTGGAACATCAAACACATACGTTTTTATACAATTCTTCAGAAGTATGAATTAGAGTAGTCCACTAACCGGTTGTGACAAAAGAGTATCCACGCTCAGTCAGGATCTTCATGAGGTAATCTGTGAGGTCACGACCGGCCAAATCCAAACGCATGATGGCGTGAGGAAGAGCGTAACCCTCATAGATGGGCACGTTATGAGTCACACCGTCACCGGAGTCCAGCACAATACCTGATGATGAATACGTGAAGATTTCATTATATGTATTAACTCACTGAACAAAATCGCGTAAACACCTATGATATATTTCATACCTGTGGTACGTCCAGAGGCATACAGGGACAGTACGGCCTGGATAGCCACGTACATTGCGGGGACATTGAAAGTCTCGAACATGATTTGGGTCATCTTCTCTCTGTTGGCCTTTGGGTTGAGGGGGGCCTCTGTCAGCAGGGTGGGGTGCTCCTCTGGGGCCACGCGCAGCTCGTTGTAGAAGGTGTGGTGCCAGATCTTCTCCATGTCATCCCAGTTAGTGATGATGCCGTGCTCGATGGGGTACTTAAGGGTCAGGATGCCTCTTTTGCTCTGGGCCTCGTCGCCAACGTAGGAGTCCTTCTGGCCCATGCCAACCATGACGCCCTGATAACAACAAGGATAATTGAGATTCGTGATGCAGTGGATAACTACTACTAACCATCACACGGTATCATAACTACCTTTTCATGGCTATAATTCTACTGTAATAATTGCTGCTGTTATTATAAGTAGTCTTATTATATGAATCATTTATGTCATATACATTGAATGTGTTGTATCTCTGTTATGCTGCTCATTCTGTACACATGACATCTATTGCATTCTGTCCATCCTGGGAGAAGGATCCCTCCTCTGTCGTTCTCCCAGAGGTTTCTTCCTTTTTTCTCCCTGTTAAAGGGGTTTTTAGGGGAGTTTTTCCTGTGCCGATGTGAGGGAAGGACAGAGGATGTGAGGGTGTAAGGACAGAGGATGTGAGGGAAGGACAGAGGATGTGAGGGTCTAAGGACAGAGGATGTGAGGGTCTAAGGACAGAGGATGTGAGGGTGTAAGGACAGAGGATGTGAGGGTGTAAGGACAGAGGATGTGAGGGTCTAAGGACAGAGGATGTGAGGGTGTAAGGACAGAGGATGTGAGGGTGTAAGGACAGAGGATGTGAGGGTGTAAGGACAGAGGATGTGAGGGTCTAAGGACAGAGGATGTGAGGGTGTAAGGACAGAGGATGTGAGGGTGTAAGGACAGAGGATGTGAGGGTGTAAGGACAGAGGATGTGAGGGTCTAAGGACAGAGGATGTGAGGGTCTAAGGACAGAGGATGTGAGGGTGTAAGGACAGAGGATGTGAGGGTCTAAGGACAGAGGATGTGAGGGTCTAAGGACAGAGGATGTGAGGGTGTAAGGACAGAGGATGTGAGGGTGTAAGGACAGAGGATGTGAGGGTGTAAGGACAGAGGATGTGAGGGTGTAAGGACAGAGGATGTGAGGGTGTAAGGACAGAGGATGTGAGGGTGTAAGGACAGAGGATGTGGACAGGTGTAAGGACAGAGGATGTGAGGGTGTAAGGACAGAGGATGTGAGGGTCTAAGGACAGAGGATGTGAGGGAAGGACAGAGGATGTGAGGGTGTAAGGACAGAGGAGGTGAGGGTGTAAGGACAGAGGATGTGAGGGTGTAAGGACAGAGGATGTGAGGGTCTAAGGACAGAGGATGGAGGGTGTAAGGACAGTGTAAGGACAGAGGATGTCTCATGTGTACAGATTGTAAAGCCCTCTGAGGCAAATTTGTAATTTGTGATTCTGGGCTATACAAAATAAACTGAATTGAATTGAACTCGTAGCACTTATTGCACTCGTATTAGTTGTTGCACTTACTGTATTTGTATTTGTTTACTGCACTTATCCTATTCGTAGTAGTTTGTAGCACTTATTATATTCGTATTAGTCTGTTGCAATTATTGTTTTCGTAGTAATCTGCCTCTGCACTATACTTTTGCTCTGGTTTATGCTTTAAGATGCTTGTTTAAGAAAGGAGATGCACTTATGACTTCTGGTGACTAGTAGTTCTCTTGAATACCTATGTTGAATACACTTCCTCGCTTTGGATAAAAGCGTCTGCTACATGACTGTAATGTAATGTAATGTACTAATGTAATGTAATGTAATGTAACTATACGCAGAATTAAACAGTTTTGGAATAATGAACGGTCTGTTTCCCTCAGTTATCAGTTGGAAACATTGTGCGTAATTCTGGTGCGTAATTACGCACAATGTTCCAAAGCCACACACTGTTTCAATGCGATGTAAACAGCTGAAAGTGACACTCATACTGAACGTCTGTGGACTTCATGCATAGCTTACTGTACCTGGTGACGGGGGCGACCAACGATGGAGGGGAAGACGGCCCGGGGAGCGTCATCACCGGCGAACCCAGCCTTCACCAGGCCGGAGCCGTTGTCACACACCAGGGCAGTAGTCTCTTCGTCGTCACACATGATGTCAGCTCTGGAACACACAGTGACATAGATCCAGTAACTCAATCACCTGTTCGATCACCTGTTCAATCACCTGTTCGATCACCTGTTCAATCACCTGTTCGTTGGAACGGGTGATTGAAGTACTGCCTTCTATTCAGACGCAACAAACACCGACAGAACCAAAAAGGTCCAAAAAAGGGATTGTTGACAACTTGTGGTTGCTGCCGATTCTGATATTATAAAGTCTAGAAGTGATTGGGTTAGTAGACGGGTTTTATTCTATTGGTCACTAGAGCTGGGAAATGTTAATATTGTTTTCGATCCAAAATCCTCAAAAAGACGCTCATGAACTAGCTGTGAGATGATCCGTTTGGTTAAAGAAAGCTGGAAGTTATTCATTCGTTGTAAAATCTATCGATCCTATTCCGATAAATCCAAGTTTTTCCTTCGGTCAGCCGTGAAAGTACTCACCAGATCAGTACCAGACACCGGATCTTGAGTGTGTAAACCAGGGGTACCGAATTGTCACGTCGGACCAATTTATATACCCTGAGAAGAGTCCTTATTAGGTAGCCCATTGCCACATTAACAGCCTCTCCATGAAGGGTCTGACAGAGAGACCCGTCTATGGAGCACAGCAGTGAGCACAGACACAATGACAGACTTCCTTCTGATCTTTTCTATATCCATAAATCACCACAATATTACTGAAGGCTTACTCTAGTGAATGATAGCAATATGACACAAATCTGTCTTATTTTCAGTATAATATTATTATTTAATAAAAAGCATAAATGATTTTAGACTAGCAGCACATATGTAGCCCTACAGTACACTAGCTGGTGTCAGCAGCTGTTTAACTCCATTAAAGGCTCCAAACCCCACATTTTAGATTTGTGTGAACAAACCCCTGCTTTCGACCAAACACACCCATTTTAGTACAGAGTGAGTGTCTCTACCTCTCAATGCAATTTTAATAAACCTCATGTACATATTTTCATAAACAAAAGCATGCTGGTGGACTCACCACTTGGCAAATGAAAATATATCTTTGCCGATACATTCATATATTTAATTTGCATAAAATCAATACGTTTTCATAATTCTAATGAGCTGCTTGGACTTTATTGATGCGGTGACCATGTAACACGCTGTGTCTGCATATGGAACATTTTGAAATGATTAAAATTCATGGTTTAGTCATGCGTTCTTAGTTCCCATTTGCATTTTTCACTTTGATTGACATTTTATAGAGAATTCGTAATGCAACCATATGCTAAAACATTTTTCAATGTCGTCTGCACAAAAATTCAAACTGCAACACACCATATTCAATAAAAAAAATATCTAACAGGAAGAAATACTTTGGCCTGGGTATAATATCAAAGGTTATTGCAGTGCATTGAATTTATTCTCCTTGGCATATTTCTCTTCCTCTGTCTGAACACATACTGGTACCTCAAACACCAGCCACTGGTCTGGTAATTACCTTTTTATATAATAAAAGTCAAGGCACTCTATTTTTCCATGTAAGAAACCTTTACAGATAAATCAAAAGCAATGCTGATACTTTTTTTTTTGTTTATGACATCAAAACAATGAAGGAAAAGGAACATCTCTTGTTGTGACACATGCCATATTCTTTCTTTATTTCTACACTGAGGAATGAACAAGACATAGGAAATGACATTGCCGGTTTACTTGAAACAGACAGGGAGCGAGCTCTGAAGGCTGTGAAATAACATTGGCTAAGAGCAGTGGAAGGTCCCACCACAAGGAGGACAAGACAAAAGGGCACAGCGAGCCATGAATCATATGCTGCTGTCACCCGACCCCGAGCCATAACCCTTCACTGTGTGACTCTTTGTTTTGGTCTTATGTAATGAATGGTAGGCTGTGGTCTGCTTTAAGCATCCTTTTGCCCCAGTATTCAAATAATGCTAACATTGTATGACCGGAGCTTAGTTAAGTCTGTCCATGGAGAACAGAACTGTTAAGATCAAGAGGGACAGGTGGACTTTCAACATTCGTTTGCCCTTGTGCCAAAATATGAAATTGTTATAAAATTATATTTCAGTGTTTGCCGCTATCTTTTTTCATGGTGTGTTCAGCTACTATCACTGCTAGGGCAAGAGCTCAGGATATTGATAGTGGTAGTGTTACATTTTAAAATAGTTGTTGTGCTCGTTCTCAGAGCAGCCACGGGGATGAAAGGTTCATGCCAAAGCCGGGATTAGACACAGAGACACCTGGGGGCTGCTCCAACAGTCCTGAAGTGTGACTTTCACTTTGGCTGCTGCTACTGAGATTGAATGATTGTGGCACGATCATTCCCCTCCTATACGACCCCTCTGGATATCGGCCTCATGAGATAATAAGGACAAAACTGTCCAGAACAAAAAAAAGATTGCTTTTCTATGGGAATTTCACATCATAAAGAGAGTACAAGCCTTTTTATAGAACCCTGAGGGGAAGTCATTTGCCTGATGCAGGCAAGGTTTTGTACCTAAATCAATAATGTACACATACATGGGAATGTCCCCATGCTGGATTGTAGCATTTGAGCTGTTCATCAAAAACTCGCTCAATACAAATGGTCTGAAAGCACTTTGTTCTTTCCAACATAGCGCATTTATCTGTGTTGAGCATTAGGGGCCATTCAAAGGTCACAGCGAAAGAAGTCGTGAAACATATTCCTCAGTGAAAATGTGTCCTCTCTCTCTGGCCTTTGCACTGAATACTGAGTGACAAACTGTTGGCTTATGATAAAGCCTTCTGCTGGGTACCTTAAAGTAGCACAGGGCTCAGATTGCTGTCAGTTTATCAAAGTTGGAGAGTAAATATATCCTATTTATTATGAATAAATAGAAAATGCCTCTCAAACTAATTAAGGCTGCAAATAATGATTATTTTGATTATTTATTATCATGATTAGGTGTCTGTAAAATGTCAGATAAATAGTGTAAAATGCCCAATCATAAGAAAGATAATGTCATAAATCTGTTTTATTTGTAAAAAAAAAAAAAACAGTCCATACAAATGATTATTAAATATATAATGAAAAACACTGTACAATTCTAAAATATATATTAAATAAGACATGTTTTGGTTAATAAATCCCATAAACAATTAATCGATATTTTATCAACTAAACAATATGTCGGCTAATCATTAAATCTTTTAAACAAATGCTGAAATGCATCATATTAAATATTAATTTTGCATGCACCTAAGAAAATGGATTTTTCATATGTTGTTAATATTTTGTTTCAGATTATGTTGTTCAGTTTACTGCAAAACTGTTTAAAAGCTTTATATAGATATCAGGAAACTCTTTTTTATGTTTTTATTTGACCTATATTTCAATGATCACGTGGCCATCTTATCTATTCTTTTAAATGAAAAATAAGGCTCCAAACATGTTTTAATTCCTCTAAAAACCTTTTTTCAGACAAAGGCCTCTATATTGTATTTCAGACTTGTAAAATCACATTTATTTATTTTAATGTTAACTGCCAACTATGTTTAAATTCTTATCTGAAGAATTGTAAACTCATCCCAGGCTGCTATTTCCCCCAAATACCTAGTAAAAATACAGAAGACATGACCTCAATGGTAGCTAAGGCCTTGACCAAAGCTACCGCTTTAACTGAGGCTGAAACTACTTCATTATCCAACCTCCAACCCTCTGGGGGAAAAAATAAAATCTCCCTTTAATTTAATCATTAGGAAACTAGAAACTAGGAAAAGCTCTCCTCTTGTGGACTGGGGAATTGGCCCACTTTGACGCATTGCAACTTGACATTTCCTCCAACAGCCATTTAACAGTAAATCTACTACACCTTGTGTGTTTGTGTGTGCATTTATGCCCGTTTGTGAATGTGAGGCTGAAATTACAGAGCAGTATGTGGTTAATTGAACGGGGAGGCCTCTCTCTGGCTCGTTCTTCCTCCCCCTCTCTCCCAGGTATCTTTGCAGCTAGTAGGAGCAGGCTTTTTCCACAACCAGTATCAGACCCCAATGAAAAATTCACCATCTTGCCTCTCTCTCTCGTAGCCTCTCAGTGAGGCACTGTCATATTGGCTTCAAGGTCTATGGCCCGCTGTGTCCCCTGCTAAGATTGCCAAAAACACAGAAAGTTGTAAGAAAATTGGGAAATTCTATCCTCATGATGTTTGGGAGCAGAATTGGGCAGACAAAAAAGCAATCTAACTAGGTCTATGACACTCACATAAATATTTCAATACACATTCGGGCATTGGCCACCTCATCTTTTTTAATGAGTTTGTCTCAGATAATAACTCACTTTTTTAAGAATGAGTGAGTTTTTGCCACTGTGGGCTTCAGTCAGGAGTGAGGGGTAGAAAATGAGGTTAAATAGAGCTTTGGATTGAAATTTAAATATTCATGAATCAAATTTAAATAAGCTACAAAATAGACAGCTTCCCAGATTTGTAGGTAGGCTGCTCAGCAAGAGTATTTTGGTATTTCTTTATAGGGGTCCTTAAGTATTGAATCCTGAGCTATTTTGGTGATAGCAGCTAATATGCATGTGAGTTTAGTACCAAACACCTTGCCTAGAAGAAGTTCAGCTAAATAGGCTTTTGCTCTCTGATAGTCTTGCATATATTCAAACAGTTTAATAGAGCTTCTAAAGCAATAACAAATAAGCTTTTTTTCAACATGCTTCATGCATTATGTTATGAAGGTAATACCCCTCCAGTCCCAAAAGAGAATTTTGACTTTTTGATCAATAAAGCATTGCACACTTTACCCCAAAATAGTTCAGGTGTACATCAATGTGTAATTTGGTTGCTTCTCTATTGCATATCCTTATAACCCCATCTACTCCACTGGGATTTCATTTGGTCTGTGATTCTGTTTCAAGTTTTACTTTTTGACTTACCAGCTTCAAAAGTGTATCACAAGATAAAAGTAGAAAAGGTGCCTCAGCAGGACTTTTCCGATGAAATAGGCTTCCAGAGTAAACTTACTGTGAAGTTTGCTGTGAACGGTGTAAAGTTAGCCTTAAATATTTTGGAAAGATTCGAAAGTAATTTTTAAGTCCACTGGCTAATTTCACACTTAAAGAGTTTAACCTATAATCAAATATCTCAAGTGGTGGAAAGGTGTGCAAATTGTTAGGTTTGTGAGGAGGTGTTGGGGTGTTTATTTGTGTATATAAGAACGTAACCGTCATGGAACAATCGGAATGTTTTATTCTTCTAGTTCACTGCTTTGTTCTTACTAACACCGGCCAATCTTTTCATAGCTTGCTTGACCATCACTGTGTTCTCTCTACCTCTCTGTCTTTTTCCTTGTTGAGCCGGGTAGGAGGAGCAAATTTTGAATGCACTGTTTACAAACAGTCCAAAGACATGCAGCTTAGGTTAATTGATGACTCTAAATTGCCCGTAGGTGTGGATGTGAGCATGAATGGTTGTCGGTCTCTATATGTCAGCCCTGTGATAATCAGGAAATGTTAATACTCAAGTAAAGCAAAATTACATCAAATATATGCTTAACATCCCTTTTCTTAATACAATATATATTTATTGAGGCTAAAGTGAATTCTTGTCTTAACCTCCGGGTACATATTACCACTTAGCGTTTTAAACTATTTTCCTTGTCATTGCATGAGTTACTGCAATACTATAGCATGTCGAAAAAAGTCATACTATAGCATGTCGAAAAAAGTCAGGAAAGTCATACTCTAGCATGTCGAAAAAGTCATAAAAATAGTCATACTATAGCATGTCGAAAAAAGTCATACTATAGCATGTCGAAAAAAGTCATACTATAGCATGTCAAAAAAATCATGAAAAAGTCATACTATAGCATGTCGAAAAAAGTCATACTATAGCATGTCAAAATAAGTCATGAAAAAAGTCATACTATAGCATGTTGAATAAAGTCATACTATAGCATGTCGAAAAAAGTCATAAAAATAGTCATACTATAGCATGTCGAAAAAAGTCATGAAAAAGTCATACTATAGCATGTCGAAAAAGTCATGAAAAGTCATACTATAGCATGTCGAAAAAGTCATGAAAAAATGTTATAGTATAGCATGTTGAATAAAGTCATACTATAGCATGTCGAAAAAAGTCATACTATAGCATGTCGAAAAAAGTCATACTATAGCATACTAAAAAATGTCATAAAAATAGTCATACTATAGCATGTCGAAAAAAGTCATACTATAGCATGTCGAAAAAAGTCATAAAAATAGTCATACTATAGCATGTCGAAAAAAGTCATGAAAAAGTCATACTATAGCATGTCGAAAAAGTCAGGAAAATATGTCAAAAAATTCATACTATAGCATGTCAAAAAAGTCATAGAAATAGTATTTCAGAAATGTCATGGTATGATATAGCATAAAAAGTGAAAAATAGTTTACTATAGCATGAAAAATTAATTAAATGAGTGATACTATAGCATGTTTTAAAAACTGTCATGAAAAGGTCATACTATAGCATGTCGAAAAAATAAATACAATGTAAAAAATCATACTATAAATGTCGAAAAAAGTCATTGTGTTGTCATTCTATATCATGTCGAAAAAGTCATGGTATAGAATATCATAAAAAATACTATAGCATGTCGAAAAATCATACTATAGCATGTCGAAAAAAGTCGTACTATATCATGTCAAAAAAAGTCATAAATAAGTCATACTATAGCATGTCGAAAAAGTCATGAAAAACGTCAAACTATAGCATGTCGAAAAAGTCATAAAAATGTCATACTATAGCATGTCGAAAAAATAGTCATACTATAGCATGTCGAAAAAAGTCATACTATAGCATGTCGAAAAAAGTCATAAAAATAGTCATACTATAGCATGTCGAAAAAAGTCATGAAAAAGTCATACTATAGCATGTCGAAAAGTCATGAAAAAGTCATACTATAGCATGTCGAAAAAAGTCATAAAATAGTCATGTCGAAAAAAATCATGTCGAAAAAGTCATACTATAGCATGTCGAAAAAAGTCATACTATAAAAAAAAAGTCATAGTATAGCATGTCGAAAAAAGTCATACTATATCATGTCGAAAAAAGTCATACTATAGCATGTCGAAAAAGTCATGAAAAAAAGTCATACTATAGCATGTCGAAAAAATCATAAAAATAGTCATACTATAGCATGTCGAAAAAAGTCATGAAAAAGTCATACTATAGCATGTCGAAAAAAGTCATACTATAGCATGTCGAAAAAGTCATGAAAAAAGTTATAGTATAGCATGTTGAATAAAGTCATACTATAGCATGTCGAAAAAAGTCATACTATAGCATGTCGAAAAAAGTCATAAAAATAGTCATACTATAGCATGTCGAAAAAGTCATACTATAGCATGTCGAAAAAAGTCATACTATAGCATGTCGAAAAAAGTCATAAAAATAGTCATACTATAGCATGTCGAAAAAAAGTCATACTAAAAAAAAAGTCATACTATAGCATGTCGAAAAAGTCATGAAAAAGTTATAGTATAGCATGTTGAATAAAGTCATACTATAGCATGTCGGAAAAAGTCATACTATAGCATGTCGAAAAAAGTCATAAAAATAGTCATACTATAGCATGTCGAAAAAAGTCATAAATAGCATACTATAGCATGTCGAAAAAAGTCATACTATAGCATGTCGAAAAAAGTCATAAAAATAGTCATACTATAGCATGTCGAAAAAAGTCATAAAAATAGTCATACTATAGCATGTCGAAAAAAAAAAAGTCATACTATAGCATGTCGAAAAAGTCATACTATAGCATGTCGAAAAAAAGTCATAAAAATAGTCATACTATAGCATGTCGAAAAAAGTCATGAAAAACGTCATACTATAGCATGTCGAAAAAAGTCATAAAAATAGTCATACTATAGCATGTCGAAAAAAGTCATAAAAATAGTCATACTATAGCATGTCGAAAAAAGTCATACTATAGCATGTCGAAAAAAGTCATAAAAATAGTCATACTATAGCATGTCGAAAAAAGTCATGAAAAATAGTCATACTATAGCATGTCGAAAAAAAGTCAGGAAAGTCATACTATAGCATGTCGAAAAAGTCATGAAAAAAGTTATAGTATAGCATGTTGAATAAAAAAAAGTCATACTATAGCATGTCGAAAAAAGTCATACTATAGCATGTCGAAAAAAAGTCATAAAAATAGTCATACTATAGCATGTCGAAAAAAGTCATACTATAGCATGTCGAAAAAAGTCATACTATAGCATGTCGAAAAAAGTCATAAAAATAGTCATACTATAGCATGTCGAAAAAAGTCATGAAAAAAGTCATACTATAGCATGTCGAAAAAGTCATACTATAGCATGTCGAAAAAAGTCATACTATAGCATGTCAAAAAAGTCATGAAAAAGTCATACTATAGCATGTCGAAAAAAGTCATACATATAGCATGTCGAAAAAGTCATACTATAGCATGTCGAAAAAAGTCATAAAAATAGTCATACTATAGCATGTCGAAAAAAGTCATGAAAAAGTCATACTATAGCATGTCGAAAAAAGTCATAAAAATGTCATACTATAGCATGTCGAAAAAGTCATACTATAGCATGTCGAAAAAGTCATAAAAATAGTATAGCATGTCATGTCGAAAAAAAATAGTCATACTATAGCATGTCGAAAAAAATAAGTCATAGTATAGCATGTCGAAAAAGTCATAAAAATGAGTCATACTATAGCATGTCGAAAAAAGTTATAAAAAAGTCATACTATAGCATGTTGAAAAAAAAAAGTCATACTATAGCATGTCGAAAAAAGTCATACTATAGCATGTCGAAAAAAGTCATAAAAATAGTCATACTATAGCATGTCGAAAAATGAAAAATAGTCATACTATAGCATGTCGAAAAAAGTCATACTATAGCATGTCGAAAAAATAAAAAAGTCATACTATAGCATGTCGAAAAAGTCATAAAAATAGTCATACTATAGCATGTCGAAAAAAAAAATAGTCATACTATAGCATGTCGAAAAAAGTCATAAAAATAGTCATACTATAGCATGTCGAAAAAAGTCATGAAAAAAAGTCATAGTATAGCATGTTGAAAAAGTCATACTATAGCATGTCGAAAAAAGTCATACTATAGCATGTTGAAAAAAGTCCTAAAAATAAGTCATACTATAGCATGTTGAAAAAATACTCATGAAAAAAGTCATACTATAGCATGTCGAAAAAAGTCAGGAAAGTCATACTATAGCATGTCGAAAAAGTCATGAAAAAAGTTATAGTATAGCATGTTGAATAAAGTCATACTATAGCATGTCGAAAAAAGTCATACTATAGCATGTCGAAAAAAGTCATAAAAATAGTCATACTATAGCATGTCGAAAAAAATAGTCATACTATAGCAAAAAGTCATACTATAGCATGTCGAAAAAAGTCATACTATAGCATGTCGAAAAAAGTCATAAAAATAGTCATACTATAGCATGTCGAAAAAAGTCATACTATAGCATGTCGAAAAAAGTCATACTATAGCATGTCGAAAAAAGTCATAAAAATAGTCATACTATAGCATGTCGAAAAAAGTCATACTATAGCATGTCGAAAAAAGTCATAAAAATAGTCATACTATAGCATGTCGAAAAAAGTCATAAAAATAGTCATACTATAGCATGTCGAAAAAAGTCATACTATAGCATGTCGAAAAAAGTCATACTATAGCATGTCGAAAAAAGTCATAAAAATAGTCATACTATAGCATGTCGAAAAAATAAAAATAGTCATGAAAAACGTCATACTATAGCATGTCGAAAAAAGTCAGGAAAGTCATACTATAGCATGTCGAAAAAGTCATGAAAAAAGTTATAGTATAGCATGTTGAATAAAGTCATACTATAGCATGTCGAAAAAAGTCATACTATAGCATGTCGAAAAAAGTCATAAAAATAGTCATACTATAGCATGTCGAAAAAAGTCATACTATAGCATGTCGAAAAAAGTCATACTATAGCATGTCGAAAAAAGTCATAAAAATAGTCATACTATAGCATGTCGAAAAACTATAGTCATGTCGAAAAAAGTCAGTCATACTATAGCATGTCGAAAAAAGTCATAAAAGCATGTCGAAAAAAAAGTCATACTATAGCATGTCGAAAAAAGTCATAAAAATAGTCATACTATAGCATGTCGAAAAAAGTCATAAAAATAGTCATAGCATGTCGAAAAAAGTCATACTATAGCATGTCGAAAAAAGTCATAAAAATAGTCATACTATAGCATGTCGAAAAAAAGTCATAAAAATAGTCATACTATAGCATGTCGAAAAAAGTCATACTATAGCATGTCGAAAAAAAGTCATACTATAGCATGTCGAAAAAAGTCATAAAAATAGTCATACTATAGCATGTCGAAAAAAGTCATAAAATAGCATACTATAGCATGTCGAAAAAAGTCATAAAAATAGTCATACTATAGCATGTCGAAAAAACTATAGTCATGTCGAAAAAAGTCATAAAAATAGTCATACTATAGCATGTCGAAAAAGTCATACTAAAAAAAAAATAGTCATACTATAGCATGTCGAAAAAAGTCATAAAAATAGTCATACTATAGCATGTCGAAAAAAGTCATACATACTATAGCATGTCGAAAAAAAAATTCATACTATAGCATGTCGAAAAAGTCATAAAAATAGTCATACTATAGCATGTCGAAAAAAAAGCATGTCATAAAAAAGTCATACTATAGCATGTCGAAAAAAAGTCATAAAAAAGTCATACTATAGCATGTCGAAAAAGTCATACTATAGCATGTCGAAAAAAGTCATAAAAATAGTCATACTATAGCATGTCGAAAAAAGTCATAAAAGCATGTCGAAAAAAGTCATACTATAGCATGTCGAAAAAAGTCATACTATAGCATGTCGAAAAAAGTCATAAAAATAGTCATACTATAGCATGTCGAAAAAAGTCATGAAAAAGTCATACTATAGCATGTCGAAAAAAGTCAGGAAAGTCATACTATAGCATGTCGAAAAAGTCATGAAAAAAGTTATAGTATAGCATGTTGAATAAAGTCATACTATAGCATGTCATAAAAAAGTCATACTATAAATGTCAAAAAATAGTCATAAAAATGTCGAAAAAAGTCATACTATAGCATGTCGAAAAAAGTCATACTATAGCATGTCGAAAAAAAAAATAGTCATACTATAGCATGTCGAAAAAAGTCATAAAAATAGTCATACTATAGCATGTCGAAAAAAGTCATAAAAATAGTCATACTATAGCATGTCGAAAAAGTCATGAAAAAAGTTATAGTATAGCATGTTGAATAAAGTCATACTATAGCATGTCGAAAAAAGTCATACATACTATAGCATGTCGAAAAAAGTCATAAAAAAAGTCATACTATAGCATGTCGAAAAAAGTCATACTATAGCATGTCGAAAAAAAAATAGTCATACTATAGCATGTCGAAAAAAGTCATAAAAATAGTCATACTATAGCATGTCGAAAAAAGTCATAAAAATAGTCATACTATAGCATGTCGAAAAAAGTCATACTATAGCATGTCGAAAAAAGTCATACTATAGCATGTCGAAAAAAGTCATAAAAATAGTCATACTATAGCATGTCGAAAAAAGTCATAAAAATAGTCATACTATAGCATGTCGAAAAAAGTCATAAAAATAGTCATACTATAGCATGTCGAAAAAAGTCATACTATAGCATGTCGAAAAAAGTCATACTATAGCATGTCGAAAAAAGTCATACTATAGCATGTCGAAAAAAGTCATAAAAAAAAAGTCATACTATAGCATGTCGAAAAAAGTCATAAAAATAGTCATACTATAGCATGTCGAAAAAGTCATAAAAAAAGTTATAGTCATACTATAGCATGTCGAAAAAGTCATAAAAAGCATGTCATAAAAAGTCATGAAAAAAGTCATACTATAGCATGTCGAAAAAATAAAAATAGTCATACTATAGCATGTCGAAAAAAGTCATGAAAAAAGTCATACTATAGCATGTCAAAAAAAGTCATACTATAGCATGTCGAAAAAAGTCATACTATAGCATGTCGAAAAAAGTCATAAAAATAGTCATACTATAGCATGTCGAAAAAAGTCATGAAAAACGTCATACTATAGCATGTCGAAAAAAGTCAGGAAAGTCATACTATAGCATGTCGAAAAAGTCATGAAAAAGTTATAGTATAGCATGTTGAATAAAGTCATACTATAGCATGTCGAATACTATAGCATGTCGAAAAAAGTCATAAAAATAGTCATACTATAGCATGTCGAAAAAAGTCATGAAAAAAGTCATACTATAGCATGTCGAAAAAAGTCATACTATAGCATGTCGAAAAATAAAAATAGTCATACTATAGCATGTCGAAAAAAGTCATAAAAATAGTCATACTATAGCATGTCGAAAAAAGTCATGAAAAAAGTCATACTATAGCATGTCGAAAAAAGTCATACTATAGCATGTCGAAAAAAGTCATAAAAATAGTCATACTATAGCATGTCGAAAAAAGTCATAAAAATAGTCATACTATAGCATGTCGAAAAAAGTCATACTATAGCATGTCGAAAAAAGTCATACTATAGCATGTCGAAAAAAGTCATAAAAATAGTCATACTATAGCATGTCGAAAAAAGTCATGAAAAACGTCATACTATAGCATGTCGAAAAAAGTCAGGAAAGTCATACTATAGCATGTCGAAAAAAGTCATACTATAGCATGTCGAAAAAAGTAATACTATAGCATGTCATAATAAAAAAAAACATGAAAAATACATACATAGCATGTCGAAAAAGTCATACTATAGCATGTCGAAAAAAGTCATAAAAATAGTCATACTATAGCATGTCGAAAAAAGTCATAAAAATAGTCATACTATAGCATGTCGAAAAAAGTCATAAAAATAGTCATACTATAGCATGTCGAAAAAAGTCATACTATAGCATGTCGAAAAAAGTCATAAAAATAGTCATACTATAGCATGTCATAAAAAAGTCATACTATAGCATGTCGAAAAAGTCATACTATAGCATGTCGAAAAAAAGTCAAAAAAAGTCATACTATAGCATGTCGAAAAAAGTCATAAAAATAGTCATACTATAGCATGTCGAAAAAGGTCATACTATAGCATGTCGAAAAAGTCATACTATAGCATGTCGAAAAAAGTCATGAAAAACGTCATACTATAGCATGTCGAAAAAAGTCATAAAAATAGTCATACTATAGCATGTCGAAAAAAGTCATGTCATACTATAGCATGTCGAAAAAAAAAAAAAGTCATACTATAGCATGTCGAAAAAAGTCATACTATAGCATGTCGAAAAAAGTCATAAAAATAGTCATACTATAGCATGTCGAAAAAAGTCATAAAAATAGTCATAGCATGTCGAAAAAAGTCATACTATAGCATGTCGAAAAAAGTCATAAAATAGTCATACTATAGCAAAGTCATAAAAATAGTCATACTATAGCATGTCGAAAAAAGTCATGAAAAATAGTCATACTATAGCATGTCGAAAAAGTCATGAAAAACGTCATACTATAGCATGTCGAAAAAGTCATGAAAAAAGTTATAGTATAGCATGTTGAATAAAGTCATACTATAGCATGTCGAAAAAAGTCATACTATAGCATGTCGAAAAAAATCATAAAAATAGTCATACTATAGCATGTCGAAAAAAGTCATATTATAGCATGTCGAAAAAAGTCATACTATAGCATGTCGAAAAAAGTCATACTATAGCATGTCGAAAAAAAGTCATAAAAATAGTCATACTATAGCATGTCGAAAAATGAAAAAGTCATACTATAGCAAAAAAAGTCATACTATAGCATGTCGAAAAAAGTCATAAAAATAGTCATACTATAGCATGTCGAAAAAAGTCATACTATAGCATGTCGAAAAAAGTCATACTATAGCATGTCGAAAAAAGTCATAAAAATAGTCATACTATAGCATGTCGAAAAAAGTCATAAAAAGTCATACTATAGCATGTTGAATAAAGTCATATAGCATGTCGAAAAAGTCATACTATAGCATGTCGAAAAAAGTCATACTATAGCATGTCGAAAAAAGTCATAAAAATAGTCATACTATAGCATGTCGAAAAAAGTCATACTATAGCATGTCGAAAAAGTCATACTATAGCATGTCGAAAAAAGTCATAAAAATAGTCATACTATAGCATGTCGAAAAAAGTCATAAAAATCATACTATAGCATGTCGAAAAAAGTCATAAAAATAGTCATACTATAGCATGTCGAAAAAAGTCATACTATAGCATGTCGAAAAAAGTCATACTATAGCATGTCGAAAAAAGTCATAAAAATAGTCATACTATAGCATGTCGAAAAAAGTCATGAAAAACGTCATACTATAGCATGTCGAAAAAAGTCAGGAAAAAGTCATACTATAGCATGTCGAAAAAGTCATGAAAAAGTTATAGTATAGCATGTTGAATAAAGTCATACTATAGCATGTCGAAAAAAGTCATACTATAGCATGTCGAAAAAAGTCATAAAAATAGTCATACTATAGCATGTCGAAAAAAGTCATACTATAGCATGTCGAAAAAAGTCATACTATAGCATGTCGAAAAAAGTCATAAAAATAGTCATACTATAGCATGTCGAAAAAAGTCATAAAAATAGTCATACTATAGCATGTCGAAAAAAAAAAAGTCATACTATAGCATGTCGAAAAATACTATCATAAAAAAGTCATAGCATGTCGAAAAAAGTCATAAAAATAGTCATACTATAGCATGTCGAAAAAAGTCATACTATAGCATGTCGAAAAAAGTCATACTATAGCATGTCGAAAAAAGTCATAAAAATAGTCATACTATAGCATGTCGAAAAAAGTCATGAAAAACGTCATACTATAGCATGTCGAAAAAAGTCATAAAAATAGTCATACTATAGCATGTCGAAAAAAGTCATAAAAATAGTATAGCATGTCGAAAAAAGTCATACTATAGCATGTCAAAAAAGTCATGAAAAAGTCATACTATAGCATGTCGAAAAAAGTCATAAAAAAAGTCATACTATAGCATGTCGAAAAAAAAGTCATGAAAAATAGTCATACTATAGCATGTCGAAAAAGTCATACTATAGGAAAAAAGTCATACTATAGCATGTCGAAAAAAGTCATACTATAGCATGTCGAAAAAAATCATAAAAATAGTCATACTATAGCATGTCGAAAAAAGTCATAAAAATAGTCATATAGCATGTCGAAAAAAAAAGTCATACTATAGCATGTCGAAAAAAGTCATACTATAGCATGTCGAAAAAAGTCATAAAAATAGTCATACTATAGCATGTCGAAAAAAGTCATACTATAGCATGTCGAAAAAAGTCATACTATAGCATGTCGAAAAAAGTCATACATAATAGCATGTCGAAAAAAGTCATAAAAATAGTCATACTATAGCATGTCGAAAAAAGTCATACTATAGCAAAAAAGTCATACTATAGCATGTCGAAAAAAGTCATAAAAATAGTCATACTATAGCATGTTGAAAAAAGTCATACTATAGCATGTCGAAAAAAAGTCATATAGTATAGTATAGCATGTTGAATAAAGTCATACTATAGCATGTCGAAAAAAGTCATACTATAGCATGTCGAAAAAAGTCATAAAAATAGTCATACTATAGCATGTCAAAAATACTCATGTCGAAAAAAGTCATACTATAGCATGTCGAAAAAAGTCATACTATAGCATGTCGAAAAAAGTCATAAAAATAGTCATACTATAGCATGTCGAAAAAAGTCATAAAAATAGTCATACTATAGCATGTCGAAAAAAGTCATGAAAAAGTCATACTATAGCATGTCGAAAAAAGTCAGGAAAGTCATACTATAGCATGTCGAAAAAAGTCATGAAAAAAGTTATAGTATAGCATGTTGAATAAAGTCATACTATAGCATGTCGAAAAAAGTCATACTATAGCATGTCGAAAAAAGTCATAAAAATAGTCATACTATAGCATGTCGAAAAAAGTCATACTATAGCATGTCGAAAAAAGTCATAATATAGCATGTCGAAAAAAGTCATAAAAATAGTCATACTATAGCATGTCGAAAAAAAGTCATAAAAATAGTCATACTATAGCATGTCGAAAAAAAAAAGTCATACTATAGCATGTCGAAAAAAAGTCATAAATGTCGAAAAAAGTCATACTATAGCATGTCGAAAAAAGTCATAAAAATAGTCATACTATAGCATGTCGAAAAAAGTCATACTATAGCATGTCGAAAAAAGTCATACTATAGCATGTCGAAAAAAGTCATAAAAATAGTCATACTATAGCATGTCGAAAAAAGTCATAAAAAAGTCATACTATAGCATGTCGAAAAAATACTATCATACTATAGCATGTCGAAAAAAAAGTCATACTATAGCATGTCTATAGCATGTCGAAAAAAGTCAAAAAATAGTCATACTATAGCATGTCGAAAAAAAAATAGTCATACTATAGCATGTCGAAAAAGTCATACTATAGCATGTCGAAAAAAGTCATAAAAATAGTCATACTATAGCATGTCGAAAAAAGTCATAAAAATAGTCATACTATAGCATGTCGAAAAAAGTCATAAAAATAGTCATACTATAGCATGTCGAAAAAAGTCATACTATAGCATGTCGAAAAAAGTCATAAAAATAGTCATACTATAGCATGTCGAAAAAAGTCATAAAAATAGTCATACTATAGCATGTCGAAAAAAGTCATGAAAAACGTCATACTATAGCATGTCGAAAAAAGTCAGAAAAGTCATACTATAGCATGTCGAAAAAGTCATAAAAAAGTTATAGTATAGCATGTTGAATAAAGTCATACTATAGCATGTCGAAAAAAAATAGTCATACTATAGCATGTCGAAAAAAGTCATAAAATAGTCATACTATAGCATGTCGAAAAAAGTCATACTATAGCATGTGTCGAAAAAAGTCATACTATAGCATGTCGAAAAAAGTCATAAAAATAGTCATACTATAGCATGTCGAAAAAAGTCATGAAAAACGTCATACTATAGCATGTCGAAAAAGTCATGAAAAAAGTTATAGTATAGCATGTTGAAAAAGTCAAAGTCATACTATAGCATGTCGAAAAAAGTCATACTATAGCATGTCGAAAAAAGTCATAAAAATAGTCATACTATAGCATGTCGAAAAAAGTCATACTATAGCAAAAAAGTCATACTATAGCATGTCGAAAAAAGTCATAAAAATAGTCATACTATAGCATGTCGAAAAATGAAAAAAGTCATACTATAGCATGTCGAAAAAAAATAGTCATACTATAGCATGTCGAAAAAAATAGTCATACTATAGCATGTCGAAAAAAAGTCATAAAAATAAAAAAGTCATAAAAATAGTCATACTATAGCATGTCGAAAAAAATAGTCATAAAATGTCGAAAAATGTCGAAAAAAGTCATACTATAGCATGTCGAAAAAAGTCATACTATAGCATGTCGAAAAAAGTCATAAAAATAGTCATACTATAGCATGTCGAAAAAAGTCATGAAAAATTCATACTATAGCATGTCGAAAAAAGTCATAAAAATAGTCATACTATAGCATGTCGAAAAAAGTCTTACTATAGCATGTCGAAAAAAGTCATACTATAGCATGTCGAAAAAAGTCATAAAAATAGTCATACTATAGCATGTCGAAAAAAGTCATGAAAAACGTCATACTATAGCATGTCGAAAAAAGTCAGGAAAGTCATACTATAGCATGTCGAAAAAGTCATGAAAAAAGTTATAGTATAGCATGTTGAATAAAGTCATACTATAGCATGTCGAAAAAAGTCATACTATAGCATGTCGAAAAAAGTCATAAAAATAGTCATACTATAGCATGTCGAAAAAATAAAAATAGTCATACTATAGCATGTCGAAAAAGTCATACTATAGCATGTCGAAAAAAAAAATCATACTCATGTCGAAAAAAGTCAGTCATACTATAGCATGTCGAAAAAAGTCAAGAAAAAGTCACACTATAGCATGTCGAAAAAGTCATGAAAAAAGTTATAGTATAGCATGTTGAATAAAGTCATACTATAGCATGTCGAAAAAAGTCATACTATAGCATGTCGAAAAAAGTCATAAAAATAGTCATACTATAGCATGTCGAAAAAAGTCATACTATAGCATGTCGAAAAAAGTCATACTATAGCATGTCGAAAAAAGTCATAAAAATAGTCATACTATAGCATGTCGAAAAAAAGTCATAAAAAAGTCATACTATAGCATGTCGAAAAAAGTCATACTATAGCATGTCGAAAAAGTCATACTATAGCATGTCGAAAAAAGTCATAAAATAGTCATATAGCATGTCGAAAAAAGTCATAAAAATAGTCATACTATAGCATGTCGAAAAAAGTCATACTATAGCATGTCAAAAAAAGTCATACTATAGCATGTCGAAAAAATAGTCATAAAAATACTATAGCATGTCGAAAAAAGTCATAAAAATAGTCATACTATAGCATGTCGAAAAAAGTCATGAAAAAAGTCATACTATAGCATGTCGAAAAAAGTCATAAAAATAGTCATACTATAGCATGTCGAAAAAAGTCATACTATAGCATGTCGAAAAAAAAATAGTCATACTATAGCATGTCGAAAAAAGTCATAAAAATAGTCATACTATAGCATGTCGAAAAAAGTCATGAAAAAAAAGTCATACTATAGCATGTCGAAAAAAGTCAGGAAAGTCATACTATAGCATGTCGAAAAAGTCATGAAAAAAGTTATAGTATAGCATGTTGAATAAAGTCATACTATAGCATGTCGAAAAAAAAATAGTCATACTATAGCATGTCGAAAAAAGTCATAAAAATAGTCATACTATAGCATGTCGAAAAAAGTCATAGCAAAAAAGTCATACTATAGCATGTCGAAAAAAGTCATAAAAATAGTCATACTATAGCATGTCGAAAAAAGTCATACTATAGTCATAGTCATGATAAAAAGTCATAAAAATAGTCATACTATAGCATGTCGAAAAAGTCATACTATAGCATGTCGAAAAAAGTCATAAAAATAGTCATACTATAGCATGTCGAAAAAAGTCATGAAAAACGTCATACTATAGCATGTCGAAAAAAGTCATGAAAAAAGTCATACTATAGCATGTTGAATAAAGTCATACTATAGCATGTCGAAAAAAGTCATACTATAGCATGTCGAAAAAAGTCATAAAAATAGTCATACTATAGCATGTCGAAAAAAGTCATACTATAGCAAAAAAAGTCATACTATAGCATGTCGAAAAAAGTCATAAAAATAGTCATACTATAGCATGTCGAAAAAATAGTCATACTATAGCATGTCAAAAAAGTATAAAAATAGTCATACTATAGCATGTCGAAAAAAGTCATAAAAATAGTCATACTATAGCATGTCGAAAAAAGTCATAAAAAAACGTCATACTATAGCATGTCGAAAAAGTCATGAAAAAGTTATACTATAGCATGTTGAAAAAAGTCATACTATAGCATGTCGAAAAAAGTCATACTATAGCATGTCGAAAAAAGTCATAAAAATAGTCATACTATAGCATGTCGAAAAAAGTCATACTATAGCATGTCGAAAAAAAAAAAATCATACTATAGCATGTCGAAAAAGTCATAAAAATAGTCATACTATAGCATGTCGAAAAAAGTCATGAAAAAAGTCATACTATAGCATGTCGAAAAAAGTCATACTATAGCATGTCGAAAAAAGTCATACTATAGCATGTCGAAAAAAGTCATAAAAATAGTCATACTATAGCATGTCGAAAAAAGTCATAAAAATAGTCATACTATAGCATGTCGAAAAAAGTCATAAAAATAGTCATACTATAGCATGTCGAAAAAAGTCATAAAAATAGTCATACTATAGCATGTCGAAAAAAGTCATACTATAGCATGTCAAAAAAGTCATACTATAGCATGTCGAAAAAAGTCATAAAAATAGTCATACTATAGCATGTCGAAAAAAGTCATAGTATATAGCAAAAAAAGTCATACTATAGCATGTCGAAAAAAGTCATAAAAATAGTCATACTATAGCATGTCGAAAAAAGTCATACTATAGCATGTCGAAAAAAGTCATAAAAATAGTCATACTATAGCATGTCGAAAAAATAAAAATAGTCATACTATAGCATGTCGAAAAAAGTCATAAAAATAGTCATACTATAGCATGTCGAAAAAAGTCATGAAAAAGTCATACTATAGCATGTCGAAAAAAGTCATAAAAATAGTCATACTATAGCATGTCGAAAAAAGTCATAAAAATAAGTCATACTATAGCATGTCGAAAAAAGTCATACTATAGCATGTCGAAAAAAGTCATAAAAATAAGTCATACTATAGCATGTCGAAAAAAGTCATAAAAATAGTCATACTATAGCATGTCGAAAAAAGTCATGAAAAACGTCATACTATAGCATGTCGAAAAAGTCATGAAAAAATAAAAATAGTTATACTATAGCATGTTGAATAAAGTCATACTATAGCATGTCGAAAAAAGTCATACTATAGCATGTCGAAAAAAGTCATAAAAATAGTCATACTATAGCATGTCGAAAAAAATAGTCATACTATAGCATGTCGAAAAAAGTCATACTATAGCATGTCGAAAAAAGTCATAAAAATAGTCATACTATAGCATGTCGAAAAAAGTCATAAAAATAGTCATACTATAGCATGTCGAAAAAATACTCATGTCGAAAAAAGTCATACTATAGCATGTCGAAAAAAAAATAGTCATACTATAGCATGTCGAAAAAAGTCAAAAAATAGTCATACTATAGCATGTCGAAAAAATAAAAATAGTCATACTATAGCATGTCGAAAAAAGTCATACTAAATGTCATAAATAGCATGTCATAAAAAAAGTCATACTATAGCATGTCGAAAAAAAGTCATAAAAATAGTCATACTATAGCATGTCGAAATAAGTCAGGAAAAAGTCATACTATAGCATGTCGAAAAAAGTCATACTATAGCATGTCGAAAAAGTCATACTATAGCATGTCGAAAAAGTCATAAAAATAAGTCATACTATAGCATGTCCAAAGAAGTCAAGAAAATAAGTCATACTATAGCATGTCGAAAAAAGTCATTAGAATAAGTCATAGTATAGCATGTCGAAAAAATGAAAAAGTCATACTATAGCATGTCGAAAAAAGTCATACTATAGCATGTCGAAAAAAGTCATAAAAATAGTCATACTATAGCATGTCGAAAAAAAAAGTCATACTATAGCATGTCGAAAAAAGTCATACTATAGCATGTCGAAAAAAGTCATAAAAATAGTCATACTATAGCATGTCGAAAAAAGTCATAAAAATAGTCATACTATAGCATGTCGAAAAAAGTCATAAAAAAGTCATACTATAGCATGTCGAAAAAAGTCATAAAAATAGTCATACTATAGCATGTCAAAAAAAGTAATACTATAGCATGTCAAAAAAAAGTCATACTATAGCATGTCGAAAAAAGTCATAAAAATAGTCATACTATAGCATGTCGAAAAAGTCATAAAAAAGTCATACTATAGCATGTCGAAAAAATCATACTATAGCATGTCGAAAAAAAAATAGTCATACTATAGCATGTCGAAAAAAGTCATAAAAATAGTCATACTATAGCATGTCGAAAAAAAAATAGTCATACTATAGCATGTCGAAAAAAAGTCATAAAAATAGTCATACTATAGCATGTCGAAAAAAGTCATACTATAGCATGTCGAAAAAGTCATACTATAGCATGTCGAAAAAAAAGTCATAAAAATAGTCATACTATAGCATGTCGAAAAAAGTCATACTATAGCATGTCGAAAAAAGTCATACTATAGCATGTCGAAAAAGGTCATGAAAATAAGTCAAAGTATAGCATGTCGAAAAAAGTCATAAAAATACGTCATACTATAGCATGTCGAAAAAAGTCAGGAAAGTCATACTATAGCATGTCGAAAAAAGTCATGAAAAAAGTTATAGTATAGCATGTTGAATAAAGTCATACTATAGCATGTCGAAAAAAAGTCATACTATAGCATGTCGAAAAAAGTCATAAAAATAGTCATACTATAGCATGTCGAAAAAAGTCATAAAAATAGTCATACTATAGCATGTCGAAAAAAAAAAAGTCATAGAAAAATAGTCATACTATAGCATGTCGAAAAAAGTCTATAAAAAAAGTCATATACTATAGCATGTCGAAAAAATAAAAAAGTCATACTATAGCATGTCAAAAAAAGTCATACTATAGCATGTCGAAAAATGTCATAAAAATAGTCATACTATAGCATGTCGAAAAATAGTCATGTCAAAAAAGTCATACTATAGCATGTCGAAAAAGTCATAAAAATAGTCATACTATAGCATGTCGAAAAAAGTCATAAAAATAGTCATACTATAGCATGTCGAAAAAAGTCATAAAAATAGTCATACTATAGCATGTCGAAAAAAGTCATACTATAGCATGTCGAAAAAAGTCATACTATAGCATGTCGAAAAAAGTCATAAAAATAGTCATACTATAGCATGTCGAAAAAAGTCATGAAAAACGTCATACTATAGCATGTCGAAAAAAGTCAGGAAAGTCATACTATAGCATGTCGAAAAAGTCATGAAAAAAGTTATAGTATAGCATGTTGAATAAAGTCATACTATAGCATGTCGAAAAAAGTCATACTATAGCATGTCGAAAAAAAAGTCATAAAAATAGTCATACTATAGCATGTCGAAAAAAGTCATACTATAGCATGTCGAAAAAAATAGTCATACTATAGCATGTCGAAAAAAGTCATAAAAATAGTCATACTATAGCATGTCGTCATAAAAAGTCATAAATAGCATGTCGAAAAAAGTCATACTATAGCATGTCGAAAAAAAGTCATAAAATGTCATAAAATAGCATGTCATAAAAATAGTCATACTATAGCATGTCGAAAAAAGTCATACTATAGCATGTCGAAAAAAGTCATAAAAAAGTCATACTATAGCATGTCGAAAAAAGTCATGAAAAAGTCATACTATAGCATGTCGAAAAAAGTCATAAAAATAGTCATACTATAGCATGTCGAAAAAAGTCATACTATAGCATGTCGAAAAAAGTCATACTATAGCATGTCGAAAAAAGTCATAAAAATAGTCATACTATAGCATGTCGAAAAAAAATAGTCATACTATAGCATGTCGAAAAAGTCATAAAAATAGTCATACTATAGCATGTCGAAAAAAGTCATAAAAAAGTCATACTATAGCATGTCGAAAAAAGTCATAAAAATAGTCATACTATAGCATGTCGAAAAAAGTCATACTATAGCATGTCGAAAAAAGTCATACTATAGCATGTCGAAAAAAGTCATAAAAATAGTCATACTATAGCATGTCGAAAAAAGTCATGAAAAACGTCATACTATAGCATGTCGAAAAAAGTCAGGAAAGTCATACTATAGCATGTCGAAAAAGTCATGAAAAAAGTTATAGTATAGCATGTTGAATAAAGTCATACTATAGCATGTCGAAAAAAAAGTCATACTATAGCATGTCGAAAAAAGTCATAAAAATAGTCATACTATAGCATGTCGAAAAAAGTCATACTATAGCATGTCGAAAAAATAAAAATAGTCATACTATAGCATGTCGAAAAAAGTCATTAAAAATAGTCATACTATAGCATGTCGAAAAAAGTCATGAAAAAAGTCATACTATAGCATGTCGAAAAAAGTCATACTATAGCATGTCAAAAAAAGTCATACTATAGCATGTCGAAAAAAGTCATAAAAATAGTCATACTATAGCATGTCGAAAAAAGTCATACTATAGCATGTCGAAAAAAAAAATAGTCATACTATAGCATGTCGAAAAAAGTCATAAAAATAGTCATACTATAGCATGTCGAAAAAAGTCATGAAAAACGTCATACTATAGCATGTCGAAAAAAGTCATAAAAATAGTCATACTATAGCATGTCGAAAAAAGTCATACTATAGCATGTCGAAAAAAGTCATACTATAGCATGTCGAAAAAAAGTCATAAAAATAGTCATACTATAGCATGTCGAAAAAGTCATGAAAAAGTCATACTATAGCATGTCGAAAAAGTCAGGAAAGTCATACTATAGCATGTCGAAAAAAGTCATAAAAAAGTTATAGTATAGCATGTTGAAAAAGTCATACTATAGCATGTCGAAAAAAAGTCATACTATAGCATGTCGAAAAAAGTCATAAAAATAGTCATACTATAGCATGTCGAAAAAAGTCATACTATAGCATGTCGAAAAAAGTCATAAAAATAGTCATACTATAGCATGTCGAAAAGTCATAAAAATAGTCATACTATAGCATGTCGAAAAAGTCATACTATAGCATGTCGAAAAAGTCATACTATAGCATGTCGAAAAAAGTCATAAAAATAGTCATACTATAGCATGTCGAAAAAAGTCATAAAAATAGTCATACTATAGCATGTCGAAAAAAGTCATGAAAAAGTCATACTATAGCATGTCGAAAAAAGTCATACTATAGAAAAAAAAAATAGTCATACTATAGCATGTTGAAAAAGTCAAAAAAAGTCATACTATAGCATGTCGAAAAAAGTCATACTATAGCATGTCGAAAAAAGTCATAAAAATAGTCATACTATAGCATGTCGAAAAAAGTCATAAAAATAGTCATACTATAGCATGTCGAAAAAAGTCATACTATAGCATGTCGAAAAAAGTCATACTATAGCATGTCGAAAAAAGTCATAAAAATAGTCATACTATAGCATGTCGAAAAAAGTCATGAAAAAAGTCATACTATAGCATGTCGAAAAAAGTCATACTATAGCATGTCGAAAAAAGTCATACTATAGCATGTCGAAAAAAGTCATAAAAATAGTCATACTATAGCATGTCGAAAAATAAAAATAGTCATACTATAGCATGTCGTAAAAAGTCATACTATAGCATGTCGAAAAAAGTCATGAAAAAGTCATACTATAGCATGTCGAAAAGTCATGAAAAAGTCATACTATAGCATGTCGAAAAAAGTCATGAAAAATAGTCATACTATAGCATGTTGAATAAATGTCATACTATAGCATGTCGAAAAAAAATAGTCATACTATAGCATGTCGAAAAAAGTCATAAAAATAGTCATACTATAGCATGTCGAAAAAAGTCATACTATAGCATGTCGAAAAAAGTCATACTATAGCATGTCGAAAAAAGTCATAAAAATAGTCATACTATAGCATGTCGAAAAAAGTCATAAAAGCATGTCGAAAAAAGTCATACTATAGCATGTCGAAAAAAGTCAAAAAATAGTCATACTATAGCATGTCGAAAAAAGTCATGAAAAAGTCATACTATAGCATGTCGAAAAATAGTCATACTATAGCATGTCGAAAAAGTCATAAAAATAGTCATACTATAGCATGTTGAAAAAGTCATACTATAGCATGTCGAAAAAAGTCATACTATAGCATGTCGAAAAAAGTCATAAAAATAGTCATACTATAGCATGTCGAAAAAAAATCATACTATAGCATGTCGAAAAAAGTCATACTATAGCATGTCGAAAAAAGTCATAAAAATAGTCATACTATAGCATGTCGAAAAAAGTCATGAAAAAAGTCATACTATAGCATGTCGAAAAAAGTCATACTATAGCATGTCGAAAAATAAAAATAGTCATACTATAGCATGTCGAAAAAAAGTCATAAAAATAGTCATACTATAGCATGTCGAAAAAAGTCATAAAAATAGTCATAGCATGTCGAAAAAAATCATCATAAAAAAGTCATACTATAGCATGTCGAAAAAAGTCATACTATAGCATGTCGAAAAAAGTCATGAAAAAAGTCATACTATAGCATGTTGAATAAAGTCATACTATAGCATGTCGAAAAAAGTCATACTATAGCATGTCGAAAAAAGTCATACTATAGCATGTCGAAAAAAGTCATAAAAATAGTCATACTATAGCATGTCGAAAAAAGTCATGAAAAAGTCATACTATAGCATGTCGAAAAAAAAAGTCATACTATAGCAAAAAAGTCATACTATAGCATGTCGAAAAAAAAAGTCATAAAAAAAAAAGTCATACTATAGCATGTCGAAAAAAGTCATAAAAATAGTCATACTATAGCATGTCGAAAAAAGTCATAAAAATAGTCATACTATAGCATGTCGAAAAAAGTCATGAAAAAAAAAAGTCATACTATAGCATGTCGAAAAAAAAGTCATACTATAGCATGTCGAAAAAAGTCATACTATAGCATGTCAAAAAAGTCATAAAAATAGTCATACTATAGCATGTCGAAAAAGTCATACTATAGAAAAAAGTCATACTATAGCATGTCGAAAAAAGTCATGAAAAAGTCATACTATAGCATGTCGAAAAAAGTCATGAAAAAGTCATACTATAGCATGTCGAAAAAGTCATGAAAAAGTCATACTATAGCATGTTGAATAAAGTCATACTATAGCATGTCGAAAAAAGTCATACTATAGCATGTCGAAAAAAGTCATAAAAATAGTCATACTATAGCATGTCGAAAAATAAAAATAGTCATACTATAGCATGTCGAAAAAAGTCATGAAAAATAGTCATACTATAGCATGTCGAAAAAAGTCATGAAAAAGTCATACTATAGCATGTCGAAAAAGTCAGGAAAAAAGTCATAGTATAACATGTCGAAAGAAGTCAGGAAAATAGTCAAAGTATACCATGTCAAAAAAGTCATAGAACAGTATTTCAGAAATGTCATGGTATGATATATCCTAAAAAGTGACATAATAGTTTCTAAAAGAAAAATTAATTAAATGAGTGATTGTATAGTATGTTTTAAATACTGTCATGAATAGGTAATAGTAAAGTATATCGTAAAAAATAAATACAATGTAATAAAATACATATTATTAAATTGTGTCGTAAAAGTCATTGTGTTGTAATTCATAAATCATTTTGCAAAAATTCATGGTATAGAATATCAAATATAAAAACAAAACAGCCATTCAAGGATATAAGAATTGAAGGATACTTTATTGTCATTGTGCAACAAACGGCTGTACAAGGAAATCCAGTTGTAACTCATTTGCAACACAAGAAATACATGAGAAACAAAACAGTTGTGCATTCCTGTAGTTTATTTTTGAACCTGCATCAGGAGAAATGAAAAAAGTCATACTATAGCATGTCGAAAAAAGTCATGAAAAAGTCATACTATAGCATGTCGAAAATCCTATAGTCATGAAAAAATGAGAAATGTCATACTATAGCATGTCGAAAAAAAGTCATGAGGAAAATAGTCATAGTATAGCATGTCGAAAAAAGTCATGAAAAAAGTCATACTATAGCATGTCGAAAAAAGTCATGAAAAAAGTCATACTATAGCATGTCGAATAAAGTCATGAAAAAAGTCATACTATAGCATGTTTAATAAAGTCATAAAAATAGTCATACTATAGCATGTCGAAAAAAAGTCATACATTGCATTACATTACATTACATTACATTACATTACAGTCATTTAGCAGACGCTTTTATCCAAAGCGACTTACAATCAGTAGCTCAAAGCTTATATTACATATCATTCACACACTGATGACCATGCAAGGTGCCACCTGCCCATCAGACTCTGACTAACATTCATGCAACATCCAGTCCACACTGATGGCAAATCCTTCAGGAGCAACTTGGGGTTGAGTGTCTTGCCCAAGGACACATCGACTGCCGAAGCCGGGTATCGAACCACCGATCCTCTGATTGGAAAACTACCCTGCTCTCCACCCTGCTCTCCACTATGCCACAGTCGCCCCATAGCATACTATAGCATGTTGAATAAAGTAATGAAAAAAGTCATACTATAGCATGTCGAAAAAAGTCATAAAAATAGTCATACTATAGCATGTCGAAAAAAGTCATAAAAATAGTCATACTATAGCATGTCGAAAAAGTCAGGAAAAAAGTCACAGTATAACATGTCGAAAGAAGTCAGGAAAATAGTCAAAGTATACCATGTCAAAAAAGTCATAGAACAGTATTTCAGAAATGTCATGGTATGATATATCCTAAAAAGTGACATAATAGTTTCTAAAAGAAAAATTAATTAAATGAGTGATTGTATAGTATGTTTTAAATACTGTCATGAATAGGTAATAGTAAAGTATATCGTAAAAAATAAATACAATGTAATAAAATACATATTATTAAATTGTGTCGTAAAAGTCATTGTGTTGTAATTCATAAATCATTTTGCAAAAAGTCATGGTATAGAATATCAAATATAAAAACAAAACAGCCATTCAAGGATATAAGAATTGAAGGATACTTTATTGTCATTGTGCAACAAACGGCTGTACAAGGAAATCCAGTTGTAACTCATTTGCAACACAAGAAATACATGAGAAACAAAACAGTTGTGCATTCCTGTAGTTTATTTTTGAACCTGCATCAGGAGAAATGAAAAAAGTCATACTATAGCATGTCGAAAAAAGTCATGAAAAAGTCATACTATAGCATGTCGAAAAAAGTCAAGAAAAAAGTCATACTATAGCATGTCGAAAAAAGTCATGAAAAAAGTCATAGTATAGCATGTCGAAAAAAGTCATACTATAGCATGTCGAAAAAAGTCATAAAAATGTCATAGTATAGCATGTCGAAAAAAGTCATAAAAAAAGCCATACTATGGCATGTCGAAAAAGTCATGAAAAAAGTCATACTATAGCATGTTGAATAAAGTCATGAAAAAGTCATACTATAGCATGTTTAATAAAGTCATAAAAATAGTCATACTATAGCATGTCGAAAAAAGTCATGAAAAAAGTCATACATTACATTACATTACATTACATTACATTACAGTCATTTAGCAGACGCTTTTATCCAAAGCGACTTACAATCAGTAGCTCAAAGCTTATATTACATATCATTCACACACTGATGACCATGCAAGGTGCCACCTGCCCATCAGACTCTGACTAACATTCATGCAACATCCAGTCCACACTGATGGCAAATCCTTCAGGAGCAACTTGGGGTTGAGTGTCTTGCCCAAGGACACATCGACTGCCGAAGCCGGGTATCGAACCACCGATCCTCTGATTGGAAAACTACCCTGCTCTCCACCCTGCTCCACCCTGCTCTCCACTATGCCACAGTCGCCCCATAGCATACTATAGCATGTTGAATAAAGTCATGAAAAAATTCATAGTATAGCGTGTCGAAATGTGTCAGGAAAAAGTCATAGTATAGCATGTCAAAAAAAGTCATGAAAAAAGTCATACTATAGCATGTCGAAAAAAGTCATACTATAGCATGTCGAAAAAAGTCATGAAAAAGTCATACTATAGCATGTCGAAAAAAGTCATAAAAAAGCCATACTATGGCATGTCGAAAAAAGTCATGCTATAGCATGTCGAAAAAAAGTCATGAAAAAAGTCATACAATAGCATGTCGAAAAAAGTCATAAAAAAGCCATACTATGGCATGTCGAAAAAAGTCATACTATAGCATGTCGAAAAAGTCATGAAAAAGTCATACTATAGCATGTCGAAAAAAGTCATACTATAGCATGTTGAAAAAAAAGTCATAAAAATAGTCATACTATAGCATGTCGAAAAAAGTCATGAAAAAGTCATACTATAGCATGTCGAAAAAAGTCATGAAAAAAGTCATACTATAGCATGTCGAAAAAAGTCATACTATAGCATGTCGAAAAAAAGTCATACTATAGCATGTCGAAAAAAAGTCATGAAAAAAGTCATACTATAGCATGTTGAAAAAAGTCATGAAAAAGTCATACTATAGCATGTCGAAAATGTCAGGAAACAATTCATACTATAGAATGTCGAAAAAAGTCATAAAAAAAGCCATACTATGGTATGTCGAAAAAAGTCATGCTATATAGCATGTCGAAAAGGTCATGAAAAAAGTCATATTATAGCATGTCGAAAAAAAAAGTCATAAAAATAGTCATACTATAGCATGTCGAAAAAAGTCAGGAAAAAAGTCATACTATAGCATGTCGAAAAAAGTCAGGAAATAGTCATACTATAGCATGTCGAAAAAAAAGTCATACTATAGCATGTCGAAAAAATACTATAGCATGTCGAAAAAAGTCATACTATAGCATGTCGAAAAAAGTCATACTATAGCATGTCGAAAAAGTCATGAAAAAGTCATACTATAGCATGTCGAAAAAAGTCATACTATAGAATGTCGAAATAAGTCATGAAAAAAGTCATACTATAGCATGTTGAATAAAGTCATGAAATAAGTCATACTATAGCATGTCGAAAAAAGTCATGAAAAAGTCATACTATAGCATGTCGAAAAAGTCAGGAAAAAATTCATACTATAGAATGTCAAAAAAAGTCATGAAAAAATCATACTATAGCATGTCGAAAAAGTCATTAAAAAAGTCATACTATAGCATGTTGAATGAAGTCATACTATAGCATGTCGAAATAAGTCATGAAAAAAGTCATACTATAGCATGTCGAAAAAAGTCATGAAAAAAGTCATTGTATAGCATGTCGAAAAAGTCATGAAAAAGTCATACTATAGCATGTCGAAAAAGTCATACTATAGCATGTCGAAAAAAGTCATACTATAGCATGTCGAAAAAAAGTCATAAAAATAGTCATACTATAGCATGTCATGAAAAAGTCATACTATAGCATGTCGAAAAAAGTCATACTATAGCAAAAAAATAGTCATACTATAGCATGTCGAAAAAATGAAAAAGTCATAGTATAGCATGTCGAAAAAAGTCATACTATAGCATGTCGAAAAAAAGTCATAAAAATAGTCATACTATAGCATGTCGAAAAAAGTCATGAAATAGTCATACTATAGCATGTCAAAAAAAGTCATGAAAAAGTCATACTATAGCATGTCGAAAAAAGTCATGAAAAAGTCATACTATAGCATGTCGAAAAAGTCATACTATAGCATGTCGAAAAAAGTCAGAAAAATAGTCATACTATAGCATGTCGAAAAAAGTCATAAAAAAGTCATACTATAGCATGTCGAAAAAAAGTCATAAAAAGTCATACTATAGCATGTCGAAAAAAGCATACTATAGCATGTCGAAAAAAGTCATACTATAGCATGTCGAAAAAAGTCATGAAAAAAGTCATACTATAGCATGTTGAATAAAGTCATGAAAAAGTCATACTATAGCATGTCGAAAAAGTCAGGAAAAAATCATACTATAGCATGTCGAAAAAGTCATAAAAAAGTTATAGTATAGCATGTTGAAAAAGTCATACTATAGCATGTAAAAAAGAAAAATGTCATGAAAAAAGTCATACTATAGCATGTCGAAAAAGTCATAAAAATAGTCATACTATAGCATGTCGAAAAAAAAAGTCATGAAAAAAGTCATACTATAGCATGTCGAAAAAGTCATAAAAAAGTCATACTATAGCATGTCGAAAAAAGTCATACTATAGCATGTCGAAAAAAAGTCATACTATAGCATGTCGAAAAAAGTCATACTATAGCATGTCGAAAAATACTATCATGAAAAAAGTCATGAAAAAAGTCATACTATAGCATGTCGAAAAAGTCATACTATAGCATGTCGAAAAAGTCATGAAAAAGTCATACTATAGCATGTCGAAAAAAGTCATCATACTATAGCATGTCGAAAAAAGTCATGAAAAAGTCATACTATAGCATGTCGAAAAAAGTCATGAAAAAATCATACTATAGCATGTCAAAAAAAAGTCATGAAAAAATTCATACTATAGCATGTCAAAAAAGTCATAAAAAAGTCATACTATAGCATGTCGAAAAAAATAGTCATACTATAGCATGTCGAAAAAGTCATGAAAAAAGTCATACTATAGCATGTCGAAAAAAGTCATGAAAAAAGTCATACTATAGCATGTCGAAAAAAGTCATGAAAAAAGTCATACTATAGCATGTTGAAAATAGTCATACTATAGCATGTCGAAAAAAGTCATAATATAGCATGTCGAAAAAAGTCATAAAAATAGTCATACTATAGAATGTCGAAAAAAGTCATACTATAGCATGTCAAAAAATACTCATGAAAAAAAAGTCATACTATAGCATGTCGAAAAAAGTTACTATAGCATGTCGAAAAAAGTCATACTATAGCATGTTGAAATAAGTCATGAAAAAGTCATACTATAGCATGTCGAAAAAAGTCAAAAATAGTCATACTATAGCATGTCGAAAAAGTCATGTCATACTATAGCATGTCAAAATAAGTCATGAAAAAGTCATACTATAGCATGTCGAAAAAAGTCATAAAAATAGTCATACTATAGCATGTCGAAAAAAGTCATGAAAAAGTCATACTATAGCATGTCGAAAAAGTCAGGAAAATAGTCAAAGTATACCATGTCGAAAAAGTCAGGAAAATAGTCAAAGTATACCATGTCAAAAAAGTCATAGAACAGTATTTCAGAAATGTCATGGTATGATATATCCTAAAAAGTGACATAATAGTTTCTAAAAGAAAAATTAATTAAATGAGTGATTGTATAGTATGTTTTAAATACTGTCATGAATAGGTAATAGTAAAGTATATCGTAAAAAATAAATACAATGTAATAAAATACATATTATTAAATTGTGTCGTAAAAGTCATTGTGTTGTAATTCATAAATCATTTTGCAAAAATTCATGGTATAGAATATCAAATATAAAAACAAAACAGCCATTCAAGGATATAAGAATTGAAGGATACTTTATTGTCATTGTGCAACAAACGGCTGTACAAGGAAATCCAGTTGTAACTCATTTGCAACACAAGAAATACATGAGAAACAAAACAGTTGTGCATTCCTGTAGTTTATTTTTGAACCTGCATCAGGAGAAATGAAAAAAGTCATACTATATATAGCATGTCGAAAAAAGTCATGAAAAAAGTCATGAAAAAAGTCATAGTATAGCATGTCGAAAAAAGTCATCCTATAGCATGTCGAAAAAAGTCATGAGAAATGTCATAGTATAGCATGTCGAAATGTGTGAGGAAAATAGTCATAGTATAGCATGTCGAAAAAAGTCATGAAAAAAGTCATACTATAGCATGTCGAAAAAGTCATGAAAAAGTCATACTATAGCATACTATAGCATGTCGAAAAAAGTCATGAAAAAGTCATACTATAGCATGTCGAAAAAAAGTTATACTATTGCATGTTGAATAAAGTCATGAAAAAAGTCATACTATAGCATGTCGAAAAAAGTCAAAAAAGTCATACTATAGCATGTTGAAAAAGTCATATAGTATAGCTGTCGATGTGTCAGCATGTATAGAATGTCGAAAAAAGTCATGAAAAAAGTCATACTATAGCATGTCAAAAAAAGTCATGAAAAAAGTCATAGTATAGCGTGTCGAAATAAGTCATGAAAAAGTCATACTATAGCATGTCGAAAAAAAAAAAGTACATGGCATGTTGAAAAAGTCATGCTATAGCATGTACAAAGTCATGAAAAAAGTCATACATTACATTACATTACATTACAGTCATTTAGCAGACGCTTTTATCCAAAGCGACTTACAATCAGTAGCTCAAAGCTTATATTACATATCATTCACACACTGATGACCATGCAAGGTGCCACCTGCCCATCAGACTCTGACTAACATTCATGCAACATCCAGTCCACACTGATGGCAAATCCTTCAGGAGCAACTTGGGGTTGAGTGTCTTACCCAAGGACACATCGACTGCCGAAGCCGGGTATCGAACCACCGATCCTCTGATTGGAAAACTACCCTGCTCTCCACCCTGCTCCAACATGCTCTCCACTATGCCACAGTCGCCCCATAGCATACTATAGCATGTTGAATAAAGTCATGAAAAAATTCATAGTATAGCGTGTCGAAATGTGTCAGGAAAAAGTCATAGTATAGCATGTCAAAAAAAGTCATGAAAAAAAGTCATACTATAGCATGTCGAAAAAAGTCATACTATAGCATGTCGAAAAAAGTCATGAAAAAAGTCATACTATAGCATGTCGAAAAAAGTCATGAAAAAAGTCATACTATAGCATGTCGAAAAAAGTCATAAAAATAGTCATACTATAGCATGTCGAAAAAAGTCATGAAAAAGTCATACTATAGCATGTCGAAAAAAGTCATAAAAATAGTCATACTATAGCATGTCGAAAAAAGTCATGAAAAAGTCATACTATAGCATGTCGAAAAAAGTCATACTATAGCATGTCGAAAAAAGTCATACTATAGCATGTCGAAAAAAGTCATACTATAGCATGTCGAAAAAGTCATGAAAAAAGTCATACTATAGCATGTCGAAAAAAGTCATGAAAAAAGTCATACTATAGCATGTCGAAAAAGTCATGAAAAAAGTCATACTATAGCATGTCGAAAAAAGTCATGAAAAAGTCATACTATAGCATGTCGAAAAAAGTCATACTATAGCATGTCGAAAAAAGTCATACTATATCATGTCGAAAAAGTCATAAAAAGTCTATAGCATGTCGAAAAAGTCATACTATAGCATGTCGAAATAAGTCATGAAAAAAGTCATACTATAGCATGTTGAATAAAGTCATGAAAAAGTCATAGTATAGCATGTCGAAAAAAAAAAAGTCATACTATAGCATGTCGAAAAAAGTCATAAAAATAGTCATACTATAGCATGTCGAAAAAAGTCATGAAAAAAGTCATACTATAGCATGTCGAAAAAAGTCAGGAAAAAAGTCATACTATAGCATGTCGAAAAAGTCATGAAAAAGTCATACTATAGCATGTCGAAAAAAGTCATACTATAGCATGTCGAAAAAAGTCATACTATAGCATGTCGAAAAAAGTCATGCTATATAGCATGTCGAAAAGGTCATGAAAAAAGTCATATTATAGCATGTTGAATAAAGTCGTGAAATAAGTCATACTATATATAGCATGTCGAAAAAAGTCATACTATAGCATGTCGAAAAAAGTCATAAAAATCAGTCATACTATAGCATGTCAAAAAAAGTCATAAAAAAGTCTATATAATGTCATACTAAAAAAGTCATGAAAAAGTCATACTATAGCATGTTGATAAATGTCATGAAAAAGTCATACTATAGCATGTCGAAAAAAGTCATGAAAAACTCAGGAAAAAATTCATACTATAGAATGTCAAAAAAAGTCATGAAAAAAGTCATAGTATAGCATGTTGAATAAAGTCATACTATAGCATGTCGAAAAAGACATACTATAGCATGTCGAAAAAAGTCATACTATAGCATGTCGAAAAAATCAGGAAAAAATTCATACTATAGAATGTCAAAAAAAGTCATGAAAAAAGTCATAGTATAGCATGTTGAATAAAGTCATACTATAGCATGTCGAAAAAAGACATACTATAGCACGTCGAAAAAGTCATGAAAAAAGTCATAGTATAGCATGTTGAATAAATTCATACTATAGCATGTCAAAAAGAAAAAAGTCATACTATAGCATGTCGAAAAAAGTCATGAAAAAAGTCATACTATAGCATGTTGAAATAAGTCATGAAAAAGTCATACTATAGCATGTCGAAAAAGTCATGAAAAAAGTCATACTATAGCATGTCGAAAAAAGTCATACTATAGCATGTTGAAATAAGTCATGAAAAAGTCATACTATAGCATGTCGAAAAAGTCATGAAAAAAGTCATACTATAGCATGTCAAAAACGTCATGAAAAAAGTCATAGTATAGCATGTTGAATAAAGTCATGAAAAAAAAAGTCATACTATAGCATGTCGAAAAAGTCATGAAAAAAGTCATACTATAGCATGTTGAAAAAGTCATGAAAAAAGTCATACTATAGCATGTCAAAAACGTCATGAAAAAAGTCAAAGTATACCATGTCAAAAAAAGTCATAGAACAGTATTTCAGAAATGTCATGGTATGATATATCCTAAAAAGTGACATTATAGTTTCTAAAAAAAAACCGAATTAAATGAGTGATTGTATAGTATGTTTTAAATACTGTCATGAATAGGTAATAGTAAAGTATGTCGTAAAAAATAAATACAATGTAATAAAAATACATATTATTAAATTTGTGTCGTAAAAGTCATTGTGTTGTAATTCATAAATCATTTTGCAAAAAGTCATGGTATAGAATATCAAATATAAAAACAAAACAGCCATTCAAGGATATAAGAATTGAAGGATGCTTTATTGTCATTGTGCAACAAACGGCTGTACAAGGAAATCCAGTTGTAACTCATTTGCAACACAAGAAATACATGAGTAAAATGTCAAAAAAGCAATAGTATAGTATTCCATTAAAAATCTAAAAGTCATACTATACTGTTATAAAAAATATCATAAAAATATCGTGTTTAAGTGTATGTCATAGAAATGTTATAAAATAAGTCATCCAATATTTTATCATTAACAAATGTAAAAAAAAAATCACAGTACAGTATTTCGTAAAATTGTCCCACAGGAGACCCCACCTGAGTCCTGTGCTCTGTCCTGTGATCCGCCAGTCAAGTGCAGCTTGATCATGGACCGGATGGTCTCTGTAGACTGAAAACAGTTATCGTACGGTATGTGACAAAATTGTAATTGTAAAGTATGTGATAAAAATGTAATGAAAAATACATATTATTGCAAGTCATGACAGAAGCTTTTGAATAATAACGTAGTATTGCAAGTCATAAATATTGTAGTAAAAATGTCATAGTATAGTATGAGATAAAAAGTTCAAAATAGTCGCAGTGTAGTATCTCATGTTAATGTACGTTGATTTTTTTTTTTTTAAAGTAATAGTATAGTATATAAAAAATAGTAAGACAAAAAGTCCAAGTAGGTAAAATAAAGTCTTTAAATAGTTATAGTATAGCATGTTGAGAAATGTAATTGTTTAGCACGTTGAAAAACGTCTTAAAAAGTCATAGTATAGTATGTCAAAATACTTTGTGTAAAACAAAAGGTGTAATAAAATTCATCGTATAGTGTGTCAAATAAAGTAATTTACATCAAAGTATAATATGTCTAAATATTCCTAGTATAGTATGTCGAAAAAAGTCATAGGATAGTATGTTGAAAAAACTCATAGTATTCCACGTCAAAAAATCTCAAAAGTCATAGCATAATATGTGGAAAAAAAGGACGTAGAAAAGTCATGGTATGGTATGTCAGAAAAAATCTTGTTACGCTGTCCCCGAGGAGAAAAAGCTAAAGAAAAAAGAATATATACACCTATAAATTGTTGATGTATTCATGTGAGTGATTCTGTCTGTGTTGGGCTTGAGATGACATAGCAAATTTTCTCCCTGACTTACATTTAACTCCTGTTGGGATAAGCGCCAACCCCCTATGACGCTAAATAAGAGAAATAGGAGGTAAACAAAATTATTGAAGCAAACTAGAAATCCATCCGTTCATATCTTCAGCTTTCTCTGTGTCTCTATTTACCTTCAAATTTCACAACATGGATTTTCTGCCAAATATTGTATACAATAAGTCAGTCAACAAACACTGAGGGCAAGTTCAAAGCAGTTTTAATCGCATTAAAAGTTTCCATAGTCATTTACAAGTCAAAGTATTTCCATTGTTAAATTGCCATTTTAATTCTTATCTTCTCCATGCAGTGTCATCATGAATTAAACAGCAAAAACAGACCATGAACACAAAGCCTATTTTCTTTCCGACAAGCCCATACAAATTTGAAATCCGTGGTTAATTACATGTTAACAGGACAAGTGGAATCCATTTGTACAAACCTTATGGACCTTTTTGTAACATAACTTGCTAAAAAGTTTCCCACTGTGTTGAGTGCCAATCACCTCAGGATATCTCAACATGAAACAGACAGTAACAGTTCTCAAGGCAAATACTTTTCTCTGTAGAGAAGCATAAATCTTGCCTCCAATCTCTGGTCCTGCTGTCTGATCCTGATCACCCATGGTTGATCTCAACACAAAGGCTTGCCATGCCTCATGTTATTGGCACAGGTTCGGCCCAGGTTGGCCCCCTCCAGGAGTAAATCGGAGAGTCGGTCCAGGCCGAGGCAGGTGGTGAGGGGGCTGAAGAGGCCGTAGAGACCCCCTAAGGTGATGCCGAGAGGCCAGCCTATGCAGATCAGAACCACCAGCCAGAAGATGCCCCAAAAACATGACCCGCAACCGGCCATCCTAGTCTAGGAAAAACAGAGAAAGCTGAGAGTGGCTAATCAAAGTGAACATCAGCATGCTTTGCAAAGCCAAATACATACAACTAGAAGTGATCATTGGAATTGGGTGGAAGAAGTGCACTTTGGAATAGTAAAGCATGTCAGTCACTATAAGAGCAGCAGTGTGTTCCTATGATGTCCGTGCCTCTTCAGTAATGATAGGAGATTATCTGATTCAAACGTGCCCTGTTGATGATCTGGATGTATTTTTCAGGATTAGGCAATGGCCTTGACAAAGCATTATAAGCCGGCAAACACAAGCAATAACCAACAGGCCTGTCTTTAAATTCTTTAAATTCTTTATTTCAAGGATAGCCCCTTGAGATGTATCATCTCATTTTCGAGGGGGTCCTTACAATAATGACAAATAATACAATGAAAGTAAAAAGTAAGTTATAAACATAAATTCAAACACATAAGCACAAGGACAAACGCACGCACACTCACACACCCACACACACTCCAACAATGCTCCCCATAGCTACCCCCCCTTCCCACCCCCTACCAGCCAGTATTACACAGAGTACAATCAAATATATTAATATACATTACATACAATAAATACATTTTCTTGCATGCACAAGTAGAATATACAGTACATATTTGAACCCAGATACACACATGTAAATAGTATAGTGGACAAAAGGAAAGCAGGTATGAGTAGAATGAGTCCTAGAGAGAAAAGGTAAGATAGATCAGAAACAAGAGCAGGATGTTTTATAATGCAAAACTAAAGATGATTTGAAGATATGGAAAGAAGTAATAGACCTAAGTGAGGAGGGAAGGTTGTTCCAATCTGATGGTGAGGTCAATGGGCCGCCAACTTAAAGAGTATTGAAGATGGACGCTGTAACATTAGTCGCCCACTAATAGCAGAGATCATGCATTACTTAGTTAATGAGCATTACTTTATCCGTCAACGCTGATAACAAACCACGGCCAGGGAGATGATGTGTGGCCATTTTGAGCTATATATCGTATAAGCCGTGATGAAAATTTAATTTAATTGGAATGCTGTGTAATGTGTGAACTCCTCCTACCTGATGATTTATGTGCATATATTTATAAACATAAGGAGATTTTATTAGAGTGAAGTTTTATTTTAATTCCATGAGCATGAAAGCGTTGTCAAAGCCTGTTTTAGCTTTAAGACACAACGGTCAGATGATTCCATGCTCCAGGCACTGTCTTGACGATGTAATGTGTAATTTACTGGTGGGACAAGTAGGGTTAGTCATTAAATTTCCACAATCAACACAAGTGTGTCTCAAGGTGGATCCCATGCTTTTGGGGAAACGAGCAAAAAAACATAAGCCAACTAAATTATTTAAAGGGCAGAGTAATATTGCACAACCAGGACAATTTCACTAAACCTTAAAAAAAACCCACTTCTGCTCTCTCTGCTGTACTTCCCTTAAATTCTTCCTCTTTTTGTAGTTACATTTATTCCAAGCCTCTCTAAATGAAGGTTTAACCACAATTATACAAAATAAAAACACCTCCTTCTCTCTCTCACGAATATATGTATATAGAAAAGAAACAAGAGAACAATGACTTACCAACTGAACTCATGACCAAATCATGAACATTTACAACATGCCATTAGTCTCTGTAACACAGCAGCCCATAGCAAAGGTTAGAAGTGAGCGCTTTGCAAAGTAGCTATTAACCTAATGAATACCTGTTGTGTGAGTAAAAACGACACGTTCACCTTCAGCAGACAAAGATTCTGGAGGATGTGCGATCCTGATCTCCTTGCTTGCAGCTATTCCTTCCAGTCTCCCAGATCCTGCTCGTGACTTCCAGAGTTGTTGTGTGCAAGCAGGAGCCACTTCCCACCAGTTAGCTCTAATTTACTACAAGTGACCACAAGCAACTAAATTCTCAAGAGGCCAGCTAGGAGAAAACAGAAAGTCAGTTACTGGATGGCTTAGCAGAGGGAGGATATTACACAATAACGACACTCATATGACTCAAGAAAAAGCATGCTTGCTGTCATGGGTTTTTATAGAAAACCAGTTAGTCACATATATGATAGGACACGGTGTACATTTGTGTTATGGCTGCATAAAAGTCTTTTGTAGTTATGTTTGTTCATTCAGTATAAATAATAAAACAGTTCAGCATCATGTGATACCGTAAATTGGTCTTTGTCTTGTGGGTTTTATGCCAAAACAATCAGTAATTTGTACATTCAGACTCAGCTGACAGGGATTATCTTCCTTATCTAACCTCTCATTCTAATCCTTTCCTCAGCCAGCAGAGGCATATCCTGCTATTTCAAAAATACTCATGATAACTTGGACCCGGAGTGATCTGCTCTCAGAAGATGGAAGAATAAACGTTACATGGTTCCACACTTGACTGAATACAGAAAATATGTCTCTCCACATCTATCAACACATTGTTCTCCATCAGGTCTTTACTCTGGCCCAGGCTAGAGCAGCTGTGCAGCTGACCCGTTCTCTCAGCCTGCCTGAGGTATGATGTAACAACAACCAACCTTTGGTGCATGATAATGAATGAATTTCCAGTCTGTGTTTTTGCCCTCAGGGCTGTGGACTGTGTTGACCTCATCATTTTAAGCGGATTTATGATTAAACTACAAAGATTTGGGTAGGAACTTGGCTTTTGAGTAGTTGCTTTAATGCCAACACAAATATTAGGCCTAAAATTATTTTGTTAAATTTGGTCGTCAAATCCTCAACATGAAACACAGATACAGCTGAAGTTACTCTGCGGAGCTCTATGTTGGTACTCAACACAAAGTTATGAATGACAAAGGATCCAAGGCTTGCTAGTTGAGGGAATGTGTACATCCAGAGGGCAAGTTGAAATCCCCCAGCATGCACACCGACCCTTGGGTGAAGTGACTGACCTACAAATGCAGCTTAGTCGCAGCTTGTGTAGCTGGTATAGGCCGAGCCAATCAGAATTGAGTTGTGCTTAAAGCAGAGGAGGGAAGCAGATGAAAGGATGGAAGTATCATGACAGAGAGATTTTAACAAGGCTTAAACATGTTGACCATACACTATATTTGTCTGTCAGAGTGTGCGTGTGAGAGTGATTAGAACCTCTTTAAAGGTAGTATAAGCTCTGGTGGCTCCATGTATAGTAAAACATGTTACAGACAGTAAAGGATTTGGAGTTCTTTTAATAAAAAAAGTAATGATGGTTACAAAATTGAACGTTTTACAAAAATGAATGAAACATTGTCAAAAAACACCCTTCTGGAGAAAACTAATTCAGAATCACTGACTCCCCACTAATCTTTCCTTAAGGGACAGTCCACTTGGTTCCCTTAATAACTGAAGCCCTTAATTACAGTTCCATATGTGGATGCTCTACTGCTTTTGCTCCACTCCGCTGTCCTCCCCGTCACTGTCGCTATCGCTGTCTCTGCCAGGATGCTCTGGCATCTTAGCATGGCCCACTGTGTCTTGCGTTTCTTCCTTCTCGCTGGTGTCCTCCGAGTCTGGCTTTGAGTTTGACTCCCCTTCTGGGTTTTCCTGCTCCATGGGGGTTTCTTCCTGCGGTTCCTCAGAGCTAACTGGCTCTTTTTCAACCACAGCATCGGTCTCGGTTTGTTGTGGAGGCAGAGCCAGCTTCTGCTGTTGCTGCTAAGAAGCCAAGGAAAAGGAAAAAAATACACAATGTAGAGTAAGAATATGTCCTCCTTGATTTCATATAATCCTATTACTAAAATATCAAATCTACTTGCATTCTACTGGGAAATAGTCCAAGTTGAGGGCAAAGTAAAATAAAATAAATGCAAAGTCTTTTTTTCAAAGGCTATGTTCAGACTGCAGGCAAATCCGATTTTTTTCTCAAATCACATCTTAAAAAGGCAGATTATCCGTGCTGTTATTTGGAATTGATGAGATCAGACCCGCGTTGAGACATCACCAACCCGATCTCCACGGGTTACTGTGGTAACGATGTCGTCGTCATTAACAATGAAGCTATGTTGGTAGCGCAGATTTCTAACAAGGAAGCATTCACCTTCGAAACAATCACGCTGTTTGCAGTCAGGTTGCAGCGCAGAACTCCGTTGCACCAGACAAACTCAGCAACGAAGGAGGTTGGTACACATTGCAATGGGCAAGCAGTGTGAAAGTCCCAGCAGACTATTTATTTTGGCGTCTTTCCACCGACTGTTCTTTCTGTTGTCCTCCATAGCCCTTTGCTAGTCGCAGAATGTATTCTGCTCAGCAATTCCACACTTTAAAATCCGATTTGTGCTGCCAGAATTTTCTTGACTGAGACACATCTGTGGAAATCAGACTGGAATCGAATTTTAAACTAACTCCCAGTGTGGTTTGGCTCTACATTTACAAAAATTGCATTTAATGTGTTTTTATTTTGCTGTACAGACTTTCTTAAATTAATCTGAGTACAGTCTGGATATGGATATAGATGGAATTGAGCTGGTAGTCTGAACAAGTCCTACATTTTACTGTGAATAAAGTGTAAAATTCACCTGAGCTCCAAACATAATATGCATGGCTTGTGGCCTGTGAATTCTCCATATGAACAACTCATCAGCTCCCTCACATCTGACCCATTTACTGTTCTGCATTAAAGATTAAAGATACTAAAATAGAGACCAGGGAGAGACAATGACAGCTTTTAGCAGGGCTAAATGGCACAAGACTTAAGTTAAAAGACAAATATTTGTTAGTATAATGTTTGTGTACACTCAACTCTACTCTTGTTAAAGTACAAGTTTTAAATAGTAATATCAGCCTCTTTTCTATGATACACCTATGAGACAGCAACAGTGCTGCACTGCTGGTTGTTTTAAATGTTGTTTGATAGCACTCTGCATTATTATATTTATCAAAGGCTTTTACCTGTCTGTACTTCTGGGAGGTCTGGATCATGTGCATGTACATGTTATACACCATGTTGGTCATCTCTGGCATGTTCTTGATGATTTGGTCTTGCTGTCCAGAAGCATCTCTCTGGGATTTGGAAACAAAAAGGTCAGTAAGAGAAAGATGTTTTGAATCCAGGCTGTGATGTGAAAGGAACGGTAATGAAAGTGTATATCTGTCTTGTTAGCAGGCTCCACATGGAAAATGGTACATCTGCTGAAATTACAATCCCCCTACCCGTTATCTGCTTATTTGAAAACAAATTTCTCACTTGCTGCTTCAAGCGATTGCTGCTCACGCACTATCAAAAGAGGCCGAGGATGCAGGGTTTATAATTTGACAATATTAGTATGCAGACAGAGTTTTACAGCCTAAACTGAGGAGTGAGGCGAGCAGAATATTCAATCTGCTGGGCTGTTAGCTCCTAAATACAGGGGTGATGCTCCCAGTACTGTAAAACTAAAGTGGGTTGTTTTATAACTGTAAAACTATCACTAAAACATCAAGGCTTTATTGTGTTTCCACGTGATTGAGTTTGATTAGACACCAAGTTTATACCGTCTGCCCAATGCTATCCAACAGTGCAGTAAATATGTATATATCCATATGGAGCATTAAACAGTCGTTTATCCTGTATCTTAATATCTGCTTCTGAATCAGCAACATTGAGTAGCCTGTTTTAGTTCTGGTTGTGTTGTCAGACAAAAAAAAATAATAAAAAAAATCAGACTTTTAATCTGCATCGGCGTGTAAGCAGCAGGGGTTTACTGACTCCAGATAGACGGGCTAAGCAGGGGCCGCATGTGTGTGCCCAAAAGAACTGTCCCCCATGGGGCTGAACACTCTAAAGTCAGAAGAAGTGTCAGAGGCTATGGGGTATTTTAGACACCGCTGTTGCCACACACGCCAGTCAGCGAGATACGGTGACCAGAAAACAGTCGTCTCATGCATGCCTGCTGGGATTTGGGAGAGTGGTTTTGCCTTCTGACCACTGGGGGTTAATTACAGCCAGGCTGTGTTTCCCATGCTTGCACATGGCCCCTGCAGAATGCTGTTAACAGGCTGGGCCAGTGGGTAAAGCTGCAGTAAGACTTGGGACCAATGAGGACCAAAGAGAGAGAAGATGCTATTCAGAATATCGACGCAGGATTGGACACAGTCAGGGGGCCCTTGCAGCAATGACGTGGAAAAATGTTGGAGAGTGTAACAGTTACGTGGAAATGGACTGATGTGGAAAATGTGGAAAAAATAAGCTCAATTGTTATTGACAAATATGGATCTTGGATATGGAGTGAAGATTATTGAACATTAAGTAACTGGTGTGTGCATGCGTGTGCGTCGACGTACCGGCTGCTCCTGGCTGTAGTACTCATGTGGCCTGATGTGCAGCTGCATGGGTCTGGCAGTGAGCTGGTTGAAGACAGGAGTCAGCTCGAAGCAGTTTTGGAACAAAGACACCCGTGCAAAGATATAAAGACCCAGTCTTGCTCTTGACATGGCTACCACCAGACGCCTCACATCCCTGTGGAGTTGGGGGAAAAAAATTAAAATTGGTTTGACAGAAGGGGGAAAAAAATATTACAAGTGGGAGAAAAGTGTTAAGAAATCATGTGTAGGGGGCAAACACAAAAACTGAGGTAAAGGGATCAAATAAAGACCGTAAACTGAACGGAAAGGAGGATAAGCAGCAATAGGTGAGTGGCGACATAGAAGCTAAGAGAGAAAGAAAAGAATGAAAGGCAAAAGGCTGGGATAAACGAGAGAGACAAAGAGAGGGAGATGTGGGAGAGTGTAAGAGAGGGCGGACAGGTTATTTTTTTCTTGTCATCCTGTAGAATTAGGAGATTAGAGACAGGCGAGTCATTTCCCAGAGAATGGCAGAATCCTGCTTGACTTGCTCTAGTGGCCAGAGAGGTTGTTTACCTGTCCTATTTCAGAGAATTACCATTGAATGCCTATGTACCAAAGTTAAACAACTAAAAAGATGGAAAGGTAAATCTGCGTATTGGTATTCTCGTTGTGCGTTTTCTGTGTTTGAATAGGCGACCCTAACGGAGCTGAACAAAATATGACCAGCTGGCCTATAAATCTGAGGAGAAAGCATACTGGTTTATATAAATCTATAGAGCACGGGAGAAGGCAGAGCATATGAGGGGGAAGTGTTTCGCCTATTCAAGCAGCTGTGGTGGTACTGAAAACTGTTTTCTGTTTGATGTACAAGAACTTTGGCACACACCCATGTTTGTATGCACGCTCTTACAAACACACATCAACACATGCATATGTTGAAATGTAGCCAAAAAATGTGGAATATGTCCACCTGAACACTTCCTGAGATTAAGAGGATTAATTGTTACAATGTGCATGATGAGTTCCATAAATATGTAGAAGGGGGGGGGAGGCTTATGGAAACCATTGTGCAGGGTTTATGATTGAGCCAACGTGTGCAGCCGGTAGGTTTATGTAATGTTTAGTGCAAATTTCAAGCCTGCTACAAAATGAAGCTTGAAAGCACAACATTTCCACAGAGACAAACTACAACAACCTAAAAACCAATGAGCAGAGCGCTCTAGAAGAGATGATCCAATCATGAAGCATGATAGCCTGTGGACAAACCACTAGTGAGAAACGCCCACCTGTGCTGTGACATGGCAGGCCAAAGTGGACAAATACTGTTTGCGTGTGCGTTCTCGCATGTGTGTGTGTGTGTGTGTACATGTCAGAGCGTGTCTAGATCTGTGCTCCCCTGTCAAAGAGTGTGCTCCTGCATGTGAGTGTGTCTGTGTGTATTAGCCGGAATGCTTCTCCCATCAAAGTAAGGGTCAGCTTGTCATATGGTCAGCTGCGTCCCCTGTGGTTGTCACGGCAGCAGATTGCCATGAGGACAGATGCAGTAAGAGAGGATAATACTGGAGGACAATTTTAAGGTAGGACCTAGTATTGGAAAAAAAACCCACAATAGACAGCAGAAGACTTTCCCATGAACCACTCAGCTGCCCATTCAGAACTGCCAGGGACATCAAGATATGAATTATTATTAAGTCAAAGCAAAGCCTACGACAAATAGAATGAACTTCTGTTATCATTATTGCTCTGTTATTTAAGGGGAGGTGTGCTGAATTTACTGAAAGATTTTTAAGGTGACTACTACTGCACATGTGGAAAAAAGGTTGTATGAAACCTTTTATGGCTCCAGAAGAATAAAGTGCCTCAAATGACATCACCTGAGTCAACACCAATCGGAACTGAAGACTGAGGTGTGGAGTTTCAGAGCCGTGAGCTTACCAGACCTCTGTAGCTCGCTGCTCATCTCTGCTGGAGGCTAGCAGCTCGTAGTTACATTAGCTGCTACTAGCATAACACCTGCACGCCACAACTGTGGGTGGCCATGTTGCCAAAGTACTTATCCAGGAGAAGCTCTAGTACTATTGTATACCCTTTCACTGACTGATAACTAGAGTTGTGGCACATTGTTAAAGGGACAGCCTTTGACAACCTCCGCACTTTGTGTGAGCTGAGAATGTGTAGAAGGCAGGGTGCAATATCCAGTGTAAGACAAGATCAAATGAATGATACCGAGAGGAGAGCAGGCGCTGCCAGCAAGATAAACTACCACTCTCTGTGGCCCGCTGCACTTCTCATTCCCAACTACATCCATTCATTGCTTTATCTGTGAGATGAGGAAAGAACAAAATGGAGTTTCTAAGTGTTTGCGCTGCCAGATAAAATGACCACGCTCAAGGGTTTGGTGTGTGTGTGTGTGTGTGTGTGTGTGTGGTGCATGTATTTAGCTTCAAAAGGAATGACTTATTATTCGCGCTGGGGTTCCAATTTGCAGACTGTCCAATGTGAGGGTGGTAGAATGCACTGGCAGTGCAGCTGTGATAAAGCTGTGAGCGGTGCAATTCCAACAGCAGCTACTGTACATCACAGCCACAGGCCAGCATGGCAAGCTAAAGCACTGTGGAAGAGTTTAGCCTCAATCCTCTGGTATTAAAACATGGAGCGTATTAGGTGTGAAGAGCTCATCAGGATGTCATGGCAGCTGAGGACTGAAAGGCCATTTCCCTACAAATCAATTCAGTGAAATGAGGAAGGAGGTGGGAGTGAAGAGAAGAGGGAGCACAGAGATAAGGAGACTGAGCTGAGGACTAAGAGGAGAAGTCAACATGGGAGTTTAGTCCAGGGGATAGCAATGGGACATGGAACAAAAATACAAAAAAAAACTATCAATGCAGGTTTGTGAACCATCATGCCTCTTAATGACTTGTATATGGTATGCCTTTGATCAGAGCAGAGCTCTTTGTTTGATAGTCTCACCCCAATCATCAGAGCACAATGGCTTCTCTTAACCAGAACAAAAAGTACAGTTAGCTCCACAGACATGCTCCTGTCCTGAAGCACACTTTATCCTCCCTGCCTCAAATTAAGCTCATACATACTTCAAGACAGCCACAGTGTTAGTCTTTTTTGTCCTTTAGCAAACTTCATTCAGTAGTTGACAAAATGAGAAAACCTCCTGGGAGTTGCTGTTTCAAGAGAGTTAAGTGCCTACATTTTTGCTGTGTTGTTTCCCCTGGATGATGTGTTTCTAAGGAGTAGATCTTATTAAACAGGCTTTTTTGTGGCGAATAGCTGCTTGAGGTGTCTATTTTTGGTCAGGCAAGTTTTTCTGCTTGGCATGTATTGTGAGTAATTACCTCAGGTGTCCCACGGCTTTAGTGCGAACCAGTGAGAGGATGATGTAGTCATTCTGCTGACCCTGGAACCTATCCACTGTTGTCACCTGCAAAGACACACAAACATATTCATTATGGATTAAAAAAAGAAAAAAAAACACATACGCAAATATACATTTCAAAGATATGCTAACTAAGCCACGGCAGCTGAGTGGTAAATGAGTGGTAGGTAGGTGGAAGGATTAAGATGAAATGTTTAAAAACATGAGGGAGACTGCTTTCCTTCTTGCAGCGTAGGGCCCAGGTACTGGGGGCCACTCTGCTTGACTGGATCAGAGATTATTTCAGGAGAGAGAATGGAGAAGTGGCTCTCTGTGGAGTTCTTTTTCCAAAGGAAAAAGAAGCTTGTGTCAGCCAATTTGCTTTTATAACCTGGTAATCCTGTCTTGCCGAGAAGCATATTAATTCCCGTACATGAAGATGGAACTGTATTTTTACTTTGCCGGTGTGTCACACCTTTATAATAAAGAGAACCGCACTTGCAACGTAATACAAAAGCAAAGAAATTGAAATGCAACCCTGTAAAACTGAACACATTACACATACAGTACTAGCTGTATTGTACGTACAACTGCTCCTACAGTCATGAACCAGAGGTCGATCCAATAGACGGTTTTAAGAAGCCGATATCATAACTATAGTTTGGAGAGGTAAAAGGTCGATAGAACACTAATCAGACACCCAAAGAACCCCCCCCCGTGTGAACAATCTTTGACTATTACAGACTGTACAACTGGATAACTGTTGAACTATATGTTCAGTTGTTTAGATTATTATCAGGAGTTAGTCAAATGCACACACATATTTCCAGCAAAAGTGGACCCTAATGATGTGTATGGGGCCTCTATGTACATCTTCAGGGGAGATATTAACTAAAACTCCCAAGCCCGGGTATTGTAGTAATTGGGGACATTCGTCATGCTACCAAAACTAATGGTCATAAAAAACCAATAGGATCTAATTTTCAGTGAGAGATGCGATTGTATGTTGTAAGTAAGAAGCAATAATGCAGGCCTAAACCTACATAAAGTAAGACTGCGTGTAAATAATCATTACATTAACAAAACAGGTCATAAGTCCTCCTTAAAAAAAAACCAAACTACTATGCAGTTAGTATAGGCCACGTGCTGCAAAATTCACAGCCCAGCAAAAAGAGGTTGGCCTTTCCTATTTGGATCCATCCTTTAGAGTGGATCAATAGGACATCAGCTACCATCCAGAGGCCACAGGTCCAGGACTACAGCAACCAACCTATTAACCAGCCATTCTAAATAAATAATCCTGTGGTCGCTGTTACCTCCTATGATCCTCCAAAACCCCTTTTAAGCAACAGGACGGGAGTGTGGAGACAGTGCGTGTAAACGTGTAAAAAAGGGGGAGAGATGGGGCTAATGATGCTGTAGACCAATATTTATTTACATCTCCCTGTTGCTATGACGAACAGGTGCAGCACCAGAGGCAACAGAATGTTGGTTTTACAAAAGCATGAGGCGTCGTGGGCTGTATGTTCAAGTCAAATGTTTAATGTTAAAGTCAAACAGCTGCTTTAAGAATGCATGCAAAGGTTTCACACAAATGTGGCATACACATTTACTCCAGCAAACCTTTGTTTGAGTAGACTTTAACTGCAGACTTAAAAAGGGGCTACAACTGCATGGTTTCAACCAAAACAGTGCAACTTGTTTAGCAGAGAAAGGGCACTTAGTGAGTTATTCTTAGCCCACAGACAGTGACAACGAAGCCCAGATAGAAAATCTCCCTACGGCGTAGCATTTTGCATGGTGTTTAGTTATTTATGAGAAATCTTCCAGGGAGTGAATTACAGAGGTCATGTCATTGTGGGACATGCATGTCTTTGGAGAAAGGAAGCACAAAAACACACACAGAATGTGTGAGACACATATTTGTGCACACAGACAGTTTGTTGCAAATAGTGACTATTTGACTGAGAGTCATTTTCTTTCATCTTGGCCTCCTTCTCCTCATTGTCATGAAGACAATGACGTACAGTCTCCAGGCTAATGGTCAAGCATGGATCTCTCCTCTCTTTTTTACTGACTCGATCATTCCTGCTATGTCTTATTCAGGGCAATTACAGCCTGGAATGTGCAGAAGTCAGACTGCCGGATTATTTAATTTTTCACAACGGTCTCTCAGGGATGACAGACTTAACCATGTTATGTCTCATTCCGTGTGCCTTCATATCCAGATGCGTCTAAAGATTTCATGTCGGTCTTGAAAAGGCATGCTGGGACATTTCAGGAATATGTTTCCCTATCTATGTCAACATATCTGGTTATAATCTGGTTCTGGTTGAACTGCAAGATTTGCTTTCCTGTTCTTAAAGAGGCTCAGAGTCTCAGAAAATGAAGGAATCCCACAGGAGGGATGGAGAAAGTGTGTGTGTGTGTGTGTGTGTGTGCAACCACATATATTAATGGCAGGAAGGATGCAGAAGGTGAACTTCGATGATTAAATACGCACACTCGTCACTTCTAATTTATCTCTCTTCATATCAGTTGATGTTTTGAACTAAACGCAGATAAACTAAATCACAATTCCCTAAAATTTCAACAGTTTTGTTTGATTGCTTAGCCGTCTGTAAGGACTGGGCTGAGAATAGGTTGGGAAGAACAGATGCAATGACTTTGAATCTAGTTTGCATTGATGTAATAAAGTTTTGATAAGCAAACTGAATGAATAATCACCATTCTGGTGTTTAAAATATACAGCACAAACAGAAAGCGAACTCAAATGGACCTTGTCTGTAAAATTCATAGAGTAAACTAAAAAAAGAAAAACATCATTAAAGATGCATATGCATACATATGTATGCCAATTCTTTTTTGAGATTCAGTAGACAGCTCAGGCTAGTATGTTTATTTGATTTTGGGACTGTGGCTGGTGCCAACTGTCCCTCCACTTCTTATCTTACTAATGAAAGGCATTGCTGTAAAGAAGGATGGCTGTTGACATTTGCTTAGTTTTAGATATTGTGACATATCCTCAGACACACTGTGGACCCAATGCCCTGCGCCATGACCTTTCGGCAGCTCAGCATTTTCCCACCAGAGCCCCTCTTTCTTTTTCATCTGCCTCCCTCTATTCTCAGCAAATTTAACCGCCTGTCACCACTGTCACTTTATTACTAGGCAGGCATACTGACTAAGGCCATGAGCACAATGAATGACACTCTATGTCTTAACATTGCAGGACATTTAACATGACCAAGCACAATTTCTTGCTAGCTGTCAGAACAGGGAATATGACAAAGCAACAAGGCAGTGTTGCATGGCACAAAATACAAACACAACAGGAGAATAAAGACTGAAACCTTGCAAGAGGTAGAAGGCACCATGCACACAGAGCCATACGAAGGATTCACTTGCTGCCTGCTTGTTAGACAATAAATAAACGGTATAAATCTGCAATTTGTGTTTGTACCTTTGTGTGTTAAAAGATATGGCTGTTGATATTCTGTATATTTATTGTAATCAAATCCCACGAAAAGACCAAAACAACATAATCGTCCTAATAACAAAGCCGGAAACAGCTTAGTCCTTAAGAGCCATAGACCTCCATTTTGTAAAAACAACATTTTGTATTCATGACTTGTTCTTAAAGATTTACTTCTTAGGCGCTGGTGAATCAGAGATTATCAAGAGACAGGGTTTTGGTTTTTCATGATAATTGTTGACAATAAGACAAATACAGAATAACTACACCATTATATTATCAAGATACATTATATTTTTCATAAAAACCCCAAACGATGAAAAAACTTTCGGCAGACAGTTTTGCCAGTCATGGTGCCATGGTGACCTGCCGTTTACACTCCAATCATGCAACTTTCTCTGGCGTGCCTAAATAGCCCTGGCATTGTAAAGTGAGTTAAAAGCTTGAAGAACAGAGACCAAAGAAAGGTGAGATAATATGGGTTTGGGGAAAAAGAAGGAAGAGAGTGGAAAGCATAACCTGAGGCTAGCGTGTAGAAGCATTTAGCAGTACAAACAGAAAACGGATGAAGAACTGCGCCAACGGGCTGCTGACTTAACACAGTGTAAAAGAGGAAAAGGAGAAGAGAGACAAGAGGAGTAGGGGGGAATACCGTGGGCTGGAGACAATCCAACAGTATTCTTCAGGGATGAACACAGCATGGAATCTACACCCACTCTCAAAGTATGCACATTTAAATCCTTTCCACACACACACACACACTCTTAAACAAGCCTCAGTGAGTTTGATCTACAGAGGTATGCCATCAGCTGGTGTGTGACTTGTTTGGGACAGAGGGCACAAGGCGTCATGCTCTACTTGGGTCTTAAGACCTGCAGTAGTTGATAGTCTCATGATCTGATGCAGCAGGACAATGTTGATTTTGTTTTTTATTATTTTACTCTGCCTGCAACAGCGAAAAGTGAATCAAGAACTTCCATGATCTGCTCAGTAATTTTCCACCCTGCAAGAATCATGCAGATCCACTTAATTCAAGGAATACTGTATGTCACACTGCAAAAATTAGGAGAATTGAAAAAACATGTTGTTGAAATGTAAAAACTTTCTTAAATTGCCGGGGGGAAGAGAAGACTGTATGTTTGTAGTAATGGGAGGCAGAAACAGCAAAAGCCTTGTGAGAATTGATAGCTGTGAATTTCTTTCTCAGTGCAACAGAGGATAAAAGGTTTGGTGGATTGAATGCAGCTGACAACTGAAGGTGTGAAAACACTTTCATATGAATCTTATGTGTGTCGTGCATGTTCCTACTAAACTAGAGTGTCCTACACATGCATATGAGATGAAAACATGTCTGTTGGGACTGTGGATTCGTTCCTGACAGGAGAAGAAATGTGTCAACCTCAGGTGATATAAGGAGTGTGTACATTTCATGTATGTGGAATCGGGTGTGTTTCGGTGATGGAATGCTACATGATCACACCGATGCTTTATTTGTATAAGAATGATGACATACTTTTCACCCTTCACATGCTTTGTAATAATTTAAATAATAAAATAATTGGGTGCAGCTGTGTGTTCTGTTCACTGTGGTCAGTGTCAACTGGTGCATGAGGTCATTACCTTGTTAGGCTGACTGAAGAATGGATTCCCAGCACAACGCTGGTTGATGACGTCTCTGATCAGGTGCTTTTGTCCATTGTAGGTGGTGAGGATGCTAATGCGGTCAGCAGGGTATCCCAGCAGACGCATGTACATGTACAAAGCCACAGAATACTCGGCCTCCGCCAGGTTCTGCACAGAACAAAGAATAAAATCATATTTTAACTATACAGCATTGTAAACAAGTAATGAGACAAGAAAGACAAATGTTCGGGAAAATGAACTCAAAAACCTATCGTCTATCAATACAGTCATTTTGCAGTGAATCAAAGCACTAAGCTGAATTACCCAAACACATGGGTCTCTCTTCCCATCACAAACCCAGGGGTGTCTGCTGTTTGACACCTTGCTGTTCTCATTCTCTTGTACTTTAACATCATGCTCTAGCCCTTTCTCCCCTGTCAAGTGTTTAACTTTTCAGCCAGATAAAAGCCTACTCATTCGTGCATGAGTAACCATCTGATTTGGGTTGGAACTAATTGCCCTAGACAAAGCTCAATACCACCACTAGCCAGGCTGGGACAAAATGTCCAAATTTAGGAACCCCTGCATAGAAGTAAGGAGGGTGAATGACAAATCTCTATTGTGGCATTGATATTCATTAAAAAGGGAATAGCTGATTGTGTTTTTAGAAGATATGACCAAAGGTGGCACAATTAAAAGTTTTATTTACTCAGTCTGATGAAAAGATTTTATCATAATATAATGGCCATATATCACATTCTTTACATTTTAACTAGGAAAGCCAAGACTTTCAAAAATAGCTGTTTCCAGATCCTATACAAAGATGTTTGTTACAGCAGCACTTGGTAATTGAAAAATACATATATTCAAACAAATACATCCAAATAAAACAACAACGCTGCCTTTAACATCACACCAAAATGGCCAGGCCCTAGAACAACAACACAAGTCCTCAAAATGTGATTAAATGGGAAGGTCAACGTTGCATGCATCATTCACACACTTTGCATCAAACAAATTCCTCAGCATGTGCATGCTGGCTCCAAAGCTACACTGTCTTTCAAATGTGCGGCAGCAGTATGCATTATTCATCCAGTTTCAATTAGGCCTGGACTGCACCCTTACATCTTTGATAATAATTTATGCAGCTTCATCAACAGTTCCTGATCTAGCTGCACTGGAGTCAACACATCAAAAACAGTGATAGCCTTTGTTCTTCTTCCCCTATTACCTGTCTCCAAATGGCACAAATTCAGAATTATAATGGCCAAACTATGTTTTTGCTGATAGAAATTGTTATATTCAAGTTTGGCAGTTAATGTAAGGTATGAGCTAGTGTTTTTAATAGGAAAAAACATTTATCCTAAAAAACATTATGACATCTACATGTCAGATTATTCATCTGCCCACAAGACAGGGATGTTAAGAGGGGAACATTTGGTGCTCGGTGGCCTTGCTGTATTCATTCGGGCTTTTCCCTTACTGTTTGGTTCCTTGTGAAACATGATTTATTTTAGTACATTATATTTGATATTTAGGATGGGTTCCGTAAACATCTAATTTCAGTTGTGCGTCTAAATAGAGCAAAGAATCCTAATGAGGAAGCGTTACAGTTGGACTGCAGAGAAAAAACAGGGACAATTCAGAAGGGGAGAGAGGATCGCAAATTGTGGTGTGGATACAAACGCATAAGAGGTGATAAGAGTAATAAATCTAGTCAACCTGTGAGTAAAGCACACAATGCTTTCTGCCCTTACGGAATTTAAAATGTAGCTTGTGAAGCAGAAAAGCTTTGACTAACAAGCGTAGTGGCTGAGAAAAGCCATTTTCTAACAACAGAAGATGTGGACTTAGAGAAGCATCTTAGCCTTTATGAGCCATTTGACAACTTGGGAAGCACTAACAACGGGCTGAGACTCTGTATGGAGAGTGCTTTAACAAATGAGACGAAGAAGCAAGAGCAGACCTTTGGACTGTGGAGTGTGTGAGTGCACGCACATATTTGTGTATGTGATGAGTGTGCATGGTTGTGGCAGTGCTTGTTCAGCTGTGACAGACAGTCAGCATACACTGGATACAACTGCTTCTCTAGTGTCCAATTTATTCTTTCTGCTTCCTAGGAAAGTGCATGCATGTGTGCTAGTGTTTGTGCATGCGTGAGTTTGTGTGCATAGGGCAGAGCGAGTGATACCGGAAATTCCCCTCGAGGGGACTGAAAAAGGCAACAGGCAATTGGAGTTAAGGTTCATGTGACCTGGTGTCTCGAGAAGTGCACATGGTCTGGGTTTAAGAACAATAAGGAGCTTCAGGGACATGAGCATGCACAGTGTGGAAGGCAGCAGTAAATTTCATTAAGCACAGAAATATGTTTATTGGCCATGAGCTGATAAACAAATCTGTGTGTCAACTAACTAATTAGTATGTATTGTAATCAGACAAATTGACTTTTGCTTGTGAAGTGTTGTTGGCTTTTTGACGACTACAGGCTTCGTTGTGTCCTGGAAATTGTTGTTTAACAACTATTCTAGTATCAGATTCGATCCTGTATTAAAAAAGAAAACAGTTTTTCAGAACCACTAATAGACATTTGGGCTTCTGTGCTGGTGTGGTGCCAAATTGGACCTTTATTTTTAAATTTTTATGGCATACCCCTATCAACCCTGCTCTATGCAGACACACAGTCTTGAGTGTCTCAGCAATGAAACACAATCTGGCTCCTGCTGTAAAGGACAAACCCACTGGTCTGTGCTGTACAGCCAGTGCTAGCTGCAGACTAAATAGGGTTATGAATATATCATATGGACTGGTAGTTAAACCATTAAAATTTAAAAATAAATGAACTGCTGTACAACAACATATTCAGAGGAAAATGGAGGCTAGGGAGGAATATGGTTATCTGCTCTGGTGGAACTAAGTGTGCATGAGTGTGTATCCGTGTAAAGGAGTGTATAAATTGCGCTTGTAAACTTGCACACAGCTATTTCTGCTGTTCCAAGATTGTGTATGTACCTGTGCTACAGACAACCTGAATACTGATGTATGAGTATTCACAGTTCTCCAAATAGATGTTACGCATACGAGTCTGTGTGGATTCATTCTGTAAGCAGCAGGGTTTTTACAGTTGAAAACATGTTTAACTTTAATATTCAATTCTATTTTTGTTTTATTTAATTTACACAATCCATTAACAGTTTTCATTTTCTGGAAATGACCCATTGGACTTTCACGTTGTTTCGGTTTTAGATATAAGCCCGCTTAACACAGAGATTCCACATAATAATAATAATAATAATAATAATTAAGCCTTTATTAGTCAATGGGGAAATTACAATTCTCTGCATTTAACCCATCCCGGAGGAGCAGTGGGCTGCTAAGAAGCGCCCGGGGAGCAACAATAATGCTGTTAAAAAAGATCTGACAATACTTTGGCCAATCAGTGTGTGATTTCAGACAGCACGTCAGCATCACAGGAGCATTTGCGTTTAACACAACAGCTTTGTTGTCTAGTTTGGTCCTAAGCAATGGTGGCAGGTGAACTGAGTGTTGAGGTCCTCTGCTCGGAGGGTAAGGAGCTCCCAGATCTTGTTGTCTCCCTAATTCGCTGCCATTCTCCGGTGCTGTAGGTTAGCTGCTAAACTTTTTTATTTAAATCTCCCAGTGGTGGGGGCACATGAATAACACGTCATCAAAACGTCAGACCCGTTCAGCAGTGCCTGCGGCTCTGTGACTACATTTGCTGCTGATTAGCGGCAGAACAACTCTGTCCCCTCATTCCACCTATGTACGGGGGGCTGGGGGAAAGGGACTATGTTTTATTTTTGTTGTAGATTTCTGAAGCAGAAAGAATGGTTTGAATGTGTAATTTAACTTGTAGGTGTCCTCAGTACACTTAACAGTTGTGCCGTATGTGTATAGTGTACTATGGTGTGCACAACTACTGACCTGGTAGAAGTAAGGGTTGGGCTCGGATTCTCCCACCCCATTGAAGTCCTCCACGTTAACAAGCTGGAAGTCAAAGGTCAGGCCAGGGTTGGGGACCTGGAACTCAGGCAGCTGCTGCACATGAGGCAGGTTCCCCAGTTGTTTGTAGCGCCAGTTGTATAGGTTACACAGGCTGTGGGGCCGGAAGACAGATACACAGTAAGTAAGAACCAATAACTAAGATAGGGCATTCTTTGGGAAATGAGGTTGTTCAAAACAGACAGCAATATGTTCCGCCAGGGTGACCCACCTTGCACGAGCACGGCCCTGTGCATCCAGATCTATAGTGGGCACTCCCAGGCGCACAAATCGGGTAAAGAGAGACTGCTCCATGTTGGAGTACTTCTGGAAGGCCATGTTCTTGATAACAGGGGGCAACTGGTGGTGGTCTCCAATCATGATCCAACGTTTCAGCCTGCTGTAGCCATCCTCTGGGTTCTGTAAAGAGGAGAAGATGTGGTTAGAACACCAGGTACAGAGAAAACCTAAATTAAATACAGGGGTCCGAACTACCCTCAGTGAAGAAATATATTTTCCATTTCACACAGTAAAGGTGGAAAAATGTATTAGGTTTCCCTTTGATCTGTAAAGGTGGATGTACTAGCTGCATGAATTGAAATCCAACCTAAAAAGTCTAACCGATGTCCATATTTGTAATCCTGGTGCACTACAACTACTGCATGTTGTCCAACCTTATTACATTTTTTTCTGTCTAATGACTTGACAGTATTATAGAGTCTTTGTGAAATCAGATCATCGGCAGAGAAAAACATTTAAGTACAGGAGGGCAGTGAAGCATGAAGGGCCTGTACAGTTTTTTTTCTTGTGTCTACCTCATGCTGCCAGGTTTTGCTAATTAGATGTGGTATATTTGGAGCTTGCCCTCAGACAAATCTGATACCGCAACCATTGCAGGTCAAGAGTTTATCTAATCACTGAAATCACTGATAAGAGTTGAAGATTGGATAATGAATGGGAAGGAAAAAACTGTTTTTCTGTGACGTATGTCTGGCAGAAGGCTTGCACTGTGACTCACTAGAGTGGCCAGGTTGCTGGATGGGCTGATGTGCTAAATGGTCTCATATGCAAACAGGCCTTAGCACTATCTCGGACAATTAGGCACAACTACCAAAGACAAGCAACATTAGTGTGTTTGGAGCCCATCAGTCAGACCTTAACAGAGAAAGTCAGGTGATAAAAAGCAGAATCCCGAGTAAAGGATTAAACTAGGCGTGATGTCAGAATTTATGACAGTGCTTAGGCCAGGCAGTTTTCTGGTAAGGCATGGCTGTAGTTTTATTTTAAGTCTTAGTTAAAAGCTTGCACATCATACATTTAAAATTTTAAGGCTTAGTCTGGACATGTTACCTGTAACAGGAGCGGGATGAAGGTCTCGATCTCCAGAATCTGAGCAGCTTCTTCCATCAGGATGTTGTCATACTAAGAGAATCAGCAATTTAGTAATTAAAGTAACTGCAGTCCATATAAGCTTAACCAGGTTGCTGTTTTTATGTCAACTAAGAAGAGCGTACCTTAAATCCCAGCTCCACCAGGTCATGACGTTTGAGTGCAGCATGTGTACAGGTCATGGCAATGATTTTGGCTTCCTTTACGAGCAGATACTTGGAGCGGTCCAGTCCGCTTCTGAGCAGCTCAAAGGCCCTGAACTCCTACAAGATAGACAAGAGAGAAGGTGAGAATCAGGAGTCAGTCAATGCACACAAAAATGTTTGCCAATGCAAATAGCAAAACACTGCATCCTCCTACAGGTAATTAAAAACTACTTGTATAAATGACCTCTGGGAGGAACTTGGTAACATTGATCTTAAATAGATGTGTATTCATCTATTTGTGACTAAAAGTTCAGTTTTGCTTTCATTCTTTAGGGGGGTTGTGAGAGGAAACTTAAATGGCATTCTGACAAAATGATGGATGACTACTGTCGATGATGATGGATAAGGTGATTATCTCGGTTGAAATAATCACACCTCTAGCAGAAAAAAGGCTCAGTTCAATATTCAGATACAACCCTAATACATATTTGTGTCTACCCACATATACAAATTGTAGGTGTTTGAAAAACTCAGAGGCTTCATCCTATCACTCTTATATCTCAATTGCCTCTACTTTTGATTCATAATCATATTACCAGTCATAAATTATGATAAAGTGATTGGCAACCTACTTAAACCCACTTTCATTAAACATATCTTTAACATAATCCCCTCTGCTTTCTACTGTCATTAAAAAAATAAATAAAAAATGGTTTCGCCTTTTCCCATGATGCAGTGTAATCAGATAGGGCTGGGTGTTGCTTGCTGTTCAATAACTGCAGCTTGAGGAGCACTTCAGCACAGATTTTCTTACATGACTGGAAAATGTGGGGACAGTTTTTACACAAATTCTGAAACAGTTCAATTCAGAGTGCCAAATATCATGGCACTGTGAAAACCACACTGTGTGTGGGGACGTGGAGGGTGGGAGGAGCACAGGGGGGAATATGGGTAAACAGACGTGCTATTTTCAGGTTGCCCCACTAGCTATATAGGGTTAGGAAAGGGAAAGGGGGAAAGGAGGACGGAAGAAGTAGATTCGGACAGCACTGGGGTATAAATATTTGATGTGTTACTATTTCAGCATTAATATTAAACCAATTAAAACATGCAATATTGATGAGATCTATTTTTAACCCCCATGGCTCCAGAGCGGTTGAAGGCTGAAATCAAGATGTTAAGGATTCACGGATACTGAGAAGGGAGGGAATGAGGAAAAAAAGTAAACAGCGGTAAAGGTGTGGTGGGACTGCAGAGGAAGAATTCAGGAGGAACCCAGGAGGCAGATTGTGCTGCTATATACGTGTCTTTCTAGCAATAAATCCTTTGGATTTTCCTATGACAGCTTTTTCCAAGCTGCTTCAATATTTGAAGATTCAGACAGATAAGCAAATTCAGCAGAATGTTGCTTTGTCTAACCTGCACCACAGACAGTAATACCTCTTAATGGGTGTACAGATTTCACTGCAGCATGGGTGAGGCTGAGGGAGGAGGGAGAGGTGCTCTGATGCAGTGATACAGAGGCCAGCCAGATAAATCAAGGTCACCACACGTGTTGGGATATTACCTCCAGCCAATAACTTCTTTATTGCTTTTCGGAGACCTTCTTGGTGTTCCCATAAATCTGAAATGTTATTGTTATCCCTATAGAAAAACCTGATGGTCTTAGAAGGAACGATAACACATCCAGCTGTGTGTTTGTAGGTGTGAAAAAGAGTGACAGGGAGAGTAAAAAAGATAAGCAGTAATTGCCTTCGTCACTTTGTTGTACCGCTTATCTTTTCAAAAGGATCAGCAATTATACCCACAAATAAATAGTACAAGTACTGGTAAGTGTCTTATACAATGATTCACTGTATCAATTAAAGCAAAGGGCCAGGTGATGATTGAAACTCAAAGGAGATGCAGAAGGGTTCTCATAAGGAAAAACATCCACAAAGACAGTGTCTTACCACCACTGTTAATCTTCAACAACCTGTCACTATGTTGGCCACACACTTGGACACACAGCTGGCATATAGTCTACGAGTACCATCAAATATAGCCTCTGTGTGGGTTTGCGAAAAAGAAGGAAAGGGCTTTATGTGTTTACCTCAGATAAGTTGGAGATGATGTGTGTTTCTGTGCATGTTATTTGTTTCTGTATGCATTTATATATAATGTACATTGAATTGAACTGTAATGACATGGGCTCTATTAATAAAATGGCCTTATTCCACTGAAGTTATCTCCTTCTCAGCAGTGAGGGAACTCTCTCTCTCTGTGTGTGTGTGTGTGTGCGTGTGCGTGTGTGTGTGTGTGTGTGTGTGTGTGTGTGTGTGTGTGTGTGTGTGTGTGTGTGTGTGTGTGTGTGTGTGTGTGTGTGTGTGTGTGTGTGTGTGTGTGTGTGTGTGTGTGTGTGTGTGTGTCTTACCTCCAGCTGGGTAAAAATCTTCTTGATGTGGCGATAGCAGCCCTCTGCGATGTCCATGTCCTCTTCATGAGACCGGCCCTTGAACACAGGCTGGGGTGCGTTGGAGAAGTACTTGTGGAAGGGAAAGTGTTCAGCCACAGCTTGCACCTCCACTTTCTTGCCCTGTTTAGGCCTGACTTTGCTCATGTACTCTTCCCAGCGAGATATTACCTGGAGAGAAGAGAGAGCAGACACACAGTACCCTCTGTTGTTAGTCTGTGTGTTGTGAAAGTCTGTGTTTAGTGTTTGCTAGAGGTTCCTGCACATGTTTGTGGCTTGTATGAATTTGGGTTCTATGTGTTTTTGTGTGGTCACACATATACAAACAGGCCTTCTGAATTGAGCCAAGCCTTTTATCTCTTTCTGAAGTGGGTCGGTATGCATGACGAAAAAATCCTACCTGTTCACACCAAAGGAATGTGGCAGCACAGTGGTATTGTTTAAACTAAACATGTGTTTTAATTAAGAGCTTGATATAGCCACTACATAAAGAAACTCACTAAGGTACTTTCTGGTATGCATGAGCATTGACTTAGTTAATGCCTGTCTGGGGTTCTACCAAAATGCTGTGTGAGCACTCAAAGGGTGTTCTCTGCCCAGGCTTGTATTTTCGCTATAATTATTTGACCACAGCAAAAAAACACATCAAACAGGAATGAACAAACGAAAACGGATAGCTTCACTCGTGTACAGGTGCCCCTGCTGAGAACCTAATAAACCAGCTTCAACCAAACAGCAGGGTAGCCTAGTTCTATAAATACCCTATGAAAAACAACATGGTGAAGAACATTAACAAGTCTGCTAGAGGACTCAGCCTAATTGCGTGTTAAGTATTTGTCTGTATGGACTATTAAGACCACCATCGAAACATTAAGTAGGTCTACATGTGACAGAGTAGTACTGCTTATAGTCACAGACTCACCACTCTATCAACATCGTGACATTTACGTCTTTAAATGTCACAGAACTTCACTATTGGCCAGTTTTCAGTGCTAAAATAAACACAAGAACTCAGCTAGAATGAAGTGTGTTGAGAATCCAGTCTCCATGCAACATCACATTAATAAGTAACCAGGTTGGTGTTGGTGTGTGTGTGTGTGTGTGTGTGTGTGTGTGTGTGTGTGTGTGTGTGTGTGTGTGTGTGTGTGTGTGTGTGTGTGTGTGTGTGTGTGTGTGTGTGTGTGCCAGATTTCTGGCGCGGTGCAAAAATGGCAGCATGATCACCATCAGACATGAACTCTGACACTAGAGCTCGGGTAACAGCCATGGTATCCAAGTATTTGCTATGGTTTCAATCCACCAAACAACCATCTATGTTTAAGCTATGAGCACCACTAAAATATATTTAACTGGCATCTTTACACTAAAAGATATCCAACTGGCATCTTTACTCTGCTAAACAGAATGTGTCTCACATTACTGGTGATGTGATACTTAAATATATTAGTTTTCTCCGAAAAATCCCATTAAAACCAAAGATGACAGCTACACGCTTCACTGCTTTATGTAACATCTGTCTATACTGTATATTTTAGGACCCTTCTGAAAAATCATGGGAATGCAAGTAAGTAATTGTCTGTGGTGGCATTTCTCCTGCAGTCTGAATGAGAGGACACTGATAATTAGGTGACAGGAATAAATGGCAAGGTGTGAGACTGTTTCAGGGTATTTGTAGTCCAGGCAAAATGAGCAGTGAGTCTGGAGAGTGGAAACTTTAATAATGCCAGGGTTTGACTGGCATGGATATGTCTGAGGAAAAGGACAGACAATGCAGACAATACACTATCTACTGTATGCCCTTAAATCTCTCTCTCTTTCGATATTAATATCCAAACACAAAATTCAATATGTTTAGGGGCTTAATACAAGGAGAGAGTGACTGACTGCAAAAACATCTTGACTTTTGAAATGTTTGTCTTGCTAAACCTTTATGCAATAATAAATGTTAAAAGATCAATGCACACATGTTGAGCTTAATCAAATATTATGCACAATATGAAACAATGCCAAGTGCAAAATAAGAAGCATTGCCTATGCAACATTAGTTGATAATTACATTATTCATTACATTATTGTAATTCCTCTGCATGTTGCAGAAACATACACACACACACACACCTAGTTATAGGCTTACCTGGTAGAGGTAGAAGTGTCCAGCAGTCTCACAGGTGTAAGAAACATCTCCCGGGACATCCAAGCTCTCCTGTAACCTCCCCACTTCTCCGAGGAGCTCAAGTCTTCTGGCGAGGACATAGTTCACTCGGCCATATCTGGAGACAAACAGAACAGAATAGTTAGTCAACAATCTAAACAGTTAACCTTTTTGTATAGGGACAAACAGAAGATTAATGTTTAAGGTTCAACCAGCTGTTCATAGAATTAAATGCATAATCAGAACATGGTCTCATTTCAAAAAGACACTGACTATTAATGCTGTTACACTACCTCTAGGCATCAGTTGCCCTATTGATCCATCTATGAATCCATGAATGGATTAATATAACAGAGTTAATATTTATAATGTGATAGTTGAGTTGCAATGACAGCAGGTGACTGGTCGTCTAACAACAAACTTTAGCAGGGTAAAATATATGTAAATATCAACCAATGGAGTACAGAAGTATTAGGAGAGCAATGACTATCTTCAAGAAGTACTACCCGAGCCTTCCTCGTAGCACTTATTGCACTCGTATTAGTTGCTGCACTTACTGTATTCGTATCAGTTCGCTGCACTTATTGAATTCGTATTTGTTTACTGCACTTATCCTATTCGTAGTAGTTTGTAGCACTTACTATATTCGGATTAGTCTGTTGCAATTATTGTTTTCGTAGTAATCTGCCTCTGCACTATACTTTTGCTCTGGCTTATGCTTTAAGATGCTTGTTTAAGAAAGGAGATGCACTTATGACTTCTGGTGACTAGTAGTTCTCTTGAATACCTATGTTGAATACACTTCCTGTAAGTCGCTTTGGATAAAAGCGTCTGCTGAATGACTGTAATGTAATGTAATGTATCCTTGGATGTACACAAGGTTTGTTGAGGTTTAATCTAATCCTATTGTGCATCTAAAAAATTACTGCTTAATAGCAATTATCAGGTTGCAACTAGACAAGCAGAATGCACAGGAAGTGGGAGGGGTCACAGGGTAACACTAGAGGTGAACTCTATTTTTAGACCCTCTGCAAAGATCCTCGGTCAGCAGATGACTCAAAGACAGTCAAAGTGGCCTCCCTGTTTGGCCTGAATAAAATTAAATAAAAATGGGGAGTGACCTTGCTTCCCAGGAGGACGGATCTCTAATGATTTCAGCTACTGAGACAGAAAACCCAGTGTAGATACAGAGGTGTGAACAACTGCATTTGTCTACTGGACTGTGTGTCTGTATTATTTTTGGCTAAATCCCATAAATATAAAACCTGCATACAACAGCAGCAACTTTACTTAAACCTGAATCATGATGATGCAGCATTTCATTTTCACCAAGAGCAGATTTTGTCATACCTAGAACCTAGTGTACAAATACAGACTAGACAACTTATCTTAACTGATTTTTTTAAGACCTCCCCTATACAAAAAACAACACGCTCCTTATACAATTTCATTAAAAACAGCACAAAATTCATAATTTGTGAAATGCAGGGAGACATTGTTAATTGATGGTGCTGTAGCTTTCCCTTTGTAAGGCATTTGGGGGAGCACTGCCTTCCATTATGTCATCTCATATACAGTGTTAATTAAAACTCTGTGGCTCTCTCCTCTCGCTGGTGTCAGTGGGGTGGAGGGAGTGTGGAGTCTGCATGTTATTATGAGGCAGCAAGGCAGGCGGAAACATATTAAATGCTGCAAGCTAAAGCTCTTTTATGTCCATGTTGCTGCATAATTTAAGAATGTAACAGACTGCTTCCATGTGCAGACAGCAGTTCCCATACAATGTTATTCATACTACAGTCATACACAGACTATAAATGATTGACATGCATCCCCTCTCCCTTCTGAGCTATAGGCTGCAAGTTGCTGGGTACCAAATAAGAATAAGGCAGTAATTAACAATGGAGGCTATGTCAGGCTTAACCAAGACGGTTCTGGCTGATTCATCCAAGATTGGTGTTAAATATAGCAGCAGTCATGTAGAACTGTAAATGTTTTGGGTATCTCAAGATTTTTCACAAGTCTATCATGAGTGTACTGCCCCCAAAATTTTACCATCTCACTATGTCTCAGTAGAAAGAACTGAGTCACTATCCTTCAAGGCATTTAACAAACACACACACACACACACACACGCACACACGCACACGCACACAGTGGAGTTTACACAAAGATGTGGATAAGCTGGGAATTACTGGGGCTTCCTTAACAGGACTCTAGAGGATTTTGTCTGAGGGCCATTTGTTCTGGGCTCTGCCACCTGTACTGTATGAAAAACAGCAGCATAGCATAAAAGTGTGTTTATGTGTCCATTAGGGTGTTGACAAAGAAGGCTCTTAAACTACTATTAAAACTATAGGTTGATTTTTATTAAATCTCAGTTAGGTAATGTCTCCTTCCTGGCCTGAGCTAAATAAACATTCTGAAAGGTCTTAAAACCTGAAATGAAATGTATTTATTCATGCAATTATTCAGTCTTGTTGTTGTAGCAAATCACCACCAAATTCCAATCAGTTCATCTTTGAGTCCAGGTGGACGTTTGTGTTTGGAAAACATATAGTTATGTATGACTGTTAGCCAGAACTGGGAAAAAACTTTTGTAAATTATGATTATGGTAAATCTACCTATGTCACTTTACACGGATTGTTGCCATTCTCCTACTACAAATGGATAAGATTTCAGCTCTTGTGGTCCAGATTAGTGATGAGTGTTAATCAGACAGGAACTGCCTTTGAGTTCAGGGCTGTAGGCCTGAGAGGACAACAATAGCCAATGAAGATAAACCAGTACCACGGCCTGGCATATGAGAGCATCGTGTAGCCCTGTTACTGTGTTGGCTAACACTAATTATGTATGTGGGCAGCACGACTGCTTTTGTGTACATTACCATGTGTGTGTTTAAGGGTTGCCTCTGAGGCATATATTAACTGTACGTCTTTAACCATTTGTTGAATGCACTTTGACACACATGTGACACGCGTGTTCCCTCTACACCTGCCCCCTGCTGTCCTCACCTGCTGAAGTCCTTCTCCGTCTCCAGCTCCTCTTCTCCGTGGCCCAGACGCAGGAGGTGGCGCTCGTCGATGTCTAGAGCCATAATCTTTTCAAACAGCTGGTTCAAAGCCTGGTGGGGATGAATCATGAAATTGAGTAAACAAGATCAGACATGGAAATCCTTTTTCTGACATGTGTGTGTATTTTCTCTTCCATCAACAGTACTTTCACATATAAACCTGTTCTGACTTTCTGTCTCTTCTCTATAGATTTGTTCCAATTCAAGAGGTCAAGGATAATTTATTGTCATTATGCAACACAAGGATGCACAACAAAATGCAGTTGTAACCCACTTGCAACACAAGAAAAACTTGACAAACACAACAAAAACAGTAGTGTAGTGTACTGTTGTGCATTTTTTGAATTTGCTTCATAAGAAAAGTAAACAACAAAAATCTTCATACAGTGCTGCAGTGATGTATATATCATGCTATGAAGCAAGTGTCTATTCCTGTGTAGGGAATATAAATGGAAGGGGGAACTATTGCATGAGAATAAGGTTTTCTTGTGACCAGCATTCATTTTGGCAAGCTTCCACTGGTGTAAAACAGCAGAAGATTACTTTATGATTAAATACTAAGGCCGGGCCACGGGGGAGCTTAGATTTAAATTTTTTGCTCTATAGTGTGTTTATAACTATCGCCTGATTAATGAGCTGTTCTGAGTTCAAGCTATAAATTCTCCAGACAGCTAAACTATTTTTTAAAGGAGGGGGTTGTGAAACTTTTCCGATATCTGAGATGAGCCGAGTCATTTTGAGTGTGTGTTTGGTGGGTTAACCTGGTTTGAGTGTGTGACTATGAGGGTCCTCTGCTCTGGAAAGTTGTGATAGAGATTTGAGATGATCTGAACGGCAACATCCGTCTTTCCGGTACCTGGTGGTCCAACAACCTGGAGACACAGCGGGAAGTGAAGAAGAGTGTGAGATGAAATAAATCAAAAACATTTAACAGAAGAAGCAGAAGAGAGAAAAAAACAAAATAAGAAGTTAGGTCACAGTGCAAAGGCGCTAGCCTTAACGGGCTAGGCTGGTGCCCTATCGATAGCCGTGCTCAGATATACAATGTTACAAGACTTTGGTGTTGCCTTGTGTGCCAAAACCCAGTGACTGCACAGATGAGCAAAATCACAGTGCTTCTGAAAATGTTGAAATGCTGTAGGAGGCATAAATATATTTCATATTCTTCTTTTATACTTGTAATCTGAATGCTAGTAGCACTTCTCTCTGTATATAGGTGACCTTAATAATAAGCTTCATATTTATTTAAAGGGAGCATCTAGTTTACAAAATAAATATTCATGAAATGTGTTGGTCTTAGTATGGGTTTCTCAGGTGAGTAATTTCTGCATAGTAGTAGGCACAATTAGATATTCCTGCATAAATCAGTAGATAATCAGCTTCTTGGTTCCCCTACATGAAAGCCAAGCCATGCAGGCTGGGAGGTAGTGTGTGTTTGTTATGGCTGTTAACAAACGACATATGCAAAGAAGGAAAGTTATAAAGGCTGATGAGAGGAGCAGAGAAATGGCATGCAGAGTTGTTTTACGACTCTGCCGATAGCCTCGTTGCCATGTTTACCTCGACTAGCTGCACAGTAAATAACACAGGACCTGATGCCAGCTTCCAATCACCACATCAGAATAGCACACAGTGTATATAGAAATTCTCTTCAGATAACAACAGGAGGCTGGGATGACAAAGCTGTGGATGTGTGTATATAAACTGAGTGTATTCATTGCTGTAACATGTGTCCTTTAATGTGTGGTTGACTATTTCCATTGGCAATACCAAAATTACAGAGAGTTTTAGAGTATTTTGTCATCACTCAACATGAGTGATGGACATAGGGACACCAAACAACAGAATATTTATGGTTAGGGGATTCCCTCGGTGTACATCACTAAGATTAATAGTTGCAAATCTTTGACTCTATACCAGCGAGCTGGAACAGTTTGCATCTGCATTATCAGCAATCACTGGACTGGTTAGAGGTTTTGCCCAAACAGCATCAAACTCTTGGATATGTATGATCATTTTATGGGGATGGTTTATCATATAGCTCGCTCTTCTAATTAAGTCCACTACTATAAGCTTTCCATTTTTTCCTCTTGTTGGAGTCTGTTGAAATGTATATGTCAAATAGATCATTTAGATCTTGCAGTTTTTCTTTGGTTGGCTTCCACTCAGTCTTGAAACTTATGTGAGAAACGTATACAATAAACAGAAAAGACAAGTCCTTACCATAGTGAGTCCTGGCTGCATCCCGGCTCGAATGGCTTCAATCTGAGTAGGAGTGAACTGGATTGTATTCCTGTAAGACATGTACATTATTATATTAATAAATCAAGCAATTAGTTGGAGATGGTGAAGAGCCTTGACACCATAAACACATTTGTTTTCAAATGCTTCCACTAGTTTATTTTATTTTTTTTAAAAAGAGATGCTTTATGCGCCAAGTTTTTCTGTGATGTTCTTTGAGACCATCTTTAAAGATGGTTTAGTCAGGGCTTCCCCATGGACATGTTGTTGCTATCAAGATTTAAATATCAAAGTGCAAACTGGAAATGCTGAAACACCACCAGATTAATCTTAATTTTTTCATGAAGGGTAATTATTATGTGGTGTTATAATTAGCACAGGAATATTAAAGCCTTTTCTCTTCACCAATTGCATAAAAAATTCAGTGCAGAGCAGATATCAAGGTAAGCGCGGTCCAACAAATCTAAATTGTCAGGGCCAGAGAAGGGTACATATAATACGTGTTTGTGTTGTTTTATACTGAAAATATGTTTGTGATAGAGGTTAAGAATTTAAAGTATGCCCAGCACACTAACCTAAGAGAGAAGTCAAGGTTTAACCAAACACTTAACAACCTTTTGACTCCTAATCTTGTTAAATTGTGAACAGGAAGGCCTGACTATTGGCTGTGACCTCTCACCGTTTGGGCTGGTTGTAGGGATATGGCCCACGGTTAGGGGGGACATAGGGCTCAACGATCAAGGTCATGTCCTCCTCTTTGTGTTCCACTTCTTCATCCGCCTTTCTCTTCTTCCCTTTGTCTGCTTTGTTTGAGATGGGAAACTTGAGTCTGGTAAAGCAAAAGGAGCAATTGTATCGAGTAAGTAAGTTATACAACAGCAAGTAAATACAAATATTAATGTCAATACATTCACTTTGATCATGGTGAATCAACCTCAACAAAACCTTAAATCACTTGACTATTGGATTTTGACTTTCACCTGAATGGGAAGACTTGCAGCTCAGGGTTCTCCTCTGTGACCTGTATGGTGTAACCAGGGAAACACGCACGTAAATGGTCCAGGGACAGGAAGGTGTCATTGAAGTCCAGTGTGGAGATCTGATTAGGCATTTTGGAGTAGTGGGCACTGCCTGGGTCACCATAGCCTAGGATGATGTCGTGAAGCCAGTCTGGGACCACACACTCTGTGTTCATCAGGTTCCTGATGGTCTCTAACACGGCCTAAAAAAAGAAACAAAGAAATGTGAGCAATGAGTAACGTCAGAAAACAGACAACCATCCCACAAGAGGTGGTTAAGCTGGATAAGAATAGCTTTGTGGTGGGCTGATGGGACAGCAGGTAATCTGTATGTCTGTCAATTATATTTTAATGAACTGCAAACTGTCTAAAACCCTGAGCATCAAACATTGGGGAGGGGAACGTGTTTGCTTGTATCCATGTCACACATCACAGATGGAGAAGAATGTTTCTTGAATACCCATTAGTTCCTGCTCTTTCAAATTCATAAAAAAGGAAACACTTCAAAATCATCTGTCATTGCTCTGGCTGTGAAAGACAGAAATGGGTGAGCGGAATTACAAATAGCAGATTTGACAAAGCCGTAATGAGACGCTCTCAACTAAAAAATCTGTGATAAAGAGGAAAAGGGTTTTTGTATATGATTAAGAATCGGAATAAAACAAGGTTTACCAAAATGGAGCAAAACAACATATTAAACAAAAGTGTCAAACAATTGCATGGATAACTTTACTATGACCAATTGAAAACTTTAACATTTGTTATATTATAGATTTACCTCTCTTAACCTTCTTTAACAGAAGGGTTCTGCTGAAGACAACTATATTTTATGCTTTCCTACCGAAAGCAAGCTTAATATACTGTACAATGTTGGCTTTCTGCCATAGGGGGATTCTTAAAGGTAGTTTAGAGAAGTGGGGGTAGATATCACATGAACATCCAGTGAGATGTATCTCTCATTGGAATCACTGGGAGGGCCTTGAGTGGGTGGTAATCTCAGAGTTGCCCTGGTCACAACCTTACAGCTACAATACCCAAGGGAGTGTTATAGGTGCGATACATCACTCTGGGGTGGCGTTGGTAGGACCAGAGCTCAAGGTCTGAAGATAAAGTACTCAAATACAATGTTCAATGAGGGCTGATCTCTGTGCTTCAGCGTAAACTCCAAACCTTGAAATTGTTCTCCTTGGGTTTGCGTCTCATGATGATGTTGAAAGTCTCATATGGGTCTTCAGTGCCACTCTGAATGCTGCTGGTCATGTCCTGTTGATACTGGTTCGGGTCCAGCCATACACGAAAGGTTCTGGCATCTCCTCTCAGCTTAGGCTTGGGGTCAGGTCCTAGACCAGAGTGGTTGGGGAGAATACTTGTTACAGCAACAGAAGTAAAGATAACCTTTAGAGATGGATAATAAATCTAAATTTGTATGGAAATCACTCTCACAAAGGGTTATTCAATCTAAAGAAATAAAGAAATGAATGTATGCCAGTACTTTAAAATAGAAAAAAACAAACAGAAAATGGCAGGGCAAAGCTTTTGAAGGACAAATTAAATATTAAAACTGAATCCAATTAGCTTCAATAACAATTTCCATCCCATCCTTCCATCAAAAATAAAACTCTCTCAAAAGAGCTCACCCCAGCCTGCCATGCTACAGTACTATGACTCCTCAGGAACAGGAATTACATAGATGCTTGACTGACAGGTCACCAGCTGTAGGCTTATTCCCATAGGGAGCCTGTGTGGTGCAGCAAGTGCAGCTTTCACAGATGTCTAAATAGATTATTGTATGGAGCTGCTGGGCACAGAGCAGGAGAGTGAAACTGAATCCTGGTGGCCTCTGATGTGTGTGTGCCCATTTAATATGTATGCCTGTCCTTGTGCACATGTGCAGAGCTATGTGGGGATCATCAAAATCCTCCTTAGTAAAATGAGTCTGGCGATAGCTTAAGAGTGGAAGCTACACCCTTAACATCATGCGATAAAAATGCCGGGCCAAGGTGTGTGAAGATGGTATTAAACCGTCAGTTATTAACACAAATATTCTGTATTTGAGCTGCAATATTGTTTCAATCATCAGTCAATTATCAGATACCCACAATGCACCTCTCAGTTTACGTCTCACATTCACAAAGAGCCCAGTGATTTATGTCTCACTCCACCACCCAGTTACCTAGAGTACCACTTAGCCCTGTTGGGGATCTGAAAGTTTAACCAAGCCGACAATGGCAGGGCATGTTCCCTGGCAGCATGTGTATTTAGAAAGCCCTGCCCTCTGCATATTTAATCCAAACTGATGAGAGCGGATAGGGGAAAGGGTGCTTCAGTGCATGGACACATGTTCCCACAGGGGAAAAAGCATACACTTAGAATAGCAGGGCTGCAGGCTAGCTTAGGTAAACCAACCACTCAGAGGGAGTGCTTTGGGCTGTGGGGAAGAACACAACACGGTAAACAGAGGAGATCATGTTACTGTATAAACACAAGACCAGGGATTTGAATTTGATCTGCGGGGATTCCTCCTGTGCGGACACACAAAACAGACTCTCTGAGTCTTATATTTGAGGACAGGAAACTTGCAAGGCTTTATTAGCAAAATATGGTGCCCTACGGATAGAATGTCATGCTGTGCTTTAATAATGCTAGAGCACATTGTTGCCAGCCATACTTTTTTTTTTTTTTTTTTTTTTTTTTAAAGATAGAGGCTGGTGTATGATACATTACTGAATTCTGCAGGACAAGCACACTAAGTGTACTCTTACAGAAGCACATCCATCCAGATACAGTCAATGCAGCTCATCAGTTAAATCAAAGCTCTCAGGTGTTGTTGTCGACCTCAGGTTAATGGAATGTTAATGTGAACAGGTCAGGTCTCACTGTGACTGTCACCATGACAACACCTGTCTGACCCTCTACCAAGGTGCTGTCTATGGGGGTAAAGAAGGTCTGATGGGTGGATGGATGTTGTGTGTGTGTGTGTGTGTGTGTGTGTATGTACCTTCTTCAATGACGCGCCCTTTGTCATCCAGCATACCCTGCACCTCGCAGCCTCTCACGTACACCAGGCCCGTCTGCTCCACAAAGGCCTGGCGGCGGTCGAAGCGTGTGCCATAGGGCAGGTTGGGCCGCACCGTGATCAGAAAGATAACGTCATGCTTTCGCAGCCCTATAGGGAGAGAGGATGGAGAGAGGAGTTAGAGAGGGAGAAGGGGAAAAAGGGGGTTTTAGAGACAGAGAGGAAAGAGAGAAAGAGGACACATGGAGAAAGGAGTAATGGTTTGAATGAGGGTAGTAGTGTGGGGGAGTCTGGAGATGCGAGAGAAACCACCCTGTCAGCAATCGCCTGATCTTTAAAACATGAAGCTCTAATTATACGCTGGGGGAAGAGCCAGTGGATAGAGGGATGTAATACTTCACTCCTCCACTGAATTACAATAAAAAGTAAAACCATAAAAAAAAGGGTATAAAGAAGGTGAAAGGGGTATAAGGCTTACTCTTTTTTTTTTTCTTCAAGTGATCACTCCATTACGTCTTAATCATTTTCCCACTCAAAGCATCCATTTATGTTTTACATGAATTTGTGCAATTCACCATTTTGGTGTATACATATCCTATAACGTTCACTGGAAAGCTATAGTAGTCCGCTTGCCAAAAGCTTCATTGTGCTTTCTATGTTCCCAGTGAATCAATGTCTTTCAAGGCTGACAAGCTCCTGTTAACATTATCTACAGTGACCTTCTCAGCCACACAGAGGGATGAAGAGAAAAACGATCAGAGAATAAAACAGAGGTGAATACGCGGATATAACATGTCTTCACAGAGACATGAGGAAGGTAAGGGTCATGAGTCAAGGACCAGTGGGATGGAATAGAGTGAGTGGTGAGGGAAGACTTTATGGAGGTTATAAACTGCTTATTAGGACTGTTAGAAAACACAATAAGAGGGAAAAATGGAGAAAAGGAAAAGGTATAGCAAGGGGAAATGAAAGAGCAGAGTAATGATCTATAATAGTCATAAGGTGTATGAGGATGAATCTTTTTTTTTCACTTTTCCCTTCCAATTAAAAAATGGTGGGATAGCTAGATAGGCATAAGCATTATGAATGATGAAAAGACAAACATTAAAAGTGATTAAAACATATCGAAGATTTGACAAAAATGATCTACCAATGACGGAGAGACACAAACAAACTAATACCTTCCCACTCGTGCTTGATATGATCTTGTACATTGAGGTTAACAGTGACATCAGCTCGCACACGGGAAGGCCAGCTCTCCCCAATGTTGGGCTTGGCAACCTCTACAATGGAGAAAGAGGTGATCGTCTGAGCCATCCTGGCCCAGCCCCCAAACACCACTCCACCGTACTCAGACTGCCTGCGTAGAGGGACAGACACAACAAGAAGTTAGACAAGTGCTGTGGGCTGTTGTCAAGATTGAAATCAGTTGGATTTAGGGCAGCGCCTGGCCCTACTGCTTACTTATTTACTTTTTGCAGGAACAACAAACAAGTTGCAACATCAGTTGACATAATGGGAGCACCTAGTATGTTAAGCAATGGGGTTCCAAATATGGGGTACCAAATGTCAGTCTTTTAATAAAATATTAGCTATGTGCCACTCCACCTAGTGAGAGGTAAGACAGAGGATAAGAATCGTCATTCATTGATGTAAAAAGACAAAGTGTGCTGTAGCAGAGTTAATGGCTGATGTCATTTGTTCTACTTAGGCAGAAAAAGAAACCTGAGATGCTACTCAGTGTATGAAAATACTATTCGAAATTACTATTCCAACTATCATTATTGCACAAGCCTTTTTACCACTTCTTTTTTCCACTATATACCCCAGCATTTCACTGCACATATTGAAAATATTAGTGTTTGACAAAAACATCTTTGAATCTTTGTTTTTATAAAATGTAATGGGTTAAAAACATTTTTACCAAAATAACAATAACAGTTTCCCTCTAGTTTACAGAATTCAGGACATCTCACCATGGTTTCATACGCCACACCACATCCTCTATGTCCTGCCTGATCTCATAGGTGGACTCAAGGCGAAAGAGGTTAAAGTTCCTCAACAGGTAGTCATGGAGGGTCAGGAACTGGAGATTCAGCTTAGGTAGTGCCAGACAGCCTGAAAAGACAAACAAACAAACAGATCCAAATATGTGAGTGATTACACAAACAGACTTACAATTAGTCAATATAAGGTCATATTGTTGCCTATACACAAACTAGCGAATGTCTTCATGTTACAGCCAAAGTAATATGCTTAAGGGATTTTGATTGAATGCTCAGTGGATGTTGTTGAAGGTGTCCTTGCAAGCTAAAGAGGATTCCCCTAGAGAGGTGCCAGTTCAGTGCCAGATGAGTGCCCTCAGGATAAGAGATAACACAAGGTGTGGGTGTATAAGGCACTGACTGGTCACTGAAATTAGAATGTGTGTCTCTAGGGCACATTGGGACTTACACAGACACAAAAACCCACTCACGATTCACAAATGTAACACACACCTTCGCCTGAGTAGTATTCCGTCGGGACAATGTTCTCATCCCAGATTATCTTCTCTGTTGGATAAAGGGGCATCTGGTTAAGTTGCTCAATCTGAGAGATTCTGCGCTCATGACGGGACACCTGTGTGTGGAAAACAGCAAGAGAGAGAGAGAAGAGACAGAGGAAAAAGACACAAACGGAGAGAAATTGGGTGAATAAATAATGCCCATTTGGCTCACTGTCTAGGGTATTTATCGTCTCCCTTACTATAAGACAGCCCAGAAATAAAGGGAAAAACATTTCCACAAAATTAGGTCACTCATCAAGTCTACATCATACCCACGATAAGCGTCTCACTTAACTGAAGCCTTTTATTACGTGTCTTCTTCATTGTATTTCTGCTGCTAGACCTCAGTTGGCCAGTGTTTGTTAAAATGTGTGCGCTTAAATGAGCATTAAACTACAGGCTAAATCGAGGGCTGAACATTTTCACAGACTTTGGATTATCAAACCAGGATATCATATTTGTTTACAAGTGTTTATGTCTAGATGAACTGCCAGCAACCATGTCATAGGATGTCTTGAAGTACTCAATTAAAAGCAAGGTATTATGGAGGTATTATGATTGGATCTTTTAACTTCAAACAAAGATGTTCAACACATGTGAATGTTGAACAAATTGAGTAGTTATGATGTTAATGGTTATTTTCTTATAGATACAATAGGCCTAATTTCCTTATCAGTGATCAATCATTTTGTCCAACCAAAAGGCCAAAACACAAAGGTAATTTAGTTTGAATAATGTTTAAGAAAGCTTCATTTCCGTTGATCAACAAATAGATAATCGACAAATCGTTAAACCTCCAGCACCAGTCCTGCTAAGGTTTTGTGTTTGCATTTTGCAACTGTATTCCTACTCTTTTGGAAAGAACACATAATTCCATTAATTATTTACAAAGTCAAGGGGAGCTATAATTCTTTGAAAATACCAACCAGCTCATCTGGTCCACCAGAGGAAGTAAACAGCCTTAACTAGCTTAAACATTGGCTCTGGTGTAACAGCAGTGCTGCCTCTTAAATAAAATGGGGTCTCGTCCCCTAAGCGTATTTATAATTGCGTTCTCTGCAGTAAGTGTGATTATTTTACTCCTGTGTTGCAGAGTTATGGTCCTGTGACCCTTTCATCTTAAACCCACTCAGTCAGAGATGTTGGTTGTTGGGGGCAACCTCAGGCGCAAACAAATGAGTCCCCTGACATTGTCTCCTGCATCAATCTAATCAGATAATTATGAAACAGCACTTCTCCATCACTTCTCAGAGAGGACCTGGGAATGGTCTGAGTGGGTGATTATGAATAAACACAGGGCTGCCTTGAAACACCCACTTTGATGAAATGGTCTACAGCACATGTGTGAGTGTGTATTTGGGAGACTAGCGGGACGAGGGTCCAGTAGTTCTCCCGGAGGGGTTTTAAAAATGAAAATTGGGAGAGAAAGGGGACGAGGAACCAGCAAACACAATCAAACCAGCTCCAACCTTTCAAGGGATACTTAAAGAAAAGGAAAAAAATGTCTCTCTATCTCATCAGCACCGTCTTCAATTTATCCGACGTCACACAAATGCCCACAAAAAGCAGTAATTGGATTAGAAGGCAAATTCAAGAGGGACGGGCTGTGAAGAGGGGATACTATATGTATTCCAAGGTCAAGGGCTCAAATTAATGACTTTAAAATGAGAAACACAAAACCCATTATGCCGTAGCGCTGACTGGCCAGTTATTGTTCTGGAAAATTAACAGTTCACTAACATTGTTTGTAGAGGTGCACCAAAAGCAATCATGCATCTTTTATACTGCCAGTTGACAAGTACATTGCTTCCTTCCCTCGTACAACTACACCATTTCCATCTAATCAATTCAAATGTCTGCAGCAATAAAAATTGTCTAAGATAAATATTTTAATATTTATTGTACTGAGAGCTTTATAAGACCATTTTATCTCCTAAAAATGGTCCTATTTTTATATTGGATGAGCCTTCTCAAGTTCACCAGCCACATGTCACAGGTACACGTCTGTATTTCCATCCAAGATTATACTATAACAGATGTAAACTTAATAATGGATTACATCCTACTGGGAAGCCTTAAAATTTCCATTTATGAAAGACACTTAACATGGTATATACTTTCTAAGTCAAAATGCTAAACGCCCCCCCCAAATACTGACATGGGCAATTTAATGAAAGCCAAGACTGCACTTACCAGCAGCTCAAGGAGAACCTCCTTCTCATAGGTGGTGTCTTGCCCTTCAGCCAGCTCTGGCAGCAGACACAGGTACGAGGCCACCTGGTGGAGCGTATTGGGACTACGGAGAACGAGGAGATAAAACAAGTGGTCAGTCATCTAGAAAAGTTGTATTTTGAATTTACACATTCAGCTAGCACTCTTGTCTAGAGGATAGAGATTGAGACAGGGACATTATGATATTACAATGATGAAAAAAAATTCAGACGATGCATCATTGCTTCAGCGAATAAGTTTTTTTTTTAAAAATGAAATAAATGTGTAGGTTCAGCCTCTCTTTTGGGGACACTACCTCTCCCTCTGAGAAGGATATTTCAAATAATGACGGCAACACCACTATATGTGTGAAGATACACAGCCTTATCAAATTCTTTGTGCTTGTTAGCACTGCTGCACAAAGCAATTCTTCGTTTGCTTTGACACTCATTCCTGCTCTGTCAGCATGTGTGTGTTAAGGGGTCGGGGCGCACTGATGCGACGGGATTATGAAAATCAAAGCCCATCTCCGTCTCGGAAAGCTGAGGCACGGCTTTCTGCATACAAACCTGTTTTAATCAGGCTGACACACTGTGACACAGGCAGCGTCTGGTACACAATGAAGGACAGGGCCTGGACACATTGTGACAGCCCCGGACAGCCACACGTGGCACTGACCGACTGAATCCGTGTATGTGCATGCATTCAGCTACTTGTGATGCAGCGCTTGGGCAGTGGGGTGGCAATTCTGCCCATGATGCAGTTTGGTGGCCCAGTAGCTGACCCGACATAAGTCGTGTGGAGACTCCTTCCCGTAGCAAAAAAATAACAGCAGCACAACAACTTAATCTGAGTAGAGGAGATGACTGGTCCAGGCCATGACGGACAGCTAAACTAATGGCAGGGTAAGGTAAGGAAAGGATGGGACCATAATAGAAAATGGTCTACAATAAGTTTACTCTTTAGAATAAAGGCTGTCTTGACCCTTGCTCAGATTTTTGATAAACCACACAGCAACTTTATTAAGATTATGTGTACCTCAGCACCTCAGCTATGAGAAAGACATAACCTGGTCAAAAACCTTGATACTTATTTGTAAACACAACCAGAACATGAGACAACATCACACTCCCTACAAACCGGTCTTCTTTAATAAGAAAACTTTTTTTTCTTTTTTAGAAAGAAGGGAAAAAACAATGACAAATCTGCTGATAATGAAGGTGGTTATGCTTTCACCATATATTGTTTCATTGTCACATAAAATCCTCAGAATATGAAGGATTAAATTAGTGGAAATGATAAAATCTAAACTCCCCATCCAACGACAGGCCCACACTGAAGAACTAATCCACAGAACTAATTACACACATTATTTTGGCAATTTCACGTGCGATGACTCTCTTCAATTTTGCTATCATTTCACAAAGCGATGCATACTCTTTGATCATGTAGTCAATTAATTTGTTGGCCTGAAACAACACTCACACAAACTTACATGTTTTATTTAACTGAAAGAAAGTGTGAGTGTGTGCGTGTGCGTGTGTGTGTGTGTGTGTGTGTGTGTGTGTGTGTGTGTGTACGTGGGCAGACTAAGCAATAAAGCTGCGTTTGTGTGTTTGGGGGACTTAGCGGATAAATTCAGAGCGGCGGGTGACTGGGAGCTTAGCCTGTGGGTAGCGCAGCTGGAATAAACTGGCATTAGCGTGAGTCGTTTGGATGAAAAGTGCCTCGTTAAATCTGATCAGCATATTTAGAGTTACCCAGGAGCTGCTTTGGTGACAGTTGTGGAGCAGGGAACAATGCAGTTACTGCTACATTCAAAACCCTAATTCTGGGAAAAGGAGCGGCGTATCTACAAATACATGAAACGGTTCAGCTCAAGCCTTTACCTGATTCAGCTCAGCTCGGCTCATAACCCTCTGCCTGACTCAAAGAAACTTAGTTTTGGGGTTTAAGAATGTATAATCCATTACAGAAGTTAAAAATAGGTGATGGATATACAAACATTAACTGCAAAGAGGAAATCTGTGTTGTTCCTACAGGGTACCTCAATTACGACACATACTAGACAAACATAAGTAATCAGCAACTGACTTGAGCAAAAACATTGGTGGTTTTAAGACATTATAAAAGCTTGGGTCAGTAATTTTGAAATTTCATTATGGTATCAAAATACCAAGAAAGCTAGAACCAAAAGTAATTACAAATTACCAATGAATTAAATGTTTTTTCACTCCCCTTCACGCATGTGTTCAAGTAAAAAAAACACGCACTGGCCAGTTAGTCAAAGTGAGGGTGCTGTTTAGCTCTTTGGCAAGCTAATATGATCTGACAAACACAGCTGTTCAGAGAGTTCATTCTCAAGCCACTGCAAATCGATTTAATTAATGAGGCGTGCCTCTCTCTCTGGCTGGTACCAGCTGCCTGTTCAAGGGCTCACTAGCTGCCATTTAGAAGGGAAGTCGGGCAGCAACGGTGCTGATGATGCTATTCTGCAACATAAGGCCAATATCGGAAGTCTGCATGTGTGATTCGGTGATCAGAAGAACCTCAAATCAAAGGTCAGATTGGTATATTATCTGCTGACCAATGTGGAGGGTTTGTTTGTCTGCAACTCTTTGCCACCGACAGCGCTTAGAGAAATGATGATGTACTCTCTTAAGGACATTAAGTACATACAGTAAGTACTTGTGGATGAGGCAGAATTGTAAAAAAAGAAAAGGGTGAGCCACCCCTTTGTTGATATGCATAACATTTATCAGGAAGTAGTCCCGTTAGCTAAAACAACGCTTCAGTGCAACAGAATTTTAGTATCAACAGTTCACTCTAATTGTACTCAGTCCAATCATGCGTAGCCTTCCGCCCCATCCCTCCATCTGTGCACTGACAAGCTGCAAGTGCTTCATTCCGGGTATTTTGATTTACCTGAGATGCCCGAAGTGTTTGGTCAGGGATTCTCGAGTGTCTACTGCTGCTACGTTGGACAGAGCAAAGTCCTGCAACTCTGGAAAATGAGCAAAAGCTGCCCTCTGAAAGACAGAAAACAAAGAGCAGATCACTCAGACTGAAGTCCACTACTGTAAAAATATATATTACTCATTTTACCATACATCACATTGCCTTGACAAAGACAAACAACTCAAAAATGATAATGGAAAAAACAAGACAAATAGTCCAGAATTTGGCATTACATACATATACAACACACAAGGATCCTTACATTTATTATCACAACTAATATTATTAGATTTGGTAGCTGGCAGTATCATTTGTATTTATGTTGCTCTCTCTCACAACAATAAGCCACGTACTCCCGATGCAGAATAATATCCAAGACATCAATGACAAATATATTTAACACTCAGTGGAAAAATAACAGCAGAGCCAAAGCAGGCAGCTGAGAAAAATATGATTCTGCATGTCTGTCTGTCCCTCTTTAAGTATGCTGTTTACCTGCAAGGAGAGGATTCTGTCATAGTGCAAAGTGGTCATCTCTTTCCCCGTCAGGGCGTTTCCTGTCTGGTCATTGATCTCAAAACCTGTGTAGAACTTCAGCATGTCCAGCAACTACAAAAATGTGACAATACGAGTTACTTCTACATATGAAAAGCAAGAGCAAAGATGGATTTGGATCTCAGAGTGCTTGAATACAATCATTTCAAGTGTTTGCTAGTGTGTTGTACCTGGCAGAAGAGGTGTCCCTCCTTCTCTCTATGGGTGAGGCTGGACAGGTGGCAGCTGACCACCAAGTGAGAGTCATCCAGCACTGTATTGAACCAACGCCTGGTGGGCAGCAGGGCCTAAACACACAGAACAACATGTTTACAGCTTCGGACAACATGCTAACAGTTGGGGCTAAAATACCTGAACTTAAAGCTCACAAAACCTGGAATGCATTTGGTAACATAAATATGTAGGCGGAAATTAAACTTCAGAAATTAAACTTCAGTGGACAGGACCAAAATAACTTGGTAAGAGAAGCCAAAGGTGGAGGAAAATGGTCTGATGGCCCAACATCACAGGAAAACAACATTTAGGTATTGTATGAACGGGCATCTCTCAGGGGTCAAAAGAATCAATTGGCTCAACAACGACCACATTTCCCAGCATCTGGACCATAATAATGCAAACATTTTATTGATCCATGGTCTTTTCTTGTCTTGAGGTTGTTTTGAAACATGTAATAGAGAGGCAAACAATGAGGCGAACTGACTTCTATAACCATCATCATTTGCTTGCCGTAGCGCACCAACATGACATGAGGCAAGTACAGAGAATCTGTCAAAATGAGATAAGAAAGCTGCTTTGGTAGGAATATAATAAAGAAAAAGTGTACATGTTGATGAACTGACAGCACACAGAACAAAAAAGGGGTTCATCTATCACATTATAAAGGCTGAAGGAGAAGAACTGCCCAGAAAAAAACGGCATTGAGAAATGGAATATAAATTGGAATACTGAAATGCAAAACAGCAACAAAATGCAATATCTATTATTTTATTCATTGAAAACAGCTCTTCAAAGGCAGCAGGGGCTGTGAGTGATACCTTAACACCGAGAGAATGGATACCTTTATATCCAACAGCCATCTTTGATCTCAGCACGGTCCTGACAGCCGGCATACAAGAGGCATGAAAACAGGGATCTTTTTTTCGTGCCTTCATTTTCAGGTCCTCATCAGAGAGGGGAAGTATGGATTTCAGGCAACTGAAGCTTTGTAAAAGGATAGCGCTGAAGGACAGGAGCTGTCTCTGGAGACAGTAAGCTGGCCGGCCACTAGCCGCTGCCAGGAACAGCAAGGCCGGCCTGTCAGCAGGACAGCCAGATGAAATCTATTGAGCCCGCTCGGTAGAAACAGGAGATCTGCACCGGCAGCAGCAGCAACAATCTTATGTGACATTGTGTCTTCATCCCAGATAGCCAACCTCATTGGCAAAGCGGCATCCCTATAACACCGTGTCAAATTCTATTCTATTTTTTATAATTATTTATTTCAAATGAACCAATATGATTATTCCTAATGCTAGTTCCTCATCTCTACACGCTATTTCATCACCCTAAAAATGCCAAGTTTTACTCTATAACTGAGGTGACAGAATATGCAATGCAGAATATATAAACTACTGCATGTCAACTACAGAAACTAAAACTACTGCGCTCTGTGGTATAAGAGCAGATATCGCACAACAACTATTTTAAGTCCACTGCAGTGACGCAGGTCATAATAATATTGGCAATCTAAATGGGCAAGAGGACACAGTTCCTAGATTAGAGTATAGCTACATATTAGCCAATCTCAACAAGCAAGAAGTAATAAATACTTGTATTTGCAAATAAAATAATATGGCTTACAGCAGAAAGTAATCTATTTAAAAATGGAATACTGTTGTTGTTAATAGAATATACAAAGCAAACAACTCCTTCAGACACTGGCATAATTCCTGAAGGGAATTTGGTCTCAGGTCACGACCTTTTTGTCTAGCAGACACTGCACATTAATCCTTACACCTTATACCAAATGTCAAAAGCCATCAGGCTGAAAATAACCTCTCATACTAAAATCAAAGACTACTGTTTCAAATACTGCATAGCTTTGCAGACAGCAATGACAGAGAAGCACAGGGCAGAGCTGAGGCTGGACATTTAGCCACCGTCTGTGGACCTGAGTTAGCTATAACTTTGAAGGACGGAAGGCAAATGAGCTCAGCAGAGACGGATGTCTACACCGCTTCCTTCATCAGGATACCATGATTAAGCAAATACATAGTACATATACAGTGGAAATGACTGTCTGCTTAGTCAGTGTTAAGATAGAGTGCATCATCTTGCAGTGTACATGTTTAAATAAAGCAATCGAATCTAGGGAGAGAGGAAGGACGAGTGGCAAAAGATTTGTTTTTTTAAATAAGTGAAAAAACCTTCGGACTGGGAGGACATGTCTTACCTCCAAATCAATCATGAGTTCAATGAATCTCTCGCAGTAATGTACTTTGTCCATGGATACGGGCCCTATGGAAAAGGAAGGAAGGAAGAAATTGCAGAGGTTAGCTCTTCACTTCTTTTCAGGGAAAGCATTTTATCAATGACTAATGCCATCTGACAGAACAGCAACATGACTATGTGAACATAGAAGGCCAAAAAAAAGATAGGTAATAATGAGCTGTAATAAGGAAAGGAGGTTGCGTACTTTTCACCGCGGATATGAGGACAGCAAACGCATGTGGACAACACCAAGGTGTCATGCTGAGTGTGTGAGCCTCACTATGAGATACTGCATTGCCAGCACAGCAGCATGCTGGGACCTCAGCCCTCATTAAGCATGTTGGTGTGTAAGTGTGTGTGTGTTTGCTTAAAGTTGAGGCATGCAGCACACATTAGAGTGATGTGGATCCTGCTGGGTTTTAGATTGTAATCTACTCTGTCAGGCTTGAATTCTACCTAAACACACAAATACACGTTCTGTTTTTAGCATTCAGGTGGGGGGCCTCTGTGTCGGCCTGCATTACAACACAGCAGTCAGGGCCGGTGGCTGTATGGCAGCTGGAGCACATGCTCCTTTGGCGGCTGAACAACTCAGAAATAAAAAGGAAGGAGCAGTGCAACTGGACCAGTGGAAAAAAAGGGTAATATTGAGTTTCATACTTGCAATAAGGCCCTTGACTGAAGAGATGTGCTCTCTGACAATGTGCAAGCTCTAGAAGCACTAAAGAACATTAATCATGTTGGGAAAGAAAGAGAGAGCACATGCAAGGACATGCTTTGGGACCAAAATTGCAGGGAGAGTCATTCGGGATCATATATTTTAGTAATCCTCACCAGGGATGCATTATTTTCTTTTATTAAAGTAAGACCAAGATCTAATGGTCATTCTTTATTCTGAATGCAATCCATGTGTGTAGTTGGCCACAACAATATGAAATCCCAAGGGAAATAAACATATTTTTCACTGTTTACCTGACGGCGGAATTGACACAAGAACTCCAAGAAACTTCTTAATGAGCACTGAGAGGAAGGCCCTCTCTTTTTTTGCCCTGAGGAAAACACAAATAAAGCAAATCAAGGGGGAAAAAAACAGAAACTCATGGGATACAAAACACAATTTTGTAGTCTGTATAAGAACTGAACGTCCAAGCAAGGAAAAACAATATTACTGCTCAGCTGCGTCAGAATCCATCTTTTCAAATTTCTTCTTGATTAGATTCCAGAACTTCTGCAGCTTTGGAACTTTCTTCAGCTCGTGTTGGAGTCTGGACTGCAAACGTGACAGAAACAAAATCAGTCTAGCTATGAAAGTACGTAACAACTTCAATAACTGTGGTGTGCCAATAACTACCAGAAAAATGTAATTATGGTAATAGGTTGACATCTTACTGGAAGGAGGCACATCCACATAGGCAGAGAGATGAGCTGCTGCACCTGCTCTCTGATCAAATCTACCTCCTGGGAGGAAGGCAAACACAAAGAAAGAGAGGAGAGAGAGAGAGAGAGAGAGAGAGAGAGAGAAAGAGAGAGAGTTGTCAAAATGCACTGCATGTGTATGACATATATTTATTACACTTCAGCCCGTATAAAAGTCTGCAACTGAAATATTTAGAGGGCTTTATAGGATACAATCAAAGTGCAGGAGGCTATCACAGGAGATTTTAAAGTGAGACATCTGCAGTGCTTCCCTTTGGTTTAATGCGGCTGCAGAGGGGCGGGAGCTGGCCAACGGTGTACTGCCTAGTCTACTACTGCCCCCTAGAGGCCATTACCAATAACTGCCTTAATTCACACATTTAACTTGGATAAGAAGGCATTTTGGCATTGATTCCGTTAATGAGTAAGATGCCTTAACCTGTTTAAAACAAAACCTTAGTTAATCACATTCTAATAAAAATGTAGGATCATATTTAGAGTAACAATAGAATGGAGAACAGTTCTCATCCATATTTTAGTGTATTTGAAAAACTGTTGTTATCTGCCGCTGGAGTCATGACGCAGATGTTGTACACAGCAAATGAATATACCACAGTGAAAGAAGTTTTCTTATATTCAACTATAATCGTTACGTGAGGTTTTTCATTTTAACGATCTTATCCAGACGTACACTTAGAAACCGCCTTACCATGTCTAGCAGCCCTGAGTCATGAAATAATGAATGTGAAATTGAAATAAAAAATAAAATAAAAATGCTTGATGGTTCACATTACCATTGTTGGTCTACGCCTTCACTGGGATATGATAAGCATTACAGATTTTTTAAATCAATATTTGTAACCTATGTTAATTTGACAAACCATCTTAACTTAAACCATGTTAATATTCTAATCAAAATAGTACTACAAGACATGAAAACAAACATCCATATTGACCTTAAAAGCAGCATCATAACACTCAAAAGTTACATACTCCTCCATTAAGTCAAAACATTGAATATTAAAAGAAATGGCACACACCAGACTGTTGAAACAGTGGTCCAAGAAGACCAGCAGCACAGTTTGTTCCTTCAGAGTGAGGACGGCCTCCTCCCCTGCCAGTACAGCTTCCATCACACATTTGAAGAAGAATGGGAAATGGGTGGGCTCCCTCTTGAACACCTGAAACACATAATTCAAAAGAAAAAAAATATTGTAGATAGGCAATAATTTGAATGGTAACTGTAAAGATAGTGAATGTACAGTCTTAGAGTTACTCGTATAAACATGGTCTCTTCAGACGCTTGTGTCACCATGCAATGACAGTTAGTCTGAGATGAGGCACTGCATTACTTACCTCCCAAGCTGGGACATTCTCTCTGAATTTCTCATTGACAATGCAACAAATGGACATGAGGTAGGCATTGCTGGACACCTTGGGAGTGTAGTTCACCCACAGATAGTTCTCAAGATACTGGCTGAAAGGTGAGAAAATAATTTATGAGTATATATATATATATATATATATATATATATATATATATATATATATATATATATATATCCATCAAGTTGTTTAAACACTATATTCAATGACTGCTTTGTAAAAAAGAGGAAGTGAAGTATCCCACCTGAACTCAAGCAGCATAATTTTTCTGATGGCAAATCTGAAAACGTGAGTGAAAGAAGACAACAGAGCAAGTTAAATAAGTGTAACATGTGTTTATTGGATTACACACAGGAGCTTATGGCACTATGCTTGTATTTACTTACTTGGACTTCAGAACCTCTTTTTCATAAACATCTTCCATCACCTAAACAAACAGCAGAGAATGTTAAAATTCTTAGAGGTTAAGGCCATAAACAGAGGACCATCGATTAAAATGACTGGTAACAGCAGCCCTTTACACCTCCTTATTTTATTATATCAAATTAAAACACACAAGTGACTTACAATGTTATAGATACAGTACATAGAACATGTCTTTGCAACTTACTTTGTAAAAGTAGTTCAACTACAAAAATGATATTGACACCTCTAAGATGCAGCAATGCATATAACTTACCTTAGAGTCAAAAGGTAATTTGTTCTTTGCATGCGGAGCCCAATATTTATTGGCCAACTGAAACAAGAAATAATGAAAACATCAATAGTAGTAAAAATTGCAGCATAAACATTCAAGGTTCATATGGTACAAATGATGTCTTACAGGGTGGTGTGCAGTTGGAATACTCAGAAGTTCAACTATATATATATACACACACCATTGTGATTTTCTGGTTTGGATATATATTCTTATATAATAAAGAACTATCAAGAAGGGAAAATGTTCGGGTTTGGATATATATTCTTATATAATAGATAACTATCAAGAAGGGAACATTTTCCAACTACAATTAATTGTCTTCTCGACTTAACCTGACGTGATCCACATCACAAATACTCAGGTACACTACTCCCATTCAACCGTTACCCCACCTCACATAACAATACTATCTATGTAGTAACATCTTCAATGTAAGCATCATTCTAGTTCCCTTAAAAGAGGCATTGTAGATTCATTACAAGTAAATGCATACAATGTAAGGCAGGTGAGGAGATAATCTCTCTGTCTTGAGCATAAAAACAAAATAAGATAATGCATTTCAACACAGTGCTGGAGCACAACTGTAGTGTAGCGTTTCATGGACAATGGATGGTTACCTGTGTGACATATTCTGCATTAATCTGAGACACAGAAGGCGCTGCAGCCTTTTTAGCGGGTGTTTCTTTCTCCATGGTGGGCCTCTCAAACTGCTACAACGAAGACTGTGGGGGAAAAGAAGACATTGTATCAATGTAACCGTGCCTAAGTTAAGTATTGACACCAAAAGGCTTTGAACTTAGCTATTTGTATTGAACTATTGGCTTAACGGGGCCACTACACACATGGATAGTGATGAGAAGCGAAGCTAATGTTAGCTAGGTTAAAAACTTCATTAATAGCTAAAAAGTGTGTGCAATTCGTAACATTATAACACTGGTACTTAAATAAACATAACCATTTCTTTTAGGTATTATTAATAATACAGAAGTCGTCGTAAAACACGTTGACCTAAACTTCACAGTATTAGATGATGTGCTAAGCTAAGCTATGAAGTATCACTAAGAGGCTGACTCTGGGATAACATGTATAATAAGAACAATAATAATGATAGCCCGATATAATAACAAAATCAGCTCACAAACCTTTGTTTATTTCAGCATGAACGTAGCTGCCTTTGACCAACAGGTTTCACATGTACACAACCAACGCGCTGAATGCGACTTACTTCCTGGTTAGGTACGTCCCTAAAGTCGTCCCCCAAGTACAAAAACCAAGTCTTTCGTTCCTTCGTTTTTGTACCGCTAAAAAAAACTCATTTAGGTAGGAAGAGGCTTTCATAAAATATTATAACAATAATAATAAAAAAAACAGAAACGAATTCGACAAGAGGCACAATGAAATACCATACAAAACACGTTTAATTAATGAAATACTAAAATATATAAGTCCATATTTATATATATATACAGTACCAGTCAAAAGTCTGGACACACCTTCTCATTCAACTACTTTGAAGAATCTAAAATATAAAACATATTCTGGTTTGTTGAGCATTTGTTTGTTTACCACATAATTCCACATGTGTTCCTTCATAGTTTGGATGTCTTCAATATTAATCTACAATGTAGAAAAAAATAAAAATAAAGAAAAAACATTGAATGAGAAGGTGTGTCCTAACCTTTGACTGGTACTGTATATATATCACATTACATTACATTACATTACAGTCATTTAGCAGACGCTTTTATCCAAAGCGACTTACAGGAAGTGTATTCAACATAGGTATTCAAGAGAACTACTAGTCACCAGAAGTCATAAGTGCATCTCCTTTCTTAAACAAGCATCTCAAAGCATAAACCAGAGCAAAAGTATAGTGCAGAGGCAAATTACTACGAAAACAATAATTGCAACAGACTAATACGAATATAATAAGTGCTACAAACTACTACGAATAGGATAAGTGCAGTAAACAAATACGAATCACATCTTTTACATACATACAGTAAACTCAAACATTATATTACTGACAGATCATGATCATCATAAATACCAGTTTACACAAAAAACAAACATTACCCAGTAATGTTGAATATTATCAATGAGTCAGTTGGTGTGTTGATTGTGTGAACGTTTTGCCACAGACCTGTGTGGATAAGATTATGCCTTTTAAGTTTAGTGGGAGAAACCAAATGTCACAAAGATAATATTTAGCTGACTCTGTCGTATTTGGTTGAACATGAGTTGAACAAAAGTGTTGCTCACTTTAAGACTTGCAGAGCACATGTCACATTCAAACACATTCATAACTATAATGGTTTGTAGCTTGATCATAGTTTCATGTAGCCTGATAACAATCGTCTCTCAGTTTTGCTGCATACGGTGCTTTTGTATGGCCTCATCCCAGAGTAAGAAACAAAGTGCTTTGAGAGCTTATATGTAAACGCTAAGTTCTTAAAGCATTTTCTGCATTTTTTACGTTTCCTTTTTTACAAGTTAGGTTACTTTTAGAGTTTGTTTAAGGACACCGTTCACTTTTGTGATGGATATAGCATGCCTGGTGCACAGCAATGCACTCACTTCATAACCTTCTGAACCATCAGAATTTGAAAGTGTACTGTCTGTGTTCACTGATATATTCTGTCGAGGGACGCTGTTGACTATGTGCCTTCAGTTTTCTAATGTTCTCCTGTTGATGACTGGCTTGGATGTTTTTCTCTCATATTAAGTTCTTTCATGGGTTTTCCATTGTGGAGCTTTCCTTAATGCTTTCTAACACAACAGACACTGAAATGGTTCCAAGCCTGTGTGTACCATCTCATGCCTTTGTAATTTAGAGACACTTGTAAAAACACTTTAAACACTGGAAGCACTTGTGTTGCACGCTTCCTGGATTTTGCATTGAATTAGCAATCTGTGTACTTTTTACAGTCCCTTCAGAAACCTTTCGCACAACCTTGTTTTTCTTTGAAATATGTGGTGACAATTTATCTGATTCCCTGTTGTCATTCTGAATAATTAATGTGGAGGGGGTCTGATCCAGGTGTTTCAAAGAGACTGCATTGCTGCCAGTGTGTGTCTCAAAATCCTTATGTAGTTACATTTCCTGGACTGGGGACTCTGCTGCAGTCCTTCTGTTAAACCCACCTATGCAAGAAGGCGGCCAATTGATACACAATAATCGTTGTTTGTGATATCTAGACCACAGTTGTTTCCTGATGAAACCTCCTTCCACACATCTCACAGCCAAAAGGCCTTTGTCCAGTATGAGTCATTATGTGCCTTTGGAGTTTTGATACAGATGGAAAACATTTTAAACATGTATGGCACTGATGCATTTTCTGTTGCTCGCTGGTGGCATTGCAGGTTTCCCTCTGCTGTTCTGCTGATGTAATTACCTCACAATCATGAGGAAGAGAGTCATTGTAGTCACTGGAATTTACGTTCCACGTTTCTGGTTGAAGAATGATGTTCAAGTCAATGGGATCTGCAAGATTGGGTTCAGGTAAATGTCTTATTTCTTCAGAATCACACATTTTCACATTATTTCTGTTTTTCACAGCGGTAGGACTTCCAAATTCTTTTAAGTTCCTATAAATGTTATAATGACGTATTAAATGACCTTCCAACTGCAGGGACCTGTTGCAAAGCATGCACTAGAATAGTTTCAAGGAATTCTGTATTAAGTCTTGCTGCTCTTGTTCATCAGACTTTATTACAAATACTTCAACACTGACTGCCTGTATTGAATTATTGCTCTGGTTTTACAGCTGCTTCTGACTTGATGACTTGATCAGGTCCTGCACAGCATTTATCCTTATTTTTACACTGTAGCTCCAGTCCCACTGAGAAATTGACATGAGTGCGTTGGCTGGTGGAACGTTGCTGAAATGAGGACTGAAGCTGCAGACATGAGGTTTGTCTGCTATTACAAAACGTTTGCTTTTTCCTTTCAGTACCCACAGAAAGAGAACATTTATTTGCTGTACTTCAATGGGATTTCAAGTGTACCTTCTATCTGAAGGCTTTCCGGCAGATCATACATGAGTAGGGTTTCTGCACCGTATAAATAAGGAAATGCCGTTGTAATGTGGATGGTGAGCAAAAGGTTTGGAGACATTAAGGGCACTAGTGTTTTTTAAAGACATTTTGCTTCAGCTGGAGCTCAATTCTTGTGGCTGCAGGTGCCCTTTCGATTAGCCCTGTTTAGAAAAAGTCTGGCCTGACTCTCTGCTCCTCTCAAGAAGTTTTGGTTTGTTATGAATTACTTCAAGCAGACTTTGCATGTATTGTGGGCATTGCACACTGATGTGTCTTCATTTGCAGAATCAACTTGCTCCTGAGTTATTGGATCAGAAACATTTGAGATACTGCTCCGAGTCACTACGGCATGATTTACGTGAGGCATATTTTTGGGGTGGATTTTCCAGTTTTGTTCCCTACACTTTCCCTTTTCCACCTTGGCTGGGAGGCCATAGTAGATGAAACAATCGAAGGCATTACATTTAAATGACAACTGCCAGGTGTGTTAATCCCTGCAGCTGGTTTATTATAATTGCTTGATGGTTATAAATTCAAATGCCATGTTGTAGACAGTCTGTTGGAAGCCAAGTGTATTTTTAAATAATCAGACTGTGTGAAAGGTTTTCCACAGAATGTGCAGATGAAGGGCTTCTGGCCAGTATGGATGTCTATGAAGTTTATTTGGTGACAGGAAAACATTTTGGACATACAGGGCACGGATACTCCCCCCAACACAAGTACTTAACCTCTTATTAGACCTAAAGAAAAAATAGGCATTAATCCCTAAAGCAGGGATGAATGACTTTCCAATCAATTCATTGACAATAGGATACATGTGATTACATTAATAAAATGCGACAAACTTCGCTGTAATTAACATTCAAATGAGGTATTATGTTTTAGGAATTTGATGAAGGCGTTGACACTAAAGCCTCCGGTAGTCAACATGTGGATATACATGTACATTTTTATTCCTGTTCTATCTTTATTTTGTTGTATAGTATGTGTATTTATTGTCTGTGTAGTTGTATAGTATGTGTATTTATTGTCTGTGTAGTTATTGTGTAGTTGTATAGTATGTTATTGTATTTATTGTATAGTATGTATTTATTGTCTGTGTATATAGTATTTTTGTCTGTGTAGTTGTATAGTATGTGTATTTATTGTCTGTGTAGTTGTATAGTATGTGTATTTATTGTCTGTGTAGTTGTATAGTATGTGTATTTATTGTCTGTGTAGTTGTATAGTATGTGTATTTATTGTCTGTGTAGTTGTTATGTGTATTTATTGTCTGTGTAGTTGTATAGTATGTGTATTTATTGTCTGTGTAGTTGTATAGTATGTGTATTTATTGTCTGTGTAGTTGTATAGTATGTATAGTATTTATTGTCTGTGTAGTTGTATAGTATGTGTATTTATTGTCTGTGTAGTTGTATAGTATGTGTATTTATTGTCTGTGTAGTTGTATAGTATGTGTATTTATTGTCTGTGTAGTATAGTATGTATTTATTGTCTGTGTAGTTGTATAGTATGTGTATTTATTGTCTGTGTAGTTGTATAGTATGTGTATTTATTGTCTGGTCTATGTAGTGGATCAATAAAGGAATATGATATAATATAATAATAATAATATAATAATGTGCAGCAGTTGGCTAACAACCCTGTAGCATGTTAGCTTTCTTGCTAACAATACATAAATGACGTCACCGGATGTTACTCTGGGCAAAAAACATGTACGTCTCTCAAAATGTACGGCAGGAAACAAAGGTTTTCTGTTCGTGGCAGAGCAGGGTTCCGCATGACAATGGATGTTATTCTCGTGATATTTATGTTTTATATACGATACAGAGGCTATGCTAAATCATACAATCATGCCATTATTATGCTAAACCTTTCAGTAACTTTGCTTTGAACAGAAAACAGCTAGGTCTATTTTATTTTGTGAGTTATTTGTTATTTAGTAGTATTTGTTATTAGTTTTTGTCCTCAAGTCCCACAACAGATAGGCCAAGGCTGCTGTATATCAAACCTTGTCTCATTCATAATCATGTCTCATGTCTGACTGTACATCATCACATCACTGAATGTAGCCTACTACATAAAACATCCAGCACACAGAGTATAGGCTATGGTTTGAAAAGTACACAAATTATACATTCATCTTGTACTTTTCCCCCTATTCAGAGGCCTCAACAAGTCATTCCTTTTGACTGTAATAGCCTTTAGCAGTCCTCCTCCTGTTTCTTTTACATCCTTTGGCCCTTTCCACTTCTTATTTAAACCGGCTGTTCCCTCTGATATGTTCATTTTGGTTCACACATTTAATTGTTATACTGTAAATTGATGAACAATTCTGAGTTCTGAGCCGAGGGATTTGCTCGTCTGTGCTGCACTAAGTGTTCATAGGTTTTGTCATTGTGCATATTTATGCCTCAGTGTTTTGGCAGGTTTGGAAAAATGTAATAATGATACGTTTCAGAGGTAAGCCTTACCAAGAGACGCCATTATGATTCAATTTTGTGTTTTGTCTAGATTAAGGGTTTTGGTCTAGTGTATGTTCTGTGAACCTAGTTTAGCCTAACAAGATTAGATTGTATGTCTATGGACATTTGATAGTCCTATATCTAGTAGAAGTTAAATTGATTAGTTAATTGAAAAAAATGAATCACTGTCAATGTTGATTATTGTTTAAGTTGTTTTTCAAAGACAATTTCAGAAAGATGAAATTTGCATGGCAAAACGTAAAATCATGTTTCAGTGTTTGTTGGCTAAGAGACTTCATATACTATAGTATAAAGCTGAATTGTTGACCATCAGGAATACAAAAAACAAAGATGCAAATACCTCCATTAAATCAAAATACAAAAAAAGAAAGATATAGTCTATATCAATAAAAAAATATTTAGGTGTTCTAACACAGAAAATCAAGCTCTGAGCCAATATGTTATCAATTTGTTGCACTAAGTATAGTGGAAATACTGCACAAATGGAATTGAAAACAATTTAGCTTTTAAATTGCACTGTTTATGTTGACCACAAGAGGGCAGCAGACACCACTCAATAGCATGTGATGGTTGCCAGTTCAGCAGTTAGAACAAGTTTCATTTAGTCAGTGCTGTGACCATGAAGACGTGCTTTCACAATATGTCAGGGAAAGAAAACAATACATTGTGTAACAAAAAGGATTCAAATATGCAAACAAACAAAACCACAGTCACTGAGGCAAACAGACCACAATGTCAGGAGGCGTCTCGAGCAATGCGGCTGCTTCTAAGCTGGGCTCCCCTACTGTAGCCCACTGCTATGGGGAAAGATAGTCACACACATCAGCCTGGTTAGCCTGGAGGAAGAAACACAGTGAAAGTCCATGTGCAAGGCCACAATGACAAGAGCCGCAGGCTGGTACACTGTGCACAAAGGACAATGTTAGCCACAACAACCAGTTTGTTTGCAGAGCGGTTGCAGGTCAGCTTGGCGGAAAATGTACATTTGACAAAACACATGAGAAAACTAAATGTCACCCTGTCTTTATTCATTTTGTGAGGAAACACAGAGGTAAAAACACAAAGAAATGTGTCTGCCATAGGCCATCACATGGGCTAGATGAGGATGTGAAGATAGTTGCGGCTTTGCCTGTCTGCATGAAAACAAGCCCGCTGAAAGTCAGAATGTAATGTTTACAGTGTGGTTGAGTAGCAGAGCTCCTCTGTGTTTACAGAAATGTTGAGTCTTCTATTGCTGTTATAAAGCCCTTGTAATTTAACCATTGCTCCACTAAGGGGAATAAAAGCATATGCATTCAAAAGTCAATACAGAAATGTTTTCAAATCTGGAATTTTTAATAATATGGTGAAATGCAGTTGACATATGTAATTGAAATACATTGGGCTGGTTTGTGCTGTTTCTTTATTTTCATTGTCCAATTTAAAAAATATATATTTCTCAATTTTTCCTGTATGTTTACCAAGACTGCTGAAAATGCATGTTTGCTCAGCATAGCTGTTGGGCAATACACTGCTTGGCATTCAGACTGTTACACACTTTTATAAATTTAAAGAAGAAAATTGACAAAGAAAACCATTTTAGTTGGATGGCTATTTGTGTCATTTGCCAAATCAAATTTATATTTAATATCAAATTTATTTAATATAATCAAATATTTGTGGATTAAATGTATCGGTGTTTACTTGACTGGGGTGTACAAGTACATAATGAAAGTACTTCATTAAAATATACCCACATGCATTTGACAGCTGCATCATTCAACAATTCTGAATGTCCCCCTGGTGAGGCCCTTTAAAACCAAACAGGTGAGCATTAACACCCTGTATATTTATGGGGCATCGGCTTGCTCTACATCATAAATAATTGCTTGTTTGTGTTTTTCAACCCTCAATAACAATCTTCAGGCCCTATCGGCTGCCTCTATTGTTCAATTTTTGATAGCACAAATCAAAACAACATTGCGGTGGGTGAAGATCAATAGCTCAATCCACTCTCCCGCCATCACAAGCACAATGAAGAGAATAACCGGAGTGAAGAAGCATTCCAACTCGATCATCAATACGGTTCATGATCTTTGAGAAAAGAAATGTTCCAGGAGCAATGGTTAATAGTGTTATTTTCTTCCCACATCATCACAATGTCCATTGACAGACCCAGCAGATACACACCCTCACACACACACTCACGCACACACTCACACACCTGCCCTGCAGCTGTGTGTTGTAGTGTCCCTCTCCTATTAACCAGGTTGCCTTAGAATCAATAGAAAACATAAAGAGGCTTAATCTTTTCAGGTGCTCGGTGCTGATTGCCTATTACACAATAATAACACACCTTGAATCCCATGGAGCATGAGAGCGAAGGAACACAGTCACCTCATCCACACACACGTTACACACTGCCACAAACAGTCGCACAGTAAATCTATAGGTTTACAACTGAACAGATGGTGTTAGCGGTGGCGCTAGGCCTTTATGAGGGGTGTTAGCTAACGTGGTGAGAGAAATTCCACCAGAAACAGTGGGATATCAGGGGATACAGTTTATCGCCTCGTGGAATGAAACACTGCTGGTGTGTCCTTTTGTAGACTATGGTCTCCAGTGCTCTGGTATGCAGCTTTGGGTTATAGAAGTTCCATAAGACTCTTTTCCGAGGCAGAATAACAGCTGCTGCAGTATTCAACTCCAGTGGAGGACAAAGTGGATTATAAATCTAAATTCTGGGATATGAAGTGGAATAAACACAAATCCTCAGAACCTCACATAAATCAAATCCACTTTCAGACAGACAACACTTTGCATTTCAACAATCAAGATCGATAAACATTCAACATTAATGAGAAGTTATGCAGTCTTTATTTTCCACATTCACTGATGTCCTGTTGTAATTGATTAGGTGTTGGGCTGTCAGAGTGGCTCCTTCAGAAAAGCCCAAATGAATTCCTGTGATGTGGATGACTGGAGTCTAGTTGTTGACTTTGGATGTGTTTCTATAAACTGAGCCAGCAGGACAGGTGGAGGATCTTGGAGTCAGGCAAGTCCAGGACAGGAACCAGGGCCACAGACGGACTGGACTCTCCTAGAGAGCTTCTTAAACTTTCTTCAAGTCCTGGGAGGTAAAGACAGAGATGAAGATAAGGGGATGAGGGCAAAAAAGTTAGTTAGGTTGGAGTTGGACACTATTGTCTCATATAGCTGCCCCACTGGGACAGAGGCTACACTTAACCCTTCGACCAGGGAACACAGGCCAATTTACAAATAATTGGCATTCTTAAATCCTTGGCAGATTGTTGCCCCCCTCCCCAATCCGACTCCCTGCAATGCAGACATATGGTCAGCAAGGACTGAACTCTAACCATCCCCTGCCAAACTCACTCACACAGAGCCATATACAACCAAACACATATACACAGGAGAAAGGAGGGGCAACCCGGATAATGCCCTTTTGGACAATTTAGCAGCTTGTTTGGAGGGGGGGGGGGTCTAGTGCAATGGATCCTCTGCTCCTGTTGTGTTGGGATGTTAGGAAGCTGTGTTGGGACTACCTTGCCGTTTTACTGGAGCCAGGAGATGTTGTGTGTGTGTGTGTGTGTGTGTGTGTGTGTGTGTGTGTGTGTGTGTGTGTGTGTGTGTGTGTGTGTGTGTGTGTGTGTGTATGGCCGGACTACAGACGGGCAGTGGACGTGTGAGAATTCACTGAGCGTCACAGAGCCTGGTCTTGATGACAGCCTGTCTATTTAGCGGCGGCCCGCTGGGATGTTGCCCATTCCCTCCTCTGCCTCGTGCACTAATTGGTCACAAGTGTTCCTGTCTCATGGTTGACTGTCCTGGCTTATTCCATACCATGCTGGAAGGAACTTAAGTGTGGTCACTGTGATCCGGCATGGTCACAATAGGGGAAGTATGCTACACTTTAGTGCCATCACTACTGCGAATCAATCCTTTTTCACCAACATCTGTCTAATAGGATGTATGTTGGAATCTAATTGTTGACCACTTAACCTGGGTCTCAGTGGACAAACACAAACCAACTCTCTTTTAATAACATCTACTAGTAACATTTATGTGAACCTGCCGAGTGAGAAATCAGGACAGAAAGGTTATGTGAGCAGTTCCGCGCTATTTAATAAGCCTCATTCTCTTTCATTTGAAGCACACGCAGCACGCCAAACATCCACACAAAGAGCCCACACACCCTAATTAGCTAATATGCACTACAGCTTAAAATACCCCCACTGAACTCAGGCCTTTTTTTGGAGGGCATTAAAAGCCTAAATATGTGTTATCAGAGCATGTGGTGCTCCCTGGGAAGCAGGATCCTCTGGAGATGGCCAGCTGACAACTGAGTGAGCCAGAGAGAGATCACAGACAGGATGGTTTTTATTAAGAGAAGAAACACACCCTTCATCACACCTTTGCGCACTAAGCCTGTTTTATGTCGGGATGTTTTAATCTTTGTACTAACAGATAGGAAATAATTGCGCTCTCTCTTTGAGGGTGTCTTTCAGTGTCTGTCTACACAGACATGCCTGCTTTGGCATGAATGAGAGACATGTGGGGGATGAAGGTGACTTGAGTGACCAGGCAATTTTGTGTTCTTTTGTCTTTGCGAGTGAAAAGCGAGTAAAGACACAAACCGCTTTTCTCCAGCCCCTATTAAAGCTTCTGTTAAATCGCAGAAAATTCTATGAACACTTCCCATCATGCAAACAAACCCCACTCCCTGGCCTCTCAGCCCCCCCCCCCCCCTTTGGGCTACACGGGGCGCCTCATTGAGAGGCCCAGTGGACAGAGGCTGCAAGATTCAAAAAGCCATCACATTAGCAATGGGATGGAACTAAACCATCTCCCCAAGAGGACCAGCCATTATTCTGCTTCACGGCGAACACACAGGGAGTTGAAAAGGTTGCTGTTAAATCTCTGTTTTCAAAACCAAACCATTACCAAAACCCCACAACACCCCTTTAAACATGCTAAACACCAACAGACATTTTTGTTCAAACTGATTAATATATAAATATTGTAAGGCTAAGTGAACAGAAGGAGGGGTGTAAGTGAAGGCAGTGGTGAAAAAGGGGGTTACTGAGTGGAATGGTTGATGCCTGCTGGGCTTATGGGGCTTTTAAGCAGTGGCCAAGGCCCAGAGCCAGTGGTTTTTAGTTGTGCTACACTGACTTCCAAACTGGTCAAATTAACCGATAAACAAGGAGGTAATTAGCAAGTGTTGGCTCATGAAAATTGTTCATCTAGTCCAGGGAGAATGAACAAAGAGGATTAAGGGGCTGGGTGTGTGCAGTAGAGCCACGGAGAAACGGAAAACTTCCTCCCCCCAAAGCAGTTACAATCAATACATTTTATATCAACATCAGATCACACGCCTACTTGTATGTGAGATGGGTTGCTAGTAGTGATGAGCCCACAAATAAATATCCTCTCATCTCCACAGAGGTTTATAGTATCTCTTAGCTCAATGTTTTGGTTTTCCAACCCACCACTGCTTTGGTTCATATCAGCTGTTTAAGAAGTTAACATTGTGGAGAATTAAGCCCATAACTAGCCAGATATTTAACACAGGAGTTGGTGGAGACCAAAACGGAGCTAAAAGGAGAGTGCGTATTGAATTGACATGTTTTCTGGTGGACACACACACAATTTCCGATAAATGCTGATGTTGCTCTGTATCTGCTGGATATGTGAAAGTTCCCATTTTTAAAAGGTGAAAACATGTCAATGTTGTCTTCACAGTTTGTTATTGCATATTTAACTATGGTGGAGTTTTTATTTAGAACCAATGACATCAAAACGTATTAGATTTTAATACTTAGAGAGAAAATAATAGATTTTTTTAATCACAAGACCTTATATAGGCCCTTCTCTAAAAGTTTTTGTTGAGTTGTGGGGGCCTATCTTCCAGAGAACCTTTCGATCGTAAGTAACAGGTTGAGACAAGATGTTTAAAGGTTTCATTTGGAGCATATGTCATGTCTATCAGCTGTGAATCCTAACGCAAGTAACCCAAGGGTGGGGTGGGGGTTGGGGGGTGCAGTCACATTTTCTCCAGTGTTGTTGTCTGTCTGCTGACAGCAGCAGTTCTGAGGCTGTGACTGCTAGCGCCAGAGGTGTTACTTTTCCTCCTTTGACTTTTTGGATTCATCACCCGATGAGCATCGGCTGTGACCCATAAAAACGCCCATGGGTAAGCTTCCAGGGCTTGGCTGTGCGTGCAGGGTAAGGTAACAGATTCCAGCTCAATGATGAGTCAGTAAATGGTTTTAGGGGAGCAGTCTGTGCAGCCAATAATCAGAGAAACATACATTTCAAGGGTGAAGATTGAGGTTGATTTTGTCCAGTAAACCAATGACCCAGAAACACAATTAATGGTTTCTTTGAAGATGAACTAACATACTTTCTAAAGAGAAGCTTCAATAGTTCATTTAGATTTAAATTGTGCTAAACATTTAGCATATAGACTCCTCCTCATTGCTTGTTGCCCTTCTTCTATTATGGATAATGAGAAAAAATTAATTATGCGCATCGTATATCATGAAACAATGTTAATAACAATTATATAATTGGGCAACAAAACAAATTGCACTGTTCGTCTGTCATGCATATCAACACGTTCTCGAATCGGATCAGCCTCTTTTCCATTCATCACTCGTTACCATAATTCACATCCTCAAGAAGATGAGTTATGTCAAAGCTAAAAATGACAGAAAGATGGCTGGTTTGGCACAGATTCAAAAATGTTAATTGACTGCTTCAGCGATGACTTGACAACTGAGCCTGTGTGATCGATGTGCTCCTCGCCCTTTTCCCCTCCGAGAGATATCTCTTCGGATAAAACAAATACCGTTCCACATTTGCTTTGACGAGCACCTAGAATCCCGGGAGCAGAGGAGATGGTGCCGTATAAAAGTGTAATGATGACAAAAGAGTGTGCCAGCTGCTCGGGTTACTGTACACAGTGCAGACACAACAAATGGATTACAATAATTAAACAGGAAGAAGTGGAGATCCTCTGGAGAGACTGCTTCCTGGAATATCTTATGGAGTTTACTTAACCAATGTCAGCTCAAACTTTCTTTGAAAAGAGAGTGTAGAGAGAGATGGGCTGTCAGTTTGTTTTCATTAATAGTAATGTAGAGCAAGAACAGTGTTGCCTTCAACAGAACAGGTTATTTAGGATAAATCCTCTTAATGAGTGTACATATTCAGATAAATTCAAATCATATGTGTAGTGTCTTGAGTGGGAAACAAAGTGAAATACCTTTAAGAATCTGCTGTGCCAGTGAGTGGCCGCACTTGTAGAACACCCTGGCACATAATGGCACCAGCGCAGCATCCATCTTTTCCATGGCTTTCTTGAATGTAGCTGCAACTCCGTCTGTTACATCCTTCACGCCGGTGACCTCCAGGTCATCGCCGGGCACAGCCAGGGAAAGTGAGAGTGAAGCGCTACACATGTCGGACGACGTTACAGTGTAGCACTCTATGGATGCGCATGCCACATTTCTAGTCATGTGACAGGAAGTCCTTTTGGTGGGATCATCCTGAATTGCAGTAACATGTAGCTCAACAGCGGCGCCCTTGGGTAAGGCTGGTACCACGACGACCAATAATGGCGCGGGTTTGATCTCAGGCTCCCACAGCAAGTCCTGTAATGTAGACAGATGGAATTTAAAGGAACAGGCGGAAATATTATATACTGTGTTGTGCAAATGTATGGCCCTCCTGCTGGGATACATGCCAGGCCTTCTGACCACAAACACTCCTCCATCAACATTAAACATTATTGTAAGGCACATCAAAGAAATGATTTTATGTGACAGACTGACAGGCTAGAATTAACATGAGATTGTGAGGTAATGATAGTGTGTACAAACTATTCAGAAAGAAGCCACACTGCCTGCAGCCACCCTAAACAAAAAACGGCAAATGTATCCAATTTGAGTTGCATTTGCTAACATTTGCTATCCAAGTTGACTTCTCACCTTTCTAAGAAGATCACTCACAACATGTTATGGCAGTTTCAGCACACACATTTAGTGGAAAACGGCCTCAATTTCATCTATAGAGCCAAAATCTCTTTATTTTTTTTCTCCTCAGGACTGAGAGCCATTAGCAGTAACAAAATGTCTTGGAGCAATGCTACAATGTGGCCCTCTAATAATACTTGGCTGTGGCTTCATCTGCTAATGGGAGAGAAATGAGTGTTTTATATAACCACCATTTCAGTCGGAGTCGATAGGGCAAAAACACTTAACCCGCTTTTCAATTTGCTGGATCAATTTTCATCCACTTACACCCCACTTCGTAAGTGCAGAATAATAACAGGTTACTTACATTTTATTTTGATATTCACTCAAAAAAAAGAGAGAAATCATTGACAAGAGCAGACGACGGCCTCTTTGTCCCTTCAACAGACGAACCCGTCATGACCCAATCAGCCATATTCACTGAGGCAGCACTTACCTTCAGATTAAACTTTAGCAAATGCTTAATTGTGTATCAACAGCTAACCTCTTGCCTTGGAGAGTGCAAACAACATGAAAAAAAAGCAAGTGTCCTGAATGAGTATGTGTGCACTACAAAGGTTAAGATTCTTCACTCTGCTGATTTTGAACCCAGCCGAGCTCGCAGTGATCAACAACAACCATCACAAGAGCAGAGAACAATAGCCGTGTCAGCACAGACCTCTTAGAATGTCAGACAAAGTGACAGCACATATACGTGTCCTATGCTTTGATAAATGTTATATTAGCACTTCTGGCAGCGGCTAGGTATTCTCCTAGAGGGAACTGCTCCTGCACTTGTCAATAGTGATTGAACATGGACTAGAAAGTGGGAACTGGGGAGAGAAGTGACAGGACAGGGGGTCCTGCTCAGCCAGGCTTAAAGGCCACCCTGCAGGCCTTGGGTGCAGAGGTACTATACCCAACCGACCGTCCACAAGGAGATCAGGGGACTTCAGCGCTTCAGCTCCGGCTCCAGCCTCTGGCAGGCCTTAACTGTCACGGCACAGTTGCTGACTTTTTGTCCGAGCTGTCGGGCGAGGTTACATCAGTCCCTTTTTGTTTCTTTATTAATGTAGCCACCAAAAATGTTACATTAGGTGGCAAGTTTGTTCAGCAGATCCGTGGAACTAGATGTGCTAAAGATGAATCATTGTGTGTGTGTTTCTGTATGTGCATGTGATATGCGAGTGTGTGTGTGCGTGTGTGTCAGTGTGTGTGTCAGAATCAGACTTGACTGTGGTCAAACCTCCATTACCCCGCCAGAGGATTGAGAAGGGGAACACTGGCTGACATCCCTACCTGACCAGAGATCATTTATTAAATGACTTCAATAAAACGTAAACTTTGATATATGGTCGAGCTGAGTGCTGGGGTGGCAAGTTGGGAGGGCAGGCAGGTGGCAGAATGTGTGTGTGTGTGTGTGTGTGTGTGTGTGTGTGTGTGTGTGTGTGTGTGTGTGTGTGTGTGTGTGTGTGTCTAGAGGGCTCTGTTCTGCTCTACACCAGCCACTTAACACAATCCATCTCATTACTTCATCCCACTTCAGTTCCAGGGCAGGCAGCCATTCCCCCAGTGCTCTCTCACTCCGTAGGCAGCAGGTAAACGCATAAAGTCTGGATCTGCTGCGCTCAGCTCTCTACACTGATGGGGTGTGACCTGCCTCTCCTTATGTTTGTTTTCTTTCTCCCCACTTTCCTCCCTCTAACTCATGTCCGTGTGCCTGAAGCGTGCGGTGGGTTGGAGGGCCGAGAGGCGTGAAAGCCGAACGGTAAACACGGTAATAAGGAAGTGGTGTAAAGGCGGGGAACAGCGGGGAGCTGATGGGACTGCGCTGCTTAGCCAGTTCCCCTACATTTCCTGCCCAGCGGGACGCCTTCAGCATGTGGCTCATGTCTCAGCACTTACTGTAGTGCTGTCAGTCTGCTATAATATCCATTCCCATTCACTCCCTCGTTCACTCTCTTCTCTTCAGATTTCACTCTGAAGCTCGTCAGACTGTTTGTGTCAATGAAACACACAGGGCCATGTCAGCGGGGTGAGGAAGAGTTTAAGGGTTTGAGGCCATTATAAAACCACTGAAGGGGCCACAGATACTTCTAAAGTCCCAAGTAAGCAGGAGAGACCTTATTTAAAAAGGGTTTTATTTTGGAGGAAACTCTCCACACTGAAAATTCAGTACTTTTTAAATAAGTTAATTATCAATCTACATTTCAACAAACCAATCATTTATTTTAAACTATTTTCCATATTTCCAAAATAATCTACTGTTTAAGAATAGTGCTTGTGAAAATGAATAATATTTTTTTTTACTTAATAATTAAAATACAAATCTATTTAAATCTGCTACATGATTTTTTTTACTTTTTGACATGTTTTCAGTACCTGTTATTGCTGTACAAACAAAGGGACGTCTGTTTAACATTTATCGACTTATCACATCAACATCTCCCTGTTCATCAAACCCATTGCACACACACAGACAAGCAGGCTCTTCTTGGTTTAATGCACCGTAAATACAATTTCACACTTGTAGCGACTCCAGTATGCTCCCAATTAACCCTGCAAGCTTCTTCATCCACCTGATTAGAGAAATTATCAACGCACAACAACAACATGGCCCTGTGGCTTCACAGACACACTGAACACTGGTGTTTTTTATCATTTCATTTCAAAGTTCTGGTGTCATATATTTTGTATATAAAAGTGTGCATAATCCAACAATTAATAATCAGCATCTATAACTTAACCACAGAGTACATGCTGTGCTCTTGGTTTCAACCTAATTGACTCTACACAAATGCAATATGATTTATTTAAGTACATAATTAGACATTTTTTGTCAATGACAGTTAACGATCAAATGTTAAATACAAATTTCCCATTTTATATTTATTTTTTTAATTTACAATCTTTTTTATTTCAATTTAATAAAGCAGAATGCCAAAATTACACACTTGAGCACATCAGATTATACATATATTTGATTATTTTTTGGTTGGTATGTTTGTCTGTCATATCTTTCCTTTTCTTGTCTCATTTTATGTCTTTTTTTTCTCTTTATTGATTCTGTTTTGAAAAGGAAGAAATAAGGTAGTTATTAGTTTCTAATTTAAAGAAGTACTACATTTTTTTATTTAAAATGCCTGTATGTTTCACCTCATAAAGCTGCCTGTAAGTGAAGCAAGCAGTGGAGTTTATCTCTGTTGTCTGTGGGAGCCGTGTTATCGGGGTTTGACCTGAGTTAAACATTCTAATTACAGTCAGTTCAAATGAGCACCAGTGCTTTGTATAATCCCCACCCAAGGGAGGGAGCATTTCACCTAGTTTAGGATGAAACAGTAGCCCCCCGCCACAGCCGCTTTCCTTGAAGTGGAAGAGAGAAGAGAGTGTGAGGGCCAAGTTGGGAAGTCACACAAAGATGATCTGCCTCACAGGCAAATATAAAGCGTGAGCTCAGGTTAGTAACCCACCACCTCAGCTGGCTCTATCCTTGAGGGGAGAACCCACCTGTTTACAGATGGAGCTGTCAATTAGAGCTGCTTAATCTGGGAATCAGTTGAAAATAAAACATGGTCTTCTGGTGGCAATCATGTGTCAGTTAACTGAGATGGAAGCACAACAGATGGACGATGTGGTCCATCATCAATGACCTCTGACATGAGAATAGTCTTGTGACCTCCCAGAGCTATGCCCTTGGTTAGCCTTGTTATCTGAACGAGCCATTCTGCATGCTAAATTGACAGTATACTGTCGACGCATTCAAGAGTTCTATTCCACTGTGAGTTGCAATAAAGCGCGATAAGTCAAATAAATTCACCAAGAGACATTAGCTCTTCACTGAGATAAGCTGAACTTTAGAATATGTATTTGAATTCAGAAATTGTCACTTAAAGACTTTGAGAATATGAGTGCTGGCCTTCAATAACGTATTTAGAATTTCATATATACTGCTCGAATTTTGTGGAATTGACACAAAGTTGACATCCTCTCTCTAATCTTTAACACCGCTCACCATTGAAACAGAGCCACATGTTGGAGGTGGGCTCCTGGCTCTCTCCCAGAGGCCCTATTCCCATGGCTAGACAGATTACTGTGGGAGGAGAAGGGCTGCCAGGGGAGACTGGTGCCCCTATTAGACGTACGGAGCAGGGGTTGTAAGCTGGGGCGGTGGAATGGAGGGAAGGATGGAGGGAGGTGGCAGGAAAGAGGGGTGGATAGGGGGATAAGCTGCTCTGAGAGTTGAACGGAGCTCCAAAATGGTGTGTGGGGGCAAAGGATTAGGGGAGCGCTGAGGAAGACATCTGCTTCTGTGCCAAGCTCCACATTATCAAAGACACCAGCGTGTCCCACATCATCAACTTTTCATGAGCGCACTCACTGGTAAATATCAGTCGCAACGGCTTGCGTCTCAAGGGGACAGCACGGGGCGAGGAACTTTTCATTATTTCACAATCAGAAAAACACAGTTCTGAAAGGCCTCTCTGAAAAACTTGGATACCATATCAAGTTTCTCTTCCTTTACTTATTCATCTACACATCCCATTGTCCTGTAATCCATTAAACGTGTTCATTCAATCGGGAGTAGTGTTGTACTATAGGTATGATAAATATTTCCTCTGTATCTATTATGAAACAGACAATAGTTGCTCTTCTTCTTAACCACTGGTATATATTTCATAAACAAAAGGCTGACCTTCTCTTCTTCTGCAGCCCTCAGCATGCTCTCCCACATGGCCCTGATGATGGGGATGTCTTGGTGTCTTGTGGTGTAGCAGTGGGCCTGGACAACATGAGCCAGAGTCAGGCTGCTGATCACGGCCTCTAGAACCTTCCTCACATAGCTGAAGGACAAATGGGCCTGAGTCCTGGTGCCAGCCCTTACCAGTTGCATGGTACATGGGACCAATGCAATTTGGCCCGCGCAGAAAACCGACTCATCAACCTGGAGGAAAGAGCATACAAGAAAAACACAGCAATGTTGGCATCAATATTAACAGTCCAAGGCCAAAATAGCAGCTAGGTGAGGGCGTACTTTCTACTACACCAATGTTTTTACAATTCATCCTTGGGGGGGAAATGAATGTCTGTACCACCAAGCCACTAGTGAGGATAAAAGAAATGGCTACGGTTTTCTTAGTGTATTGCCACCCTATACTACAATGCTTGAACATATTTACAGTATATCAGACATTCACAAAAACACACAGGCTAAAAGCTTACATCTCTTTACTTATCCATGCTTGACATTAAACTACAGCCTTGAACTGATCTGGTAGGGTAGTGTTTGGTAGTGAGCTGATCCAAAGGAATGCAGACTTATTGCTAAGGAAAAAATCTGCCCCTTAGAGCCTGAGAACCTGAGTCTTAGTCATTAATGACAATTAAAAAAAAAACACTTGGTGACATGTATATGCACACAAATATAGACATATATATATATGTGTATAAAACCCCAGCAGTGATTGTGCAAGCTTGTAGGGAAACTGGGTTAAAGAAAAAGTGCAAAAACAAAATAAACTTTAATTAGACAATTATCAACTATGAACACATACTTCAATAAAAAAAAACGATAAAATGAGTTGTTTTTTCCCCAAGTACAATGCTCATCAATGAGGTGCTATAATCAAATTAACATTAATTATAAGTGTATGTTTGAGTAGCAGTGCATTAATTAACAACTTTCACCTCTGCCATTTATCAGCAGCTTATCACCAACAATTCTCATTTCACAAGCAGGTAATCTGTGAGAAGCCTGCCAATGTGTCTCCGTTGCACAAGTGTTATTTATAATGTGATAATAAGCTCAATTCTCTGTTAAATACCTCTGTTAGAATTAAGCTTCTTGTATAATGAAACCTGAAAAAAATCTATCTGTTTAATGCAGAGAGATGCGTAAGGATGAGGGGTGGCATTAAGGAGGTCAGGTCTTTAGAGACCCTGTGGCTCACCAGTGTTTGAGGTTAGATGGCATTAGTGCTTAACACTAGCTGCTGGTCAATGCAAATAGCTGTTGGTGACATGTTGATAATTGCTGGCCTATGCAGGGACCTTGGAGCACATGCAGATCTCCAGGGAGGATCAAGAAGGCCTGAATCAATTGATACATGGCCCGAGACAAGGTCCTTCACTGATTAGCAAAGACATAGCCAGGGGTATCATGTTTCACAGTGAGATTACCAGAGTTAGCATAGACTAAACGTATAACTCAAGACTTAGCGCCCTCTAAACCAAACTTACTCCCCCACTTATTTCAAACAAGCCTTTTGTTTTCTCTATTTGGTTCGGTTTTAGGCCCACACAGATAGGCCAAGACACAACTTCTTCAAAGGAGGAAAACAAAAAATTGAATATTTTTTTTTACTGAAATGTACGTCTTTAATGGGATACTAGCAGAACAAGATGCTATAGCTGCAGAACTGTTTAGCTAGAGGGCAAACATGGTCATGGCTATTTCCATAATCAGATGGGTTTGCCATGATCCCCAGCTCCTGGGTTCACTTGTCAACTTTGATGAATCTCCAGTTTCCATCTCTGCTGCTCCAAATTACTGGGACAGTGCGGGAGACAAGAGACGGAGGGAAGACGGACGCGAGTGAGTGAGTGAGTCAGTGTGAAGAAAGGGAGGAGATAAGGCCCTCGCTGCTTTCAACCAGTTGGATCAATCACCGGATCATTTACCTGCGAGCACAATCTGCCCGAGCGCCTGCATTACTATGTCTGCCTTACATAAAAGCCGGATTCCCACACATCAACAACAAATTGTCACTGGCATTCCATTTATGAGTCATCAAATGCCATCATATCCACTTCAACAAAGAAGGGCTCCATCAGGTTGGACAGGTGGCCAGAATCTCTTAACAAGCTCGTCCCCATGAAAAGAGCTCGCTCCACTTTGAATTCATAAAGGCCGGCTACCATTTGTCGATTTGAATATCAAAAGGGGCTAGCATGGGGCCCCTTGACTGTTAAAGGCATACTCCCATAGCTTCTACCAAGCAGGTGTGTGATGATCAATTATTAAGGATCCCACTCTGGTTACTCTTAGTGGGAGGTGGAATTGGGGATTTGGGGGTTTGTGGCGGTGGGGGCACATCTTTCTCTGGTGAACCTGGATGGGGGAGAGACAGTGGAGAAGGGAGAGCGAATACTATTTACATAAAATTAACAGTTCAAAAGAATGAGTTCACACACCAATCAAACTTGTTAATTGACTGTCAATGGTGTGTCCCTGAATATACAACAGAACTACATTATTCATCTTAGGCCTTGACAGGGAAGACAGTCCAATTTGCATGGGCGTTCTAAACGTGATCAACAACCACAATGCCACATGCATTTTTAATAGCCCAGAGATGGGATCCTTTAATATTCATAAGGGTCAAACAATTGCATATGACATTAAACTTTCTATAACAAGGTAAGTATTTTTCAAAAGCTAGTCTTAGCAGTCTAAATGGCCCACAGAGAAAAGGGTGAATCAATACTACATGGTCTGTTCTACTACTTCTTAAATATATTGGATATTTCCTGTCATAACTTTAAAGATTTTTCTTTGAAATTTCGGGTTTTAGTAGCTGCCTTTTTGAACATTAATGAATGTTTTATTTGATCTCAGGTCAGTTTCTCCATCAGAAAAAAAATATACAGTGCTTATGGGTGGACAGTTTGGACAACATTCATATCAAATAAATATCAAAGCGGTATCTAATTTTCAATATTTGATGAATTCAAGATAAACTTTGTCCCATTTAGTCAACTGCTTTTTCAATCTTCCTTTTTGATGTTTGATACAATAAAAATGTATAATTAATCTAAATATAAGAAAAGCAAACAATATCACATTGTGTTTCTCATATTTTTGTCATTATATGCTTTGCATTGTACAGTGTATTGAAGAAAAAGACTGAGTAATCAGTCCTTACAGCCCTTATAGTAAAAATGGACCACAACAGACTCTTTCCTTCTCAGTATTACCTAAGCCCTTTTTATGCTTTATCAACCTTCATTTCAAGGCTAAAACGCCATCACTTTTCTAATAAACCCAATGACAAGTCAAAAGGTCACCATCCCCAAAGACATTCCCTCTCTCCATCCCTGTGAGCTGCAGATAGAAACGTATATGTAAATGCACTCAGAGAGCGCCTGGCTGAGTCCACTTCCAACCCTTAACGGTGTCTCGTTTCAGGCTGGAGTGTCTGAGGTGTTTCTAATTGCAGTTTTTGTCAAAGAGCTTCCAGAGATGACCAGACAGTGCTAGACTATATTCACATTGGTGTTAGAGCCCTCTGGGCCCCCATCGTGTTGAGGACGTCTCCGAGTGTCATTAGCAGAGCTTTGGGATGGTATGGATGAACTGGGCTGGCCTGGATAAAATGACCTGGTATTGACGAACAGTCAGGTTTTTCTGCCTGGTTCCAAGGACAGTGAGAGGTGGAGAACTGCTCCACCGCTCCTATCAGATATGCTAATGGTCACATTTCTCCCCATTGAGACCTCATGCATAATTTAACCAGGAAAAATGATAATACAAAATGTGTAAAATAGGTTAGATTAATAGGGTCTAACTTTTCCCTTATGCAAGGACACATGTAACCAAGCTAAAAGGGTAATGGCAGCACAGTATCAGCTACGGGGTGGGTAATTAAATGCAAACTGTAAGTAATATCTGTAATATGTCCTTTCATGTAGGTGTTGCAACATCTTTTTGAGCGTTCTTTACAGCCTCATCATGGAGTAAGGGTAAAAGAGTTAATAATAATAATAATTGAGCCTTTATTAGTCCCACAATGGGGAAATTATTTCTCTGCATTTAACCCATCCCGGAAGAGCAGTGGGCTGCAATGAAGCGCCCGGGGAGCAACTTGGGGTTAGGTGTCTTGCTCAAGGACACCTCGGCATGTTGCCGGTAGAGGGGTTTGAACCACCAACCTTGTGGTTACGGGACAAGCGCTCTACCTCATGTGCCACAGCCTGCCACAATCTTCAGAGCACCAGGCTTTCCAACTAGGAGCTTAAACTTTTTAAAGATTATTTTTCAAAGTTGTATGCCTTTACTAAATAGTCTATAGTGAATATAGACAAATTGTTAAAGTTTGACATGGTTGAAATAGGCCAGAAGCAAACCAAGGATGTGGTATTTCAGAACTTCATTTGATGTATAAACTATAATATATTTTAAATGGAACTCTTTGGTTCACTTTTAATCCCTTTTGGAACATTCTTAATATATGTGACAAAATTTCCAAATTTCTATCTTGACTCTTTAGTAATTTTTCTTCTTTTCTTGAATATTTTAGGGTTGGCAAATAGCTCAAAATAGTTCAAAATGTGGGGATCAAAACAGAGGTTGAAGTTCTGTTGAATGTATTTAAGTGCATATATTATTTCTGCTTTTTGGCGGGGATTTGATTTGCAGCGACTGTTTAATCCTTGTGTGGTGGATGGCAGTTTGTCAGGGATGTGTGCTCTGATTTCATCTTGAACTGGCTTCAAGTCTGTGGGGCTCTTTCAGCATTAGTGCATTCAAAGCAGATCACGTCTGGGAGTGGGAAATGATAAGAGATGGGCTCATGTTGTGCTGCGCCCCGAGGAAATTCTGCCTCTTCTGACACCTCATTTCTACAAATACAAACCTTTCAGGAGAACCACAACCGTTCTTCCCTCTACAGAATCTCTCCCCATGTTAGGCTTCTCATATAAGGCTTCGTGGGAAGGGGGAGGGAGATATTTGCCTTTTTTCTTCCCTCCTGTTTTTTTCTCTCCACTATCTTTATTTTTTTCTTCCTGTTTGTGCTCCAGTTTGAGCCTAACCCTGTATGCTCAACTGTCACACAAAATCAGTGTTACTTAACGGCGACATAAATAGCCGTATGAAGTGCACAAAGAGAAAGAGTGCAAGTATAGGGCATTTCTGAATGCATTCTCTCAGGTCTAAAACTGCACATTTATTTCAGGAAACGAACCATATGTTCAAATCACAAGGTTATTATGATGACAAAGTTAGAAGTATACTAAAAATTACACAACTATCATGAGCCATTGTTGAGGCAACGTGTGGTCAGTCTAAGCCAGGGACACTGGCCTTGCCCCAACCCCCACCTTCCCCTAGCTTATGCTTATTTTTCTGTTGTGCCTGTATGTCTGCCCTCAACATGCCCACTCCATAGACACTGAACCGTGTGGAAGAGTAACACTGTCATGTCAGCTCTGGTCAACTTTGTGGTAGTCAGGAGCTGCCGCTCAGTACTATGACCAAGGTCAGAGAAGCCTGACTGCAAGATGCTCAGGGAGACACATCAGAACGCCAACAGGCATGAATAAACAAATATATATATATTTTTTTCCACAATCAAAAAATATTTATATTTTTACCACAATATTATATATTGGCATGGTTTCTGTGTTTTGTTATAAATTGACTGTTTCTATAATTATGTTAAAATGAAGAAATACGATCAAATAAAACATAACAACTCCTCAAAGCTAATGTAATAAAATTGTCTGTTGTTGTTGAGTTCTGTGCCACACCAGAGCTGGGCTGTGGATGAGGAGTGATGGAGGGGCATGGTTTTTCATTGCGTTAGGCAAAATGCCCTGCTGCCTTCAACTGTCCCGACCTCATATTTTTTGACAAATTGGTTTTGAGGCTTTTACGACTGATGCACATATCGCAAAAATCATTTCTGCCAAGCTTCCTCTATGACCTGCCCGTGGGACATGACAAGACCCTCCATGCATCGCTCTATCAAACCGAATCTTTCCAGGACAATGCAAATTATGACAAATTCCATCATCCTGCATTATGCGCTTTCCCGCTAATCTCCCTAATTCGAGAGAATCGGGGAGGGTCTCGCTGTTTCAGCTGAGGGGCATGTTGTCTGATTGAATGATGCTGAAACTGCAACCCTCAACCCCCGTTCTTTCTCCCTTCCCAGCTGTGACCACCTCGTCTCTTCTGTCTTTTCATATTTTTCCTCTTTTTGAAGCTCCATCTCTTGGCCTGGCTTGTAATGGAAACACTAAACTAACCTGGGCACAAAGGAATTATGTCAACATGAAATGGATCAAGCATTAAAGCGTTACTATGAGAAGTGGTGAAGTCTCTGTGTGTGACAGGGTGTGTGTGTGTACGACATGAAGGATAGGACCACAGTGTGATGTGTCTATTCTGCATGAGAATGTCAAAAACAGATCAGCCTGCAACACAACGACATGAAGCTGCTGGTTCCAGAGAGAAAAGTCCTCTGTATTGTAATGGACACAACATGTAGTTCAGTATTCACAAGTAAAAGATGGACAACAGACAAATGGAAAAAAAAGAAAAGAAAAGAAAGACAAGACTAAACAAGACTGTGCAGAAAATGTCGTGGAATGCAAAAAGAGATGTATTCCCTTCTGGTCTCAACAGATGGCAGTATGGCTGCATTAAAAAGGCAGCTGAAGAATCAACAATGCTGTTCTTACAAAGTCCACTCAACCCTTGGACAGGCTGGCTATACAGCATCGAAGTCTTCACGGATTTTCTTACTTTCCTTTTTTTTGGCAAAGTCAAAATGTTTTCATAAACATAAATACCACCATTAATATGGATGGAGGAAAATTATGAAAAAAAGTCTTAAATTGTATGTGGTTTTCATTGCAATATATATGTACAAGTGTTTTTCTATATTACTTTTTTTCATCAAATACTGAAAATCAAACGTAGCTGAAATGTGCCTATAAAAATAATTAAATTAAATTAAATTAAAATCTAAGAAGAAAGATTTTCCATCCAAGAAATCCTTGCTTATACGTACTTTGGAATTATCAAAACATGTTGTTTTACTGTAAATGTGCACCAGAGATAATAACATTCACACTAAAGCAAACTGATAAAATACAATATACTGAAAATGAATTAAATCCCTGCTGAAAAATAGATCAAATATTAACATTTGTGTCGAGCATCAAATTCAACTCAATAAATTTTAACATGTGGAAAATATTGAATGAACTCTTACCCTGAGCATCTCAACAACATTACATTACCCAGACTTACGGGGCCTGACATCCCCTTAGATAATAAATTCATAATATCAATAATAAATATATATTAAAAGTGAACATGCTGATATGTCCGTAGAAAAAACAGGGGGCTGTATATTATTCATCTGCAGCAGTTTTTACCTTAGTAAAGCATGTTTTGATGACAGTGGCATTTGAAATATGAATGACCCAGGTTAAAAGTTACTACTCAAAAGAATTGCTCCCTGTGAATTTTTTGATGAAGCGAGTGTAAGCGCTAACTCTTTCCTGACTAATAAATGAAGACAAAATGGCCATGCTCGCACACTATTGCATGTGGATGTAATAATCATTTCTAACCAGAGGCGCTGACTGCCGGTTTTAATGTGTGCAACTTATGGAATCGCAGAAACATAGGAGAGAATAAAAATTATAGAAATCATCTATAATAGCAGACAGTGCAGGGCTGTACAGCAGTCAGTAGCGGAATCTGCTGCAACAAGCCGTCTCTAAAAAGCCCCTCAGTCTGGGTTAGTGACAATCAGTGTTAAAAACACTGTTTGTTGGTAACATATCAATCATGGTTTATTGTTATATATCATTTATTATGTGCCAACAAAACAATATTAATTAAATGCCAGACAATTAAATTCAATTCATTCTGTTTGGCCGATAACTATACGTCAAAAATATGGAGCAATTCCGTGGTTATTTTTGCCTATATTCTTATGTTTAATTACATTTTCTTGAAGCTAAATTCCTGCAATGTTTCTGTGTTACTTGTTTTGGATAAAAGATTTTGCCCATGAGTGAAATGTTGAAAAGTTAGGGGGTTATATTTCTCCCTAACGCTGTTCCCTATTAGTTTCTCTATGTCACCACACTGGTATATGTGTGGCAACTGGCTCCTGTATTGTTCTGTCTGTATTTGCCACACGTGTATATCTCACAAGGAGCATCTTCCAGTTCCTCCCTATCTGTGTGTTTTTGTGTGTGTGTGCAGAAGCCCTGTCAGCTATGCCCTCTCGTCACTGCAGGGGGAAGAAACACACCCGGGCAGCTCTGAATATAGTGGCTAGTTACCATAGTAATGGGATGGTCATACGTCTCTCCTTTCTCAGACAGTGATGGGAGTGGACAAGACATGGCGCTATGCTTTTTATCTATGCATTTGGTATTCAGTTATTTCATTCCACAAATAAAAAGCCAAGCCACTGCACCTCTTCTTGTTCTGTATTTAAATAGAGGGGTGAAATGGGAAGTAAATAGTTGGATATTGGGGGGTAATAATTCACACATGCAACTACAAATAATGATGTGTTTTGACTGAGTGTTTGTGATTGCAATTGTAACGGCGCAAATGTCTTGGCATATATCTGCTGCAGTGGGATCTTCATATGACGCTTTTCAGATTTCAGCCTTCTTGATATCTCTGAACCGTTCGCCCCTCCACTGCTCATCGGCAGTGACAAAGTGAGAAGAAAACAAGCACACACACACACACACACACACACACACACACACACACACACACACACACACACACACACACACACACACACACACACACACACGTAGCATGTGGTTGTCTCAAATTAAAAGAGAAAAGAGTAATCCATCAAAAAAATTATTATTCATACATCATTTCTGATTACATTCATCTTTGTTCCATTAAATGCTCTAGTATATTATATTCATATACTGTAGCAACATAAAAAAATAATTACATAACATTTCTTTATACAGAAAGTAGTCAAGTAATTAGCAAATCTGCAACGGTGAAAGATTTGGGGGGCTGACCATTCACTAGAGACACCAGAGACCTGTTCTCTTAAGGCCTCCCAGGAAATTATGTGAGACACGTACACACATTACTTATACAGTATATATTTACATGCATATCTAGTGTAGGTGTATCTCCGCATCATCCAGTATGTAAAAGAGGCAGAGGGACGATGGCTGTGGCTATCCTGTCCTTGCTTCCCATGGCTTGTTGACATGAACCAAGGCAGTCAGGCACCAATAATACATGAAGAGCTGCTCAAAGGCAATTAGGATCAGTTGTCAGGGCCGGGCCCATTAATGAGTGGGAGTGTGGCAGGGGCCGGGGTGGAAGCGCAGCGCTGGCGTACGCGGCCGCGTGAGAGTCGATGCACTCTGACAGATCCAGTCCTTCCCCTGTCCTCGCCTGGTACAAGCTGATACCAGTCTGTCCCCACGTGGTGCTGCAGGAGCAGCGGCGGCGCAGGATAATGTATTAAAGAACGCACTGACTCCTGAAAATGACCGCCGCGATGGCAGGTCAGCCTCTACGCGGTCACAGCGGGGGTGGGGGGGGATAGGATTGGGAGGAACATAATTACCTCCACTGCCGTCTACCGCTTCCCATAAACCTGCCCCCTCATCAAATTAAAAACCTAGTCTGGTATGACCTCTCACATATATGTGTACACATTTACAGGCACAAGTGCCCAACCCCCATCCAGTAGCTCTAACAATGTCCCAGGACGGCGCTATGACCATGTGTCAACGCAGATATACATCTTGGGATGGGAAACTATATTCGTGGAGGGGGAAAGAAGTCCCTGATTTGCATACAAGAGCACGTAGGCCTGCACACCAGCAAACATTTGCCAACAAATGTAAAAGGTGCTGATGGTTTATGATAACATTTTTGTTTGTCTTGACTTAAGTCTTTTTCTATTTGCTTGTCAATCAAAGTGGGCTGAATGCTCTATATACCTGTCCTGTCAGTCATGAACGTGTTACAGTGAGTCACCTGTGACCAAACCAGTTTACCTTGTGATACAGCCAGAGCCTTCCACAAAGAGCTCACAGGTTTGTATATGTGTGTGTGTGTCTGTGTCTATGTGTGTGTAAGACCTGGCCTCGGGGCATACAGCCGACAAGCCACTGTGCTAAGGTCTTACTGGGTTTGATCAGTGTGTTTTGTGTGTGTCCAGTTCAAATGAAGACAGTTGACCCCAGTGTTTGGGTAGGATGAGTAAAGCCTACGGAGACAGACTCAGGTGATGTACGGAGACAGGAACTGAATCGATGCTCGCTGGGGAAGGGCTGTGAGGTGAAACCCGACTGTCTGTCAAAAACCTTTCTGACTATCCCCAGACAAAAAGGTTCAACCCGTTGCGCACAACTCAGGCATTCAGGAAAAGGAAACAACGAGCCTATTCTACTTGTGTGCCTTCAGTGAAATGAAAAGGAAAAAAACCAAATCTGTGTTAACATCCTCCACTGCAACTAGGAGCAAGTAAGTACAAGTGCTGAAGACCGTAGTTTTGAGAAGCCTTCAACCTCATGACTGCTCAAACCGCTGAGCCTTCAAGACCTCATTTTTCATCGACTCAATTACTCGACAACTGTTCCCCTCCTGGTCCCCCCCCCCTTCCTCATCTCCCCTCCTCCCTGGTTGGAAGTGATCATTTGTTCTTTATTAAAGTTGATAACATCCCTTGCATTGTCTGAGTGTGCACGCGAGAGAGCGAGCCGCCCCTACTGTTCTAGCCTCCAGCGCTTCGTATTATTGGTGCATTATTTCACGCATGCCCTCCTCTTTTATCAAGCGCTTTTGAAGTAATGTTAATAGACTAGAAAATTGAGACATTTATGAAGTATGGGCCGTGTTTATGAAAAAATCCATAAAGTATGACAGGGGAGAGGTGAGATAAAAGCAAGGTTTTAATAGATTATGGCAAACAGGGGAGAGGCGTCAGATGCTGACAGGCACCTCCTCCGAGATCCCTCATATTTTATGGGATTAATTTTGTTGTATTAGAAATGAAGTTAAATGTCCTAATTAATCTGTTCGTGCTGCATGAATACCTCCCCGAACGCAGACGCACGCACACACACTGCTTTTTTGGCTAATTACTCTTCGGTGGTAATTGAGGAAGATGCAGTCTCTAGATGTAGCGGAAGTTTGGGGAGGTTGGGGGGGTTGGGTTGTTGATATGATGGAGGAGGGGGCTGCTGAATTGTGCATGTTGACTCTCTTACAGTAGTGAAACAATCCGACTGAGAACAACAAACCATAAAACTAAAGCACTTAGCTTAATTCTGCTATTCATCACGAAAATTTTTGCTTTCTCACTCGCCACACTAGCTCATATTTATCTGTCAGCCCTTTGATCGTTCACCATAAAGCAGGGCGGCTATCTACACAAACTCTTTGTGTACTATGTGTTCCCCTACTACATTTAAAAAAAAAAAAAAAAATCACTGTTGGAGAATGATAGGTTAAATATTCATGTGAGGCAGTAGATGCATACCACGTAACCACAAAGTATATTCAACTTAGTTGGCGAATCTTAACCACATTTAATACCCATCTTCTCTCTCATACTCTCTACTGTCAATTATCTTAAAAAGTCCTTTAAGTCATTTATAATATTCTCTATAAGCTTTGATGTTGACGATAATAAACAAAATCAAAATTAGGCTCCAGACAAGCAGAGAAAACTTCTACCTCCTCTTTTATTCTGGTCTTACATGGGTGGGCCTACCTCAGTATGACTCAGCTTGACCTCTGAACTTTTCATCAAGAGAGTCAGACAACATTCAGCTCATTGTTTTAAGACATTAAGTCTCCTTAAAGGAGATTATTCCAATTCTACCACCCGCCGCAGTACACTCCTCCCTTTGACGCTAATTGGCAGCGTCAGATCCACTTCCCTCCTGACGCCTCACAGTCCACTTTGACAATTTTCAAAATCCAATGCAAATCCTATCGCGGGCTTGTGCAAGACGGTCTTCCACATTATTGACTGTCACTCACAATTATGGGAATGAGGCAAGGGGTTAGTGTTCAGCAGCAACCTGAGGCTAGTGCAGTCAGCTCCCAAAGCACAACCCGCAGAATCTGATCAGTGAGTATAATTTCCTAGCAAATATCCCAGGGGTGAGCCACTTACCTTAACAGGAAAGAGGAGATGTTTAACAGCCATTCAACTGATAGTCCTCCTATTCAGACCTGGTTTGGCTATTGTGTTTGCCTGTGTAAATGTGGCTCCAAAGGGAATGTGATGGAAAAGGAAGAATTAATCTAAAATAGATGTGGAAAAGGTCCTGCAGTTTGAGACTCCGGTTTTTACCTCTGACTTTACAAAATTCATCCAGTAATTTTTTTTCCATCTGGCAACTCATATGTATAATTGTCTGTTAGTAAAAATGGATTTTTGTGTAAAAACGTCCTTTTTTTCCGCAATTATCTTAATGCAACGCAATTGTTTAAAAGCTCCTTTTAAGACACAACTTGAAATGCAGAAATGCAGTAATACATTTTATTTCTTTCAAGAGAATGCCATTACTTGGCTTTTGGTGTAATGAGGGAATTTGTTTTGATATTTTGCAACAAAAATACTGGATGTCTGAGAGCATCTTGTTTGCTTTCAATAAACTGATTGATGTATTAAAACAGAGAAATGTCTTATATCTTAATTAGATTATGCAAATTGTGTCCAAACAAAGGACAGCAACATTTCAATTAGATCTCTCATAAAAAAGACAGCTTTGACACTGGTGCACTCACAAATTATATACTACAAGAATAAATGTTTTGGTGAATACAACCTCTAAACACATGTCAATCAGGAATGGAACAATATAAAACAAAGCATACATTAAATCACTCTTCTTGTCTTTATAGCTTGCGGCTTTTACCTAAACTACCAGTATATCATACATTAACATACAATACACCAAGAGGCCCGGAGCTTTGACATCATAAAGGTTAACTAATTCTTTAAATCAAGTCAGATCTGAATCTGTCAGCTCGCCTAGGCCAAGACGACAGTCAGTCAGCTTGCCATTCCCCGAGAGCTGAAGCTGGGAGATTTGACAAGCAAGGCAGATAGATGAATAGATGGATGGCGTCTGAAGGTCCAGCATCCATCACATGCCAATCCCTAATGCCGTTCCACTAAACCTCCACCAGACCCAGCCATTCATTGTGGAAACCTACTGTAATCACATCCTGCACATCCAGAGTGCTATGGTCTGTCAGTAGCCATGTGCTGTCTCTCAAACCACTGGACACTTGTCAAAAGAATAAACTGGTCCCGATAGAGCTGCACATTGATCAGTTTATAGCCCTATTTAAATACAGCACATTCAAATGGTTAGCAGTACTACACGGTGTCGATATAACCAACAAGAAAGTTAACACTTAACCACAATTATTCATCAAAGGCGATTCTCAATTATTTCTTGTTTCCTCCATTAAGTCATTGCCCCTTCAAAGAGCTCATCACAAAAAACACCTCTGCTGCACAAAACTGATTACATTCTCTGGACATAATTAAGATCACAAATTCATCCTTTTAATCATTTCAAGTTCAACCCCCCCCTTCCAACCCCCGTGTAGAGCCGGATCCCTCTTTTAATTACTAATTCTTTTCCACAGACAGTGAATGTGGAGGGCTCCAGGTTATTCGGTCTCAGACAGCAGCTTTTCTGTCTCTGTCGTTGCCAGAGCCCTGTCACCATGGTGTCACACGGCAACAGTCACCAAGGAAAATTGTCATTAAGATGGAGTCAACGTACTGGCGAGAGGAGGGGTGGCACCGCATGCTTGCTCACAGCGAGGGGGTAATTGTATCAATATGTAAAAACCTCTAGCTGTACTGAAGAGTTGTTAATACATTTTTGATCAAATTAAGTCATTGTAGCGTGGAAGAGGAGCAGACACACTGAGAGGCGACGCAGGGGTCGTGTGAAGCTTTGTGCACAGCTCTGAGCAAGCAAACTCCTCTCATTGTTTTCTCAAATTGCTTTGGATATGAATGATCATTAGAGGTATGAGAGATCAGGCTGTTTTCCAGAGGCAACAGCACATGCCTACAGCTGACTTCAATTTCATGTCTCAATGAGACTCCATTGAGGAAATCAAACACTGCTGGCATGTTAAAGGCAAACCTGATTCTGTAGGATACATCTCAGGAATCCGAACCTCTGAGCTTCAGTGACACACTGGTGAGATATGCCGACAAGCTCTCAATGATGGCTAATCCACACGTGTTCTCACTCATAGACAGATTTGGCTGCGGGATCAAGGACAGTGTGGAGGAGATGGACACTATCCTTGTTGACAGTACCTTGACAAGTGTAATCCCATATAATACACACTGGGTAAACAAAACACCAAGCCAACCGTGCAACCACGGCCCACACTTCCTCTGCTCTGCCTTTGAATTCAACATTCTTCCTGGGTTTGAAACAATATGAAAGAAGTTGAATTCGGAGCTTTACAAACAAGTGCAAAAATGGATACACACTGCCCACTACAATAGGGATGCATATTTACAAGTGTACATAAAAGTAGTAATGAGAACAAACTATCACACATAACAACAATCGCATGCATCTGCACGCATGCAGCTATACATAAACAGAGACAACAGAAACAAACACAGGGTACGGCACGTAATCGGAGGCACTTCAATTGCTTTGTCAGAGACAAGCACAACAAAGCATCATAAGTATCACCAGCCAGATTCCTCATTCATCCAAGTAATCCTTACTAGTCGTCCATTAATCTATTGCTCACCTAAAGGATAAAGTGATACTTTGAATTGCTTTGCTTACAATGGAGCAAAAGAAAACAATATTTCTTCTTTCTGGCTCTGCCCATCGGACAAGGATCAAGGGATTCAGTTTCACTATCATTTGCAATTTGTAGCCAAAGAAATTTTTATGTGAAAAATAAGGGTGAAATAAACAAATAATGACCAGAAAATAATAAATAAATAGGTGGCCTGCAAAGCAAACCATTTGACAAGATCGTAATGCTGAAATCATTAGTATCATACTTGATAAGTCTATCAAGACGTTTCGTTTATAATTAGTCTAATAAACTGTCAGCCCTTTTACCAATCACCAGCTCCCCCCTGTTGTGGACCTTGGAGCCTTACCCTGAGGGCCTGACTGTAGGGCCCAATGTTGGCTGGGGCCCAGTGGGACAGGCTCTGGACATGCAGGGCTTCCCTCTGGTGGAAGCAGCCTTCCTCCAGGGGCTCGGTCCAGTCATGGAGCAGGCAGTCCATCTGCAGCAGCTGACTGACAGGTAGAGGAGCCTGAACACACACCCTACAAGGAAAACAGAGGAAACATGGAATGAATGCGACGACGATAACTCGAATTCAGAATAAAGCTGCCAAAGAGAAGCACGTGTATTTGGAGGGAATGTAAAATGGTTTTTGGCAGAGAGAAGGAGAACTGAATGTGTGTTTGCACCTTTACCTTGCTGGAGGGTTTATGCCAAAGTGTTTCTTATAGATGGTGTTGAGATGAACAAAGTCTTCCATGGACCTCACATATAGATGAACAAGGACGATGTCCTTCATCTTCCAGCCTCTGCTGTCCAGCTCATCTGGACACAGCCAACATGTTTAACTGTAAATAACTGTAGCATATAATAAATTGTAGTAACATAACCTTACCTACAACAAACCTACTCCAATCTTGGCCCTCTAAGCTAACTAGTGCATATTTGGTGAAAGTGGTATACAGTAGTATACTTCAAATAAAAACCCAGTATAAAAAATAACCATGTTTACACAAGTAAAATGGTAAGCTTGTGACCAAAAAGAAGTGCTGTATTTGGCCGCAGTATAGCCTTATTTGTAGCGGCTCACCAATTCCATGCAATTTGTTCTTTGAGACTCATAGCTTTGGTTTACCTTTATAAACTTAGTTTTAGTTCTAGTATTTTGTCTACATTTGGTCTTGAGGAAGTTTTGATTTGTATCTATTCCCACTACAACAGGCAACCTTGCCATTGACAAACAAATACACATGGAGTCTAAATCAGTGTACAGGCATTTGCTTGTGTCAAAATGTGAGGCTTTCAACCTTCCCTAAAGTAAATCTGTTGAAAAAGTAATTTGAAGGCTATCACCACTGTAGTTAAGAGGTGGATAGTTTTAAAGATTTTTTTTTCTGACACTGAAATCCATTGAAACTGCATTAGAGTGTTAGTGGTATTTGTCCCCTTCTATAAAGAGCAGTCTAACGCAGTATGAGTGCATATCGTAGGCTTTGGATGCAAACACAGGCATAAGGGGCTCAAAGCAAAGCCTTTCACCCTACAATCATTTGAAAGAGCTTCAAGTTTGTTTTTCCTTTGCCAACACCAGCGTCTCAGACTACTTCGCCCCCATACAAAGAGGTTGTTCATTAAATATTAACTTGTTTAATATTGTCTCTGCCCTGTGAAGGCTGTTCAGCTGAGCACCACGATAAACATTAAATATGCTTTTCATCTTTCGCTCCTCTTTCTCCATCAAAAAAGAGCAAGGGAGAAAAAAAGAATCAGATACAATGTAAAAGCGTGCACTTTTAAACTTCTGCAGGGCAAAAACTATAACCCACCCAACATGAATGCAGTGTGTGCGTGTGTGTGTGTGTGTGTGTGTGTGTGTGTGTGTGTGTGTGTGTGTGTGTGTGTGTGTGTGTTTAAAAGAGGCTTTGTTTTGGGTTAATTTGAAGTGCTTGTCCTTGTTTGGTGGCCAACTCACAGTCCCAATCTTGTGACGGACTGACACACAGGGTTTTGCCTGCTGGGTTGACAAGCACTTTTGAATAAGTAAACGACTTCTCAAGCTCCTCCTCCTCGTATGTCTTTGGCATACGAGGAGAAAGAGCAGCAAGGAGAAAGAAAGACACCCAAGGGACAAAGAAGTTTTCCCCATATGTTTCTCTCCTTGTAGAATATGTTTTACCGAGCTGCTTAAATCACCCTTGGAAAAATGAATTCTGTATCATCTCCCCTTTTTCATATCAAAGATGCAATTTTTGATATGAAATATGACTTATTAAAGGTTCCTTTACCTGCAAAGTACATTCTGTGTGCCTTTTCTTATGCAATTTTAGGGAGGCAAAAGGAATTTTCTAGTAGACCCTTGTATTTTTCCCCTATTAATTTAACAGAATGTCCACAGCAGTGGTACACCATGTTCTTCAAAAGTGTTCACTAAGTTGCTCAATACGTTCTCTCCCTTACTTTGGAGCTGTATCAAAGCTGCCGATGTCTGGCCCTGGATCCCGAGATCTTTGGACTGAAGGCCGTTGATGCCAGAGATCCACTGATAGCCTTTGGAGCTTCTTGGTGAGCAGGATGGAGGGGGATCTGCAGGGAGAGTTTAATGAAATGTAACAGGGTAAACTGGTTTGGATTTCCACAAATATTTTCTGCAGTACAAATGGTTGGACCAAGGCTCGTTCAAGACTTAAGAAATCAGTATGTTATTTCAGTTTTTTTCTAAATTTACAACTAAGGCATATGCCGTATGAAAGTTAATTCATGCATAGGTGGTTCTTGTCTAAGGAGAAATTAATTCAGAGATTGCCACAAGTACACCGTGGATATGACAGCTCTTGTCAAAGACTCACACAGAAATACTAGCATCATGGTAGTGGACGCATGACACAGATTCAGGGAGCAAACACCACATACAAATATCATTTGACACACGCACGCACACACACACACACACACACACACACACACACACACACACACACACACACACACACACACACACACACACACACACACATACACATAAACACACACTCAAGCATGCATGTCAGCATGTGCATGTCTCACCACAAATGAATCTCACCGTGGCCCTGCTGACAACTAAGGTCACAATTTGATGTAAATTCTTGCTGGTTGTCTTGAGCTTGATCAGCATATTCCACCTCCTCAGTCATCTTGTCAATGGCGTTCTGGCAAGGACAACTACCATGGGGCAAAGCTCTCGCCACCACATCCTGCAATAAAGCACCACAGGGAATACATCAGGCCAAACGCCCACCAAAGTGCGCTGAGTCTTTTGCAAAGACAGACAAAACACTGTATAATTAGCCAACCTTTTCAAATACCCCACCAAGTGAGTGTGTGTGTGTGTGTGTGTGTGTGTGTGTGTGTGTGTGTGTGTGTGTGTGTGTGTGTGTGTGTGTGTGTGTGTGTGTGTGTGTGTGTGTGTGTGTGTGTGTGTGTGTGTGTGTGTGTGTCAGTCTTTCATGACAAGGGCCCAGACACACATAACTTCAAGGTGAATGAATATGAAACAACATGCTAACATATTCGTGGTTCAGGCGAAGAGGGAGTGGTGTTTTTCTGATACTGTAGATTCAATCATGCTGGCTGTCAGTCAAAACTCATGACTGGATGGGTGAGACATGTTTTGGATTTCACCAGCCTCTTCCTTCTGTTTACTTATACTTCCCCTGCTACTTCTTTAAATAACAAATCATTACCATTCTTCTCTAAGGCATACATATTACCTGCCAAATCGTGCCGGGCGTCACACATTTGAATACATATTTCATATTTCCTCAACGCCCCCCTCACCCAGCCGAACACTCATTCACCCCCTCATCTGCTGTCAACTGCATTAGGCCATATGATAATCAAATTAATTATACTTCAGCCTCTCTCCTGGCCAGCATGAAAAATAGCTTGACTAGCATTAACGCAGGGCAAATGATGGTGGTCCATCCCCACCCCCTGAGCCCGGTGCAGTCTCCTCTAGTGCTGGTGTCACCGCAGATCTGTCACCCTGACGAGAAGAGCTTCAGAAGGCTGAACCAGGGCAGGTTCTCCCCTGGTTGCCACCCCCTTCCTTTTTCCCTTTCCCTCCCTCGCAGGGCCTGGATATCCCTGCTCTTCCCCAAGCAACCAGGGGGGAGATACAGGGGCTGTGGGAGTTTGTGAGCGCGTGTGTGTTTGTGTGATGGGGGTGGGAGCAGCGGCGCGGGGAGCGAAAAAAATATATAGCTGTAGGGAGTGAGGCTGCAGGGTCATGGAGGTTGTGGGATGGGGGTATGTTTTGTGTCCACAACAGTCCCAGCCCCCACCCAACATGCAGATAGACACACACAAACACACGAGCAATTCGCATGCCTTACCCTGGAGATATGTTGGGCCATTGGCGAGTAGCATCCCTCAGTGTAACCCTTATAGAACCTCGCACATACAATTACAACGGCATGCCCGATCAACTGGTAGGTGTCTTATTAAACCAGACAATTACAACCGGAGTAATTAACTGAAATAAAATGTCTCCATCACAGAATTCTTGACAGTAATTTTAGGATTATTAGAAAGTTGTCTGCAGGAAAAGGAAAATGTTTCAAAGTGTGACATGTCTGGTCTCTGCAGCCCCATTGAGCTCCTTCTAATATACCAAAAGCCAATTCCTACTGCCCCCCGCCCACCCCCCACAACCCCCGCCTGTGTCCGCTTAGCCAGCTACCTGAATGCAAAGCGCCCTTAATGTGAGCAGACATGTTTATTAAGTTGGGCCTAGTTTCAGGCTGCAGTGAATATTGCAGACGTCAAAGTAGGCCATGTGGGGCTAGAGGAGAGAGAGAGAGCGAGGGATGAAGGGAGACACCGAGAGCAAGAGTGTGCGAAAGAGAGAAGCCCTCTGGAGGGTGATCTGAACCCTGCCCTGCAGTGCTGTGTTTCTCTTCTGCTCGACAAAGTTATCAGACACCAAAAGGTTTTGTTCTTGTATTTGTTTCGCCCTCATAGTGGCTTTGAAGTACTCATCCCCGAGGTGACTCAAACTTTTGTTGTGAAATCATTGACACAGCATTGAACGGCATTGATCTTATTTGCGAAAACAAGTTATACTCATGGATTCCTTCGGAAATTTGACTCACGGCATCCTTGTTCTCGGTGTGTATCTCGGTGAAGTTCAGGTAGCCAACTGGAGCAAAGGCATCTGCTGAGTGGATCACCAGCTCCGTTGCATCACTGACACACAAGGGAAAAAAACGTTCTTGTAAGGTAGTGTTGGCAAAAACTAAACATCAGTTTCCAAACTTAAAACAGCCACATGCTGAAGATAGAGTAACTATCCATCCATCCATTTTCCGTAACCTGCTTATCCAGTTAAGGGTCGCAGGGGTGCTGGAGCCTATCTCAGCTGTCAATGGGCGAAGGCAGGGTTCACCCTGGACAGGGTTCACCCTGGACAGGTCGCCAGTCTGTCGCAGGGCTAGAGTAACTATAATACAGACAAATTATTGTAAATGTATATTGCCTCACTCACATGACCATCTTCTTTTTGAAGAGGGGGCAATCAAGGGTGAAGGTTTCATATTCACCTCCTTCTCCACAAATATGAACTCCATACTTCTGGGAGAGCTGATCAGTGAAAGCAAAACACTTTATTCAATTATTATGAAACTCCTGTTTTTCTTTAAACAAAGTATGTAATGTCACTGTCCACTTCATTTTCATAATGTAACTTGTCTAGAAATATCTTACAGGTAATTTCAAATGACATAAGTATTACATAAACACAATTATATTTGTGTTCAAATTAGAAGGGTATTTCTTTTGACACTAGTTCAAAATAAAATAAATATTCAAATATTGTGGTAAAAACTATCAATTTTACTAGAATATGATTAGTGTGACTGGGATATTCAGGGATATTTTCTCACAATCAGCACAGAAAGCAGAGCACCAATACAATTATTTTAAAACTAAAAATGTAAGCCCCTGTAGTATTAAAAACTTGTAAAGAGTGTGGAAGAGATTCTACCAGTGACCTGTTTCAGATAGGGCTCCATGTCAGCCAGAGGTTTTCCCAAGTGCTTCTCCGGATCCAGGCCTGGCACCCACGTGAGAAACGCACACAGGAGACATAAAAAACACACACACACACACAGTGATGCACAAAGACAGAAATACATACACAAACACAATTTCACACGGACACACGTATGGAGAGAGAGAGAGAGAGAGGTCTGATCAGGAACAGAGAACAGTGATTGAAGATGACAGGCTGGGAGGTTCACGGGCGGACGCACAAACACACACACGTAAACCTGCACCCTGGATCTATTTGTTTGACTTTGCAAGTAGTGTACACAGATCTCTCCGGGTAAGGGCAACAGTTTTCAATTGCTGGCCGCAGACCCCCCACGCCCCCTCACCCACCGCCCCCGCATCTAGTTCCCTTTGAGAATGTAAACTCTGGAAAGAGATCTTGTTTATTTGCCTTTTTCCCTCCCCTTCCCCTGAAATGGTGCATGGAAGTGACTCACCGGCATGGGAGAGAAAAAGAAGGAGAGGAAGGAAGGTTGGAGTGCTTTGTATGAATGCCCAGTGGTGCCACACTCCTTAGATACAAGCTCACTCCCCAGACAAAAAAACAAAACAAGTATCCAACAAACCAAACCAGAAAAAAAATATAACATCCATTGCCATACCCAGCTTGCCTTTAACAAGATATCCCAATCTAGACTGTAGCTTCACCTAAAGATTAGCACTTTCATCAGTCCTATTTGGGGCGAATGTACATATTTGCAGGAATAAAAAGATGGACTTAAACAGTATGCACTTTATTCAGTTTGTTGAGCGTTGTAGGGTTTTACTTCTTCGTGACACTAAATCTTGATTTTGTCTTTCTCCATCTCACCTCGTAAAACAACTTCTTTCACATGGAAAGTGAAGCCAGCGTTTTCCTACTTTACATTCTTCACTGTTCCGACAAAAAAACTAAAGCCCAGAGTACCAAGTGCTCCCTACAAAGAATAGAAAACATAACAGGACATGACTGTAAAATGCTGAATCTTAGGAAATTCCAATGCTCCTGCCACCAACTCAAAAAAAAACAAGGGCAAAGTTACTGGAACCCAATAATTACATCTTAATGGTGGATTACTTTATTCTCCAACTATTTCATTATTCTGTGGCTTCACCTTAATTGATTGACATAATCATTATCAAGTGACTGATGACCCACATGGAGTGACGTGCAGTTGTGACAGTAATGCCATCGCAATAAGAAAATTGTGCTGAATTGTCCCTTATAATTTCTCAGAAAATCCATAGCTCCTCTATTCCAAGACATCACATGGTCCCACTCATTGGCACGTTCATGTGTTTAATTAAAGGAACAAAGTTAATCGTAATGTGAGAATCTCTCCTCTCTCATGGCCTGACAACCTCAAAGGTTAATGTTTCATCCGTGAGGCCCCATGGGGAGCAATGGATGGGGGACAAGAGGAGAGGGTGAGGGGACGTGAAGGAAGGACGTGGCATCCCATCCTGGGTTCATCTTAATCCCAGCTGTGTCTCTCCTCCGGGCCGCGCTAGTCCAGCACTACGGGGGAGAGACAGAGGGCCATGGCGGAGGGAGAGAGGGAGGGTAGAAAGAGTGTGGAGGGAGAGAATGAGCAGACCCTTATTCTCTTCCCAGGGGATCTGTGGTCTTAATTAGTGTGAGAATATCTAATCTCAACATCCTCTCATCTTAACCCTGCCACAAAGGTAATAAGGCAGGAGAGAAGAAGAAAAAAGCATTAAAATTCAATCCCATTTAAATATCCTCTTTAATTAGTCATGCCTTTTAACAAATTTTAATAATTGGCTCCAAATTGCTGAGGGGATGGCACATTTTTTAATACGTTCATTAACTTCCCTGCTCTTAAATAATATATGAAACTTGATATGATATTTACGAGGACGGGACGATGGCAGGAGTGAGTGATAAAATGATACAAAGATGGCATTAACGTGGAGGCGTTTCTCCCAAGACCACTTAGCACTTGTATGAGTGTTTTCTTAATTGATGTTCCTGACTGACTTAAGGTTACTGAAACCGTTTGGAAATGAGGATAGGAGGAATAAGCTTGCCCTTGTACCAAACATGCTTTGAGAAGTCTTTGAGTAGCCACTGGTGTGAGCCTTCAGCGATCCAACACCACTCATCTACATGATCTCCACATCTCTGTCTCTTCTGAACCTGTTTTACAACTTGACCTAAACCCAATTACCTAACCTCATTATGCCACATTAAACCCAAATAAGCCCACTAGAAGCTGCCATTAGTCTGCCACCAGAGACAGCAAGACTGCACTTTGGAGAGAGAGGAGCTTCCTAAGAGAGACCGAGAGAAATGGCTCTCCTTTAAAAAAGCTTTTTACCTCATATTATCCTATAAAACTCCAATTAAATTCAGTGAACTTTAAAACCATGGAGCCCAGTAATGAGGGGGAGCATTTTTCAGAAACCTTGTTGGCATTAAGGGCATTGAAACTAGCCAAGAAAAAAACGTTTACAAGTTAACCAAGAGCCATTTAGGCATTCAAGTTAGTTTTATATAACCAATATTAAAAATACGGTCAAAACTGATGTTAAAACGTTACGCAGAACATAATAAGACTCAATAATCCTATAGCAGAGAGCTTACAATAACAAGTGGAATCTGGAAAATCCTTTCATTCTGCTTAGAAATTCACTTTTTGAAGTCAATTCTTGGACCAAAAGTCAAAGCTTTCAGATAAAAAAAACATGCTCCTTCTGAACTCAATAGAAAATGCTGCTCTCACTACTCTTACAGAAGTCAATGGCAATTATTTCCAGAGCACACTTTTGCACTGATTCTTTTTAACGATCATGATTGGCCTTTTCCCACCTTGAGGAGGTTGATTCATGTAAACTCACAGCACTGAGTTGCCTATTTAATTGAAACTGCTTGTGATTTTGCTTACTGAGCCTAATGCTAAATTAAAAGCCGGGAGATTCTAGATACTGTCTGAGCTGAGCTGAGCGCAGGGTTGTCTTAAGATCTGGCGTGCCAGCTGACAGCTCGGCTTTAATCCCTGCCTTCAAAGAGAAAAGGCAGAGAAAATTGGATTCATGATGTGTAACATTTTAGCCTTTAAATGGATGAAATAAGCATCTCCTCCCTAGCAGGTGAGCTGCATCAGCCTTTAAACAACGCTCTCAAAGACCCTCGCCAAAACAATAGCTGTTCACTATCACCTAATCTTGGCAAGAGGGAGAAATGAATAACGGAGAGGAAGAAAGAAGGGGAAGGAGGCGGCACCTTACAAAGGATGATAAGATTAAGGTTATATGTGAAATTTGTCAGGCTCTTATCTGAAATTCAGCTTCTGTGAGCAGAATAATAGGCAGCATGAATTGTGTCGCAATCGCATCAAGATGAAATCTTTCAGTTTAACAAATCAAAAAGGAGAAACTGGGAGTACTTACAACCATACAGAACTCAACCCGCACATAATTAACCTGTGCAAATGAATGAATCCTTTTTTTCAGTTTAAGACATTTTTACAGAACAGAGCTTTAAAAAAAAGAGGAACAATTGCTTCCCATCATATTTTAACTAATTGGTCTAACTGGTCAAGAACATTAATTAGCTTGAACTGGCAAGAAATCACAGTCAGTGACTAACAGGACACGCATGTAAAATGGTTGTCCAGGTTCTTAAAGCTGGGGTAGGCAACTTTGGGGAAACCAGTAAGAGTAAGGGGAATTTTGAAAGTGTCCAACCCAAAAAATCCCAGCCCCTCCCTTCAGGCCATCCTCTACGGTTACTCCCTAAAAACACATGAACCTGACTATGGCTGGAGGACGAGTCCACTAGAGAGCATTGGGGGAGAGAATAGGAGCGCAGCACATTGTTGTCATCGCTTACCGTATCGAACTAGCTTAATGAATACACGGGTATAGTGTGTGCAGGTTAACAGATAGGTAGGTTGGTAGAGAGGCAGGGAGGCCATCCAATCATTTCATGAAGGCTTAAGGAAATGATTGGAATGGCTTATTACAGGTGTGCAACAGCTACTCTTTTTTTGTGAGAGCATAATGATTTATTGATTGCTCTTGGGATGTCAATGGTATTGCCACAAAAATAACAAAAAATGCTTCTAAAATAAAAAATATCCTTAGCTTTAAACTTTTGAGTCTTCCTTTTGTGTATGTTTTATCATTGTGGGTTAGTAATTATTAGTATTAAATTTCATTAAAAGCAACCTTGTTACATGTCATCCTCTCCCCATTCCTTGCTTTCTCTCTCCTTTATGCTATCTAATAAATGCAGAAAAATGCCCCAAAAATACGTAACATTTGAGAAATGATAAAAGGAAAATGAGACAAAGGGAAAGTTTTTAAAGTTGAAATGATTGGTCACTAGTTTGATTATTGTTTAAGCGATGAAATTTACTAAGAAAACATACAAAACATTGCCTGGTATGATATTTCTCAATGATCAATCTTCAAAATTTAGTTTATAATAAATATTAAGCTAATATATTTTGGTTTAAGACTGTTAACCTGACAAAAAAAGTGATTTGAGAACGTCACCTTGGCTTTGTGATAGTAAAACATTGTGTTTTGCACATTTTATGTAAAAAACATTAGTTGCAACAGTAATTGAGTTTAAAATGTAATTCAGATGTTTTATTCATTTTTCTTTTTATGATCTGACTCACCAGAAAGCTACTTCACTGTTAGCCAGAGATAAACATGTGAACCCTCTCAAACTAGTAACCTAAAATAAGAAACCGCAAGTCTATCAATCACTTCAGCTTAGTGTGGTACAGAACATGTCATCAGATAACAGATAACATGAATTGATTGACTGAAATGACTAAAGTTAATTTGGCCATCCAGGAGCAAAAATATCTTCTCTTTGGTATTGGTTTCTTAAAAGAAATTGTCATATCTTAATGTCTTGGCAATACAGCTCAAACATTCCTAAATATACAATATGTAATTTAAAAAACAGGTTGTAATTTGCATTGTTTTAAAGTTGCCTTTAGTTAACAGAAATCCAAATTGTCAATCCACTGCTTTCAATGTTGAAAAAATGTCAGTCAATTTTTTCAATGTCTTTGAACATTAATTGTCTTTTAATATATTAAATTATATTCAAAGTCTTTAAGTGGGTGAGGCGATCGGTGAAAGTAAATTTGTGACATAAATTCCCTTCTTCGTAAAAGATCAAGCAGTGATAAAAGGTTTTCCGGCGGATAGACCTTGATTTCACACATGCCAATTATATCTGGAGCTGAGGACCAATTAGCTGCTGAACCTGTGCCCTCATATACACCTGCACTAATCAATCAATTAACTAATGACATGAATTTTTAATACCAGCTTTTGGAATGGCCAATTATCACGGTGAGCTCAAGAGATATTGCATTTTAAAGAGACAGTTTCCCAACAAAAATATGCATTTCCCTTTGAGAGAAATGCTTTTTTGCTAATTAGAAGCATTTCCTGACATTCATAGGCTTAGACTCAGATACTTGAACTTACTTCACTTCATGCAATTTGGTATCTTCAAAGACTAAAATCCTCTTTTTTCTCTTTTGTGATTTTAGGCTGCCATCAGCACGCAAATGAGCACTTCTAGAGAATTCACAATGAGGATCATCCTGCATTTGGACAGCTGTCTTTTCACTGCAGGGATTTTGTCATCAAGAAATATATCCTTCCTTAAGAAAGAAAGTATTATTTTTTTCCCTTTTTTATCCATTCACCGCTAATTTCCACCTGTCTTTCTGAGTGCCTAATGAAGGAATATTAATCTTGATTGACTTATCACAATTCAGGGTCCACCAAAAACCCCATTTCATACTCCTAAAGAATATCATAAGCCGTATTGGCTGTCAGTTCAGACGCAGACTTAACCTTTGCCCTGTGAGAGTTGTTGTTGTTTTTTTCTCCTCATGAGGTCTGCACCAGTAAATCCTTCCAAATCTCTTTCTCTCGCTCACATACACACACACACACGCAAACACCAAAGGCCACCAGGTACGCCCTTCTGTCACCCAATCTCCCCTAAACAGCACACCTCACTGCTCAGACCTGCTCCCACCAAAGCTGCAATTATGTGAGTGCAGCCTAAAATGCCTTGGGCGCTTGCACCCCTATTCAATTCTCTCCTTTCTAATTACCACTGCCTCGGGACAGGTGAGGAGTCAGGGCTGATAAGATCTTCCCTTTTTACCTGTAGCCAAAACACACATGCACACATACCCACACAAACACCTACAGTCGGGGGGCCAAGATACACACTCGGAGGCACCCGAGGTGATTTTCCTTTCTAATTATAATCTTCCAAAAAATGTTGAGAATTTGCTTTTAGATGAAGGTGTGTTTAGAGTAGAAGGCTTGGCGGAGGTAGCTGGGTTACAAGGTGACTGAGGTCTTAAGGGTGCGGTTGTTTTTTTTCTCTACATGTGTGTTATGGTAGAAGGGTAATTTTGGATTAAGATTGATCAATTAATATAAAATGCAGACTTAGGTCTATATCTGGTTGCATTGTGTCTGGTAAACAATAATTATTATCCTGCAGAATCCCACAGAAAACAGGGATTCTGACATCCAAAACCATATTATTTATTACCAAAAACTCCTTGATCATGAGACCATTAAAAAATTAGAAGTTGGTCCAGAACATAAAGTACCAAAGATATTCCATGAGAGGTTATTCGAGCAGCGTTGAAAGACATGCAGAACATCTTGATTGCTCTGCTCAGCTTTCCGGGTCATCAGTCAGCCATGAACCCATTTTGGACTGATTGCTACCAAAGGTGACAACAAGCACTTAACAGCACGTAAACAGTGTCTACATGATGATCTATCGCCATGAGTAGTTGGAGAGTAAAAAGAACCATTTGTAGCTGTAATCATCATTTATCACTGGCACCGTCAAAAGGGATCCGGCTGCACTGTCAAGTAGATACAGGTAGGATTCTTAACTTCATGTACCAGAGAAAAGAAAAAGAAAACTTTTTTTTTTAACTCCCGTTATTCAGTAATCTGATCTTCCTGTCCTCCGGCTCCAAAACAGGCAGGTAGAGAGCAGGTGATACCACATTAACCTCTTCCCCCAGTGCTGAAGCGGTTGAAAAGCATAAATGAAGGGATTTTAAATCTTCGCTTCACGGACCATGTATTCTGAGCAGAGAATGCAGTGTTTCGCTCACACAATGGGGACATGCGTCGCTTATTGACAGCTTGCATTAATGTGAGGGGCAATCACCTGTGATTATTTCTCAACTGCCAACCCTCCCCCCTCCCCACACCCTCCCACCCAACACCACTGCGCTCCCTCCCTCACACCTCCTCCCTCTGTGCTTCTTATCTTTTCATATTGTTCTCTGCTTCAATACCTCTGCCGCTGGCACAAGTCTCAACACCGCTGCTAAGCCATAGATTAATGATTAGGGCATTACTCTGCTTGTCTCTCTTTTCTCTCTCTGGTTACACCTCCCTTTCTCCTCCTCCTACCACTCACTTATCCAAATTCTGTCCCTTCTATCTCTGAGCCAAACACCACTTAACCAACACGGCACTTTCCGAGAAAGTAAAAAGAGAGTTTTTAAAAGCCCTGCCGGAGACACAAAAGAGTGAGACACAAACTCACCGAAGGCTGCGACTTTGATGAGGACAGCATGGAGGTCAGATGATATCATCTCGGAGAGCAGGGACTCTTGATCTCGGCGCCACAGGTAGGCCAGGGGCTGCAAACCTAGCCGTGAACATCTGGGCAACAGGTGAAAGGGAAGAGAGAGAGAGAGAGCAGTACGTTGTGGACAGGGAAAGAAATGCAAAGCAGGAATTATTGAATATTTGCCAGCTCAGAACAACTTCAAAGCCAACTGGGCTGAGCACCTTCTCCATTTGCGAGAAGCCTGCCACCCTGAAAGGCCCACACCTCATGCCCCCAACTGCCGTCACTGCCAGTGGCTTTATTCAAAGACAAAACAAAATACTTCATCTTAAGCTGTGGCTTGGCCGTCGCATGAACAACACATCCACGGCAAGTAACTGGACTCAAATTTCTACAGCTCAAGAAATGCATGAGACATTCATTTGTATTCATCTTGGATGTAAAAGGGGAAACAATAGTTGACTGACAGCGAGATTTGTTTATAAGAAGATACTGCAGCATTTGTGCTGCAACATGTCCAGTCTGTGTAAGTTTAGAACAAGAGAGAACAAAGAGAGACGAAAGAGGGCAAAGAAAAACAAAGAGAGGAAGAATAAAAGTGGAACAAGAATAAGAAAGGGGATCTGTGTCACAAGGACATCATCTCATCTTTCTGCGAATAAAAAGGAAAGTGTAATTTTTTATAATAACAAAATCACATGACAATTATGAAACCGTTTCATTCCTTCTCTTGAAATCATTGCACCATAAAAGCAGAGCCGCACCATAAAAACAAAGCTGTCTAAATAAAATGGCATAAACAAAACTCAGCGTGTATGTGTTTAAACAAAATCAGTCCTAGTTTGGAACGCACGGTTACTACAGAGGATGTGATCTTTTCCTCCTTGTGCGTCATACGAGTTCAGAGGCCCTGAACGCAGCGTGTGTGCGTGCACTTCAGTTAGCAAATGTGTTCGGTGTCGTGAATGTGCGTTTGTGTTGGACTTACACATTTTCCACACGGACCCTCTGGTAATCTGAGAGAATGGCCCCTACAGACACTGCCTCGACACCCTCCTTTTCCTGTGTGGGGGCGGGAATAGATGGAGGAAACTTTACCACAAAGATTTCTCGCCTTTTCCATTATACGGCATTTGCAGCGTGCATTGTAATGGCAATGTGGTGTCACCGTCCCATGGGGCCAAATACTCCTTGCTCAACCTACAATGGTTTCCAAAAGTGTTATCTGAACAAAACCACGCAAACACATGTAAACATATACACACACACATACACACAGACTGAAACGGACAAAGAAAGCAGATTCCTGACGGCGCTTTCCTTTCATCGGACCGCAATCCTGTGGGGATGTTTACACTCTGGTCGTATCAAGGCCTTATGGTCTAGCCCATATCCCCTCGGGGGTTGCGTACATGGCCCTGTGAGCGAACGTGTGTGTTTGTGCGTACGTGTGGGTGTGTGACTGGAGGCGGCGGCACAACTGAAGGCAGTTCCTGGACCTTATCGGCGGTCTAGTGTGAGCGGGAGATTGAGTGTGTCTGGCCGCAGCTTCCATCCTCTACGCACAGCCCAGCTGGAAGACAGAACTGCAGTGACAACTTGAAGTATCAGTGAAGCATTGTGTCTGTGAGTGGCATGTATCCCTAATACTGCTGAGGGCTAATCTAATTGCTTTTCATATCATATTCATATTTCAGAAACACTGAGACAACTATGCACTCGAGAGTCACTGACACAGCCGTGAGAAGAGTTCAATCTTCTCTCACGAGCACGGGCCTGATCCGCAGTGACACCCGCAAATAAAAAACACACATAAGTGCAAGCAGGCGGTGCACGCTCGTACACATACATACACGCATAGAGGTACTTGCACAACCCCTTCCCTACCTCCGTGCCCCTCCCTTACGGACACACACCTGCAGATTCATTAGAACATTACATGGGCTGTAATTAGAATGAGAGGCAAGGGGTAGAAGCAGTGGAGGGATGCACAAGTCTCCAGTAAATTACCTTGTAGCCATTATCAATTTCCCTGGCTACTGGTCCTTAAGATAACCCCCCACCACCACCACCACCACCCCCCCATCCCCTCCTTCTCCCTGTGGTCCCTTCCTGCAATTTTTCTCTGCCTGATAAACATGCTGATTAAAGCGAACAGCGTGTAAACCTTTGATACTTTCCTAAATGAAATCCATGCCCTGCCTGGGGCCCGACGCTGCACTGCAACGCACTGTGCTCACACACACACACACACACACACACACACACACACACACACACACACACACACACACACACACAAAAACACACACACAAACACACACACACAAAAACACACACACACACAGCTGTAGGCGTGCCAGCTAATCAGATGAAGGATGTGCTCTCTGTGTGTGTGGCTACTTGCATGCGTGTGTGGTGTTTACGGTGCAGCAGAGGATGTGAGGTATGAAGCTGAAGTTAAACACATACAGACAAACACACAACCAGAATTTAACTCTTTGACCTAAAGTTAAACACCAGGAGACCTTAAGAACTTTGGATTCAGGACTCAAGTTTTAATATCTCTCCAACACCGGAATATACATTACAGTCAATTCCACTGGCCAGTGACAGTAATTAAGTCAGACTGATAACATTTCAGCCCAGCACTGAGCGAAGCGGGCTGCAGGCAGTGTCATGTAATTCTAGGTAAGCCTCCGGGCCAGCACTCTATTCTAATACAATGATAACCTTTTCCCTAAATACAACTGTCACTTCCTAAAGAGGCATATTAGGAGGTAAAGAGTGGGATAAGGGGAGACGGAGAAAAAGAGGAAAAGAGATAGGAATGGAAGTGTTGAAGGAGTGTGCTACATCAACACCAATTTGGTGCCTTGGCTTTTAAACTTGGCAGGACCAGACTTGGCCTGACGGAATAACAGAGCATCGGAGCAACAGCAAACAACCTCCTCGTCTTGTGTTTCGGTCTTTCCTGCTCCCTCTACCTCTGCGCTTCTCTCTGGAGGCTTCTGAGGTTCGACTTGACCAATTAAATGGCTTCTCTCTTCAATGGCTCTCATTACATTACATCATGCAGCCTTATAATACCCAAACTATTGATAACACAGGACAAATTTCTCACACATCCCCTTGTTTTCAATGGAGACTCCAGCTAGTAGAACTTTTTGGCAAACAGTTTTGGAAAGTGATTATTTTTGGATGTGGTTATGTTTTCTTTGCCATTATAGCTATCGCCAGGAGACAGGCAGAATTGAAGGGGCAGATAATGTTGCTCTGGACAATACTTTAGAAATCTTAGACTTACTTTCTCTTCCTCTGTGGGAAAGGTGGGATACATTATTGCAAAGAAATGGAATATGTATGTATGAATCTGAATTGATGGATATTATGGGAATTCTTTCATGTGTATTCATGATGCCATAAAAAATACAAACCTTGATTTTTATGGTAACTGAAAAAATTATCAAAATGGTTTATAGTGGGGATACATGACAAAGAGACAAGGTAGCTCATGAAGCACATTATAATAATAAATAATAATACAATCTTTATGAGATCTGGCTAAGTGATGTTTTGACTACATTAGAGGTAGGATCCAGGTGAGAAGCTAACATAACGATAAATCAAGGCCGAGGTCATCAGGACTCCTGTGACCCGCAAGCCACTTTTCTTTCCTTCATGACCGTTGGCACAAGATCCAAAGAAAAAAACGCTCCCTGCATGCCCCGATTCCATGTCACTTTTCTTTTTTCAACATTTAATGACCCCAGCTCATTAAAGGAAGCCTCACCTGATCCAAGACCTAAGGCCCTGCATTAACTCAGGCCCAGAGCGGGACTAATTCTGGCGTCGCGTTGTGCAACAGTGCAACCCCGTAGCAGCCCCGTCAGAGGCAGACTAAACAAAGGCCTGGCCTGGCTTCCCCTGTCCTCTCCAGCAGGCAGTAAAGCTATTAATGAGGATCTATGGCCCAGAGCAATGGAAGCCCTCAGTCCCCCCAGCCATGTCCATCAGGGTACTTAGCCCCATGCAGTCATTAACTTCTGTTACTAATTGTCAAATTCATTAAACTAATCCTTCCCCCACATCCGGATGTCTCCCGTGGAAAAGGATGGAGAGGACTGAGTTATTAAGATGTCAGCTGTGGGGAAGATTAAGGCCAGCAGACATGCTCCACAAAGAAACGATACGGCCATTAAACTCTTTATCAAGGTAGTGTGTGTGATATACTTTGTAATTATATATACATTCATCTTAGTAAGGGTGTAAAAGAGTGCTTCAAATGTATTCACAGTCACAGAGATGTCTTCAGTCATGATATGCATCTGCCCCAAAGATACATACACGACAATCATAAAGCAAAGAATTCAGCTTGAGAATGCGGCTATTTCATCAGCGCTCAGCTTAAAGGTACATTATGCATGCCACACATTAAGTCTGGGGTAGAATTCAACATTCAAAACCATTAACAGCAACCAAGGCAGTTAGAAAGCCATAAAATATTAAAAATTCAATATTCATATTCATATAGAACACATCAGAACCCTCATTAGCTCTCTCTCAATGGCTGTCACAATGAGGTCTTAATTATACACCCTAACAATACAAAGCTCCGTTTTGCAAAATGGTGGGTTTCCAAAATGCCTGCTTCAGCCTGTTCTGACAACTAGGAAGCCAGCTTTGGCAGATCTCGGCATTTACACACACAGGGCCACATATTTCCATTGCAAAACACTCTTTATATGGAGTCCAAAGTTGTTGACTCGTACTTTCTATTATATCACTGCCTCATGTGTGTAATACGAACCTGTGTGATGGCACGGAGGCGGGGAAGAACACAAAGTGGGGAAATTAATTAAAGTGGTTTGAATGACAGTTTGCTCAAGGGCACCGGGGCACCATCACAAGGTTTCCATTGCCGCATCCGCACTGTCATGTCGACAACCAGACCCTCCCATCCCTTCCCCCTTTTCTCTCCAACACTCCTTTTCCTCTCCATCCCTCTCTTTCCGGATCCATCAAGTAAGTGACTGGACGCGACAGGGTTTTAATGTTCTCTCCATTAGATCAGCTCTGGGCCTGTTGTAATGTAATGGGATTGTTCTCCCCGGTTCCCCTACACGGTGGGAACACGGAGAGGGGGTTAGACCTTGTTGTAGTAACTCAAGTAGATGTGGTACAGGGGATCGGGCCAGCTAGGGTCAAGCGATTGTGTTTAATGTAATGCGGACACAGTCCCGGGGCGTGTTGGGCTGTCCTGACAACTCAGACATGCCAAACTGACAGCTTAGTGTGAGCTAAGTAGGAGGAGACGCTGGTTATTTGTTTTGAATCAGCTTCCTCATTAACATTTTTGCACGGATACACTCCAAGGTGACTCCTGGAGTTGGTGAAGGAGTGATAGGAAGTGGCAGAGGTGAACATGGGGTACAGGATATAATTTGGACCAATTATAATGTTATAAGTTACACCCAATGCTGGCAAGATTATATGCTGCTTATATATACTGAGGCTCAAACACTGATCCGTCAAAATAAAGCAACAAATGGACATGCAAGCTTAGCAAATGTCTTTGTAAAACAAACATTGGCCAAAACCCTGTTTCTAAAAGGCTTTCAGAGACATTCCCTTTGGTAAATTGGTGGGGTTGTCTGTTTGAAGCAGCTGTTGAAAGACGGGCTATTTCTTTGTGCTTCGTGGATGGGCTGAGATGACTCACAACGTGTCAGTCCTCAACCGTACAGAGTGGTGGAATAAGAAAAACAAACTGCACACAAAGCCAGCTGCTCACAGACCTAAATACCCCGACCGGTTCCTGAGATGATGCAGGTCAGAGTTACAAGACGTGGGAGAGGAAGCAGAATAGAGGAAAGTATTATTGTTGGTTAAGGCCATGGTGCAGGTGTGACCAGCCAACAGAGGATATGACATGAGACACTGTCTCATCGACGCGATGACTGAGGGACGCTTATCAGCCCACAGAAATGTAACCAGTGACAGGCAAGTTCGCAGTGATTTGGATCCAGAGAGGTATGAAAAAAAAAATAGCAAAATTAAATTCATGAAGTTACCACTGCAGCTCTTCATGGCCAAGTTTGTATTTTTTTACGATTCCTAGCCTGACTTTTACACACACATACACACACACACACACACACACACACACACACACACACACACACACACACACACACACACACACACACACACACACACACACACACACACACACACACACACACACACACACTCTTTAGTCTTGTAGAGTGATTCATTTACAATGATAGAGCTGTTTTCAGCAATAGAGCCTGAGCATAAATATGCAATACTGCACAGCTGGAAAATGTAGAAATTCATCAGGGTTAAAAAGTAGAGAGATTAACGTTTCACGAGTTTCCTCACAGATATATATGGTTACGTAAACACAGACCCAGCCAGTCGTCAGGCAGGGAGGTAGAGGGCCTTGGCCAAAGCAAGCACAAAGCCCTAGTTTCAGCAGGCCAAGGACAAGGAGGCTTTCCATATCTACATGCATGGAAAACTAAATGTTTGGAAGCAGGAGGGAGTCATAATGTTGTTTATCGATGTACTGTATGTCCATTAATACTTGCAATTCAAGCAAACACCTTTAGCAATTACTGGCTCTTATTAAAAGCAATATTCTAATCTTTGTGCCTCTATGGGATTTCTAAGAAAACAAGAAATCCTGTAACTTCCTCCAAACAGTCAAGGTCTCACCATTAGAAGGAAAAGTTGTTCCAGTGAATACGGATCAGCGGCAGTTTTCTACAGGCCATAAATACAAAGTCATAATCCCAGCTCTGTCATAGCAGCATTCCCCACTTAGCTGAGGTAAGAGTGTTTGAGCTTCTGAGACAGGAAGCGGCTTCCAAAAAAGCAAGTAAGACAGAATCAAAGAAGCAGTCTCATGCCACAGAGAGGTAAACTATGTCAGTTGCTTTTCATGGTCCGTAACAACCACCTAGTCCACAGGGTGTATGCACGCACATGTATTGACGTCCATGTATATACACACAGTCAAGAACTGGCCTACAAACACACACACACACACTCCAAATGTAAATGTTTTTCTGGTGAGGTCAGGTTCCAGGCTCTTGGCATCTTGGCTCTCCTGTCCTCTATCCTCCATAGCTCCAACAGACATCCCCCCCATCCTCCCCCCTCCACTCCCCAGAGGGAGACTGGAGGAAAATATAGCAGTGGTGCTGGTTTAACCCACCCTCCAGACTCCAGACAGTGTTTTTCTACGGCTGGTTATGACTTTAACTGCGGGAGGTGATGGGGCCTGCCAAAAAAAATGTTCTTTAGGGGAATCGTTCACAAAACATTACATTAAAGCCCTCTTAATGTTGGAATAGATGAATGGCAGGGAGTTGAAAGACTTAACACTATTCCTCAGCTGTCTGTTCTGAGACTGACTATTGGGCCTGACTAGCTGTTAATATTGGTGACGAGTTTGAAAAGTTTCATTACGAGCCCAACCTCCACATTCACTACCGGGATTATCCTGTTAAAACAACTAGAATCAATATGAAGCAATAATTAAGCCTTTATAAGCCATGTGAATATATCTTCATACTTTCAGATTCACTTTAAATTTTCTTGAGGAGAAAGCAGACAGTGAAAAAAATAAATATATTTTCATCAAGGGTGCGAGTGAAGATGTAACAACAGATCTCTCATGGTGGAAAGTTGCAGTTGTTTTGAAAGTAAAAAGAAAAGAAATCAAATTTGTTTAGCCGGGCTTAGAAAATGATCACATTATTTCCCTTAACTTTTAATACGAACAATCCAACAAAAGATAAATTATAGTAATATACTTTCCATAATGGCGTCATTTACATAAGTGCACAACAAAAAATATTAGACAATATTTTTAAAATGCAAATAACTGCTAGATACAGCTACAGCTCATCCAGCATCAAAATAAAATCACAAAAAAGGACCATAGACACACACACATTCTTCATTGGAACAATGTTCAACCAAGCAGTGGTAGTGGTTCATGCCCTTGGCAAGGCGAGATAAGGCTATCAGCCTCCATCATCGCTAAACAAGATTGAGCAAAGTACATTAAGCAGAAAAATACAAACAAATTACAAAGGCTTGAGGCTAGGCTCTTTATCTAATGTTTGTGGGGACTGTTAGCGTCAGTTGGAGGGAAATGGGCCTGCGTCTAATAGATCCTGTCCCACCACTTCCACACGGCCAGCGAACAATACACAGCGCCATTATCTCAGCGCTAATGCTATCCTTCCTCATGTGCAAAACAAGCCTGCAATCTCAACCCCACTGCCACTGTGTCGACCAACATAAATACAAGCAGTCTCAGACCAAAGGAAAAGATAACAATGGCTATCACATAGAGAGGCGACACAGAGAGGCAGCTGTTTGAAGGAATCTATACTAGCTCATGCTGAAATATATCCTCAAGTACGAGGCTCTTAACTTGCACTGAAAAGCTAATAAAAGAAAACTTTCTACAAAGTTGTTATCCATCAGGTTTTAGACCGCTTTTAAGCTACTTCCAATAACACCATTTAGAGGTCCCTCTGCACCACAAACCAGCTACAACAAGCTTGCATTAGCTTTGTTATTGATCTGATCTCCTAAACCCTCACTGTGACCCCAGAGGTCATGATTTATGTATTAAGCAGCTTTTTAAAGAAATCCATTTTCCTGTTGAACCCCCGATGTACATCTAATGCTGCACCATGCTGGTAATCAGAGAAGGGCTGCGTGTTTGATTTTGACCCCCCCCACCACCACCACCACCACCACCATCCTCCTCCATAGCTCACACCCCTCCTCAACGACTTGTCTCACAACACCTCGGCTCCCTAATCAATACCACAGAGCTCCTGGTTGAACTGGAGATTCCTCCTCCTCTGCCTGCCTGCCTGCCTGCCTGCCAGCCAGCCTGCCCTCCTCCTCCTCTTCTCTACTCCTTTCTTTCTCCTCTCCCTCATTCCCTCTTCTTCCTTTCCTCGCAGCAGGATACACCTCCATCAGGGCACTCGCAACAACGCAGTGCCTCCTTCTTCTTCTGAAGGGTCTGGATGAAAGTGCGACAACAACACAATGGAGACAAGGATGCCAGTAGATGGAAGAAAGAAGGATCGAGGCAGAGGGAAGAATGAAAAAGAATGTTTGGACTTGTGGACAGACTGCCTCTGCGATCTCAGAGGGCTCCCCTCTTGTCTGCTGATGTCGATAATGGAGGGGCGGTAGAGACAAGAGGATGAGGGGGGAGTGTGTGTGCGTGTGTGTGTGTGTGTAATAAAAAGTCAGGAGAATCAGGGAGGGGGGGGGGGTTTAAGAAAAGGATTATCTCACTAAAAACAAGGTGTTTTAACACACACCAATGGAAGGGAATGTTTCATCTACAAAGGCCAAAGGTCTCAGTGCACCTCTCCAAGACTTTTCCCAGACATCTCCAGAAGAAAAAAAAATGGTTTGATAAAAAAAAATTAAAAAAAATCAGAGGGAGGAAGTTGGGTGTTAACTGACCCGTGATATCAGTTATCCAAAAATAAAAGAAGCAGTGTTTCTGAAAAGTCGAAGGCATTACAGGATGAGAAATTAGATTTGAAAGTAACATTTCCATCGTTCTCAAAGCTGGGGCTCAGCACGACAGAGATGTCACAGTGCTGCTAATTAGAGCTGGCAGAAAGGACCGTGTGCGTGGATATCATCTATTGTTCCTCATCACTCTAATGAGCTTAAATGTCTTTGTCTTCATTCATCAGCTCAAAGGTTGCAGGGTTGCTGCATGGAGTCATTATCTTTTTATATATTATCTATTACTATATCAAGTGATTGAAGCTCTCTTTGCATCCTCCCAAAACTCAATGCCATCCATGCCCTATAGACTGTGCTACTTTGAGGGCGCAACATTTTTGTTTTGCAGGATGTTTCTTATGCTGTAAACTATCTTGAAAATAAAAAAATATATTGTATGTGGCATGCTTTTTATTAAAGAATAAAAAATACTTCTAATACACACCAACATAGCATACTTGTGTGCAACATCAAGTCGTTTGCACTTGGCAGAGAGAAAAAGAGTGTATATGGATGAGAACAGTGAGGGTACTTCTTTCTACTGGAAAGTGTTGAAAGACAGGAAACTGGGGCAAAAAGAGAGGCAGAGGTGTGTAAGGAGAACAGAGATAGTCCTGTTATCATGTAACAGAGGCCTGGTTTGACCTGACCTTGAACACACGATTGTGCACATGTGTGAGAGCGCACACACACACACACACACACACACACACACACACACACACACACACACACACACACACACACACACACACACACACACACACACACACACACACACACACACACACACACACACACACACACACAGGGTCACGGGGCATAAAGAGCCACTGTGTCAGGTCACAGAGCACAGAGAGAAGGATAAAGGACTTGAGGGATGTGATATGACTAATATGAGGGGTTTTGCAGGCCTTCGGGGGGACTGGCGTTACAGCCAGGGGTGACTGACACTGCTGATCTGTATCACACATCAGAGCAGATCACAGCAGAGGAGAGCAGCCCAACCACACACATGAAGTATGGACACACAGCCTATGAAATCCAATTTCGAAATTCACAAGAACAAGGATACTATAACACGAAAAAAGCAGAGTAATTGAATAACAAACTCTACATCAAACGTTATACTTACACATAATGTTCATATTCTAGCTTGCCTTTGTGTGGCAGAGGACACAAGGACTTCACCAATAATATAAAAAATATGCCCTTATTGCCATAGATGTGCAAAAGTGAACAATCCCCCCCCCCCGCCACTGACAAAACTGTTATTTCTCTCCCTCAAAGAGCGGGTTCAAAGATCAGCACCTAGCAGGATGGGGTATGCTGTGGCTTGCATGTCTATCAGGTTACACACTTCAAAGGCACACTGCCATAGACAGCCAGCGATGAGAGCAAAGGGGCCAAGGATAGGGCCACATTGTCATTCTGCCATTATCACTACTGCCAGGGGATGGACGGCTCATTTTTTTCTATGATAATTTGACTTTTTTTCCTCAATCAACAATGGTTCTGAAGAATATGATCTCTTCCTTTGAATCTTTTGAAAGGCTCCACACATTCTCCGAGAGGCCAACGTGTAGAGAGAGTCTTTGGTTTGTCAGCTTCTGGGAACGATCCGTAGATGGCACTGTTGGCTCATGCTACGGCTCTTTAGCCAGCACCGCAAAAGAGGAGGTGGGAAGAATCTCCACTTAAAACTCAACTCCGGATCTGAGAAAAAAAATTCTTTCATCTATGCTCAAGTGTCATTTGCCAAATATAATCTTTTAACTTCTAATTAATTCAAACTGCTAGAAAGAATCTTTCAAAAATATAACACTTTCTAAACAGATCACTTTTTTCCCCATTCTAAAACTGTTTAACAGCTCATTTTCAAAATAAGTATATCTTCCCTCTTTCTCCCCCCTCTATTATTTTCTTCACTTATCAACATAAACAAGCAACCTGGATCACCAGGTATATGCGTTGAACACAACTGAATGAGAACATAATCCAATGATTTTTTAAGAGGGTGTTTGAGATGCTATGACAGAACTGTGCAAGTTTCTCATCATAGGGTATGCAATGACAAGCATGAGTTTACAAACCTTCACAATGTGGCACAAGTGGTATGAGTCAGTAAACCAACCGATTAGTCAGAATGCTAAAAAAGCAACTTAAGAGAGCAGTGATTTGAAATCTGATAAGAAAGTTGTATTCTTATGGTTGACATCACTCAGTGAGAGAGAGCGAGAGAGGAAGCCTGTTGTTTATGATGCAGGTCTGTTGATGATGGTGAGAGGGTTAAACGGGGAGACGACTGGAGGTCTGCTAGCCCGAGAGGGCCCCATGGGAGTCCAACTGCCCTGATCTATGGCCCGACTGACTGGTGAGGTCAGACCAGAGAAGCCCTGGAAATGGGAAATTAGCAGCCCTTTGCAATTAGAAACCTGACCACAGGCAGAGATGGTATATTGCATCACATACCAAAGATATGTCCACTATTTCACTGTGAATACTCATGAGAGCCCGAAAAACAGAAATTGGACTGGACGCATGTGTGCTTATACTTACAAGAAAAACAAACAAACAAGAGCTTTCTCGTGTAGCTGCATGTGTAAAGCCTGCGATTTATACAGAAGACGACACATAAAGTCAGACAGAGGGCGCAAAATGCCCCGAGGCAGGCTGACTGGCCCTTGCCACCCAGGTGGAGTGCGGACAGGCAGGGGCCCTGGAGCAGCCCTAAGCTCCGGATGAACATGCCTCCACACAGACCAAACCAAGCACCACACTCCCTCTCTCATTTACACCACGTCAAGCCAACTCCAAACTCAACAAATAACTTGTATCCACCGTCCCATAAGAATTTTTATGCTGCAAGCTAAAATGAGAGGTTGTGTGGGGGTGCAGAGGGGAAAAGGTGTTACACAGGATCAATCCCACACCCTGTTTGCGCTGACAGCAGCGAGAGCTGTTGAAGTGTGCGTCCAGGTAGCTTCCTCATGGCTGCAGGCGGTCAGGTAGGCAGGCAGTGCCAGCGGTGTGTTAAACACACACGCAGTTGTCTCAAACCTGTCAGTCAGCCACCCTGCACCACATCAGACCACCGAGGTCTCATACATAATTTGGCATCAAATGAATATTTTCTCAACGTCCTGGCAAAAGTGGTATTTGATGAAATATTAATTTGGTGATTAATTTTTGCATCTGATCTTCTGTCAAGTGAGATAAAAAAAAGAATGGAATTTTTCCTGTGAAGCCAGTTGTGGAAGGGCACCTCTCTCTAACTTCACACATAAAACTTTCATTAACTGATAAAACAGGCACACTATTTTCACAGACTAAGATGAAAAGAAAACTTACTCCACTTTGAAAGTGAAATCAAGACAGACGGAAAGCACTTACATAGCTTTTTAATCTACTGAGCAGCTTGGTTGCACTTTACAATAGGTGCTAAGGACTGTTAGTGTACAGATAGGCCAGATGAAACTAGACAAGCACGGTCTCTTTGAGACGCTGATGATGATGGGCTACAAAGTGACTCTGAATCCACAGAGAATGACTTGTAAAACATCTCAACAGTGTGACATATGTCACGAACCCAAGCAGAGATGAGAAGTTTAGTAGTGCTCTGAGAGCTTGTTCACTAAAAAGCAGTCAAGCATATGTCACTGGTGGCAAGGAGTCAAAACGATGACTATAGTATATGCATGATGCAGCATAGCAATGGTGTGTTCACAGAATTAACACTATAACTATAACTATAACTCATAAACTATTCTGAAGAAGAGTACTTTATATTTAATTACCATGTGCATACTCTTATATATCACATGTGAGAATAAAATTAGGATTTATTACTTTAATTGATGTAATTTGTTAATTTTGACTTGAGTCTTACAAAAAAGGTCTCGTAAAACTGGTCGGCTTCTCTGTACAGGTTTTTTTTATTTTTATGATATATACATTCGTGGATATGTAGGTCTGTGCAGATATTATACCTTTTAAATTGAAATTATAGATAGGGGACAAACAAAATGATTGTACTGTGTCTGCCCAATACAAAGTGAAAAAAGCCGCTGTTTGAGTGCAGTGCAGTGCAGTGCAGAGCAGCGGTGATTAGCTTGATGGTGGGACACAAAAGAGAGACTCACATGCACTAACATGCACAAACAGCTGGCCCAACTATGTAAACAAAAGCAAAAAAAAGATTGTATTACAACACACAAATACAGAGAGCTACTTCATTCTCTGCTCAAGTAGATATCACTAAGTCTGCTTTGGCCCTCTATTTTTAATACATAGCAGTTTATACTTGTTTGTACTTCATGTTGTAATGATAATAATAGATATATACAGCAATACAACATCCTTTATTTGGTTTGATGTAGTAGCTGTTAGTGATGAAAGTATCACTAATCATTTGTCCAGCTGACCTGGGTTGAACTTGAATGTTAGGCAGAATCCACTCTGCAGCCGTGGCTAAAATGATAAAATCCTATATTTCTCACAAATGGTGGGAAAACAAAGGCCTACCTTGACGAGGTGCAGCAGCTCATACAGATCCTCCACCTCATCCCCCTCTGTCACATTGTAGTTTCTGCTGGTGTCCAGGCTGGAGCCCTGGATGGTGCGTCTATACAGGGGCAGATCCATGGCTTCAGAATACAGCTCTATGGCCTGGTGGCCCACTGTCTGGTACATGTAGCTGTCCAACTCATCTGTGGCAATGGGGAAAAGAGAATTAGCCCAGTGTCTTGTGATAAGCCACTTATCATGTGTCTGACAGTAATTAACAGTATGTGATGTTGCAATTTTGGGGAAAAAGATAAATGAACTGGAGGACACACACATTCACAATTTAAACCATTCATTACACAACGATATGCTTACCGAAAAGCTAAAATGACTTGTTTTAAAGGGACTCATGAGCAGTTAAAAACGAAATACTGAATAGTAACTTTAAGATCCAAGTTGACTGAAATAAAAGAAATATATATATATATAATCACATAAATTAAGAATTTAAATAAATTAAAATTATTATGAAATTTGTAATTTACTTTATTCTTACACGATTAAATAAATTTCTCACTGCAAAAAAATAGACTTGGAATTAAAAATAGCCATTTGAAATGATAACTTCTGTAATGACATGACAATAAATGCCATATTATTTGTGTCTAAATGTTTCACAATTTAGTATCTGGTTTAGCTTATGTTGTTTTTTCATATAATTATATTTATTTCAATGGGATTTTATTATTCATTTACTTTTGGACCATACTAAATTTCAAATGACAGGAACCAAGAACAGTGTGCCCTGGAAGAAAATATACCTCATCACATACATCACATAACATAGGACTATGCAGGATATACAGTACATAGAGTTCTGCAGTGCTTAGATTGTGTACAGCTTTTAGTGTCCTGGTCCGCAGAAATGCAGCTGGCTGGCCCATATAGCCCAGCTAGCACCTGTAGATCATAAACCCACTGCAGGGCATCTCCCTCACCTGTGTTGGCGGGACGGAGGTTGGCCAGAGCTACGATCCGGTGCCCAGCAGCAACACACTGCATCATGTTGTAGCAGCTGTCTTTGCCTCCGCTGGAACCCAGCAGGAGGAAAAGGCACAGAGGCAAAGCTGTGTTAGAAATCATTAAGATGCAGACTTATACATTACGGTTAGCGATCATTTAATGTGTTAATATTCAGTGATGAAGAACCTGTTTATGTCTGTACTTACTATACTGAGGATGCTTTATTCTTACCATGCAGTAAGTTTGCTACTGTATTACTCTTTTAAAGTTAGGGGCTTTCAACACCCTACAACACCTGACACCTCATATTCTACCTCGCATTCTATCTTTATTTTGTTGTATAGTATGTGTATTTATTGTCTGTGTAGTTGTATAGTATGTGTATTTATTGTCTGTGTCTGTGTAGCTGTATAGTATGTGTATTTATTGTCTGTGTCTTGTATAGTATGTATTTAGTATGTATAGTATGTTATTTATTGTCTGTGTTGTATAGTATGTGTATTTATTGTCTGTGTATTGTATAGTATGTGTATTTATTGTCTGTGTAGTTGTATAGTATGTGTATTTATTGTCTGTGTAGTTGTATAGTATGTGTATTTATTGTCTGTGTAGTTGTATAGTATGTGTATTTATTGTCTGTGTAGTTGTATAGTATGTGTATTTATTGTCTGTGTAGTTGTATAGTATGTGTATTTATTGTCTGTGTAGTTGTATAGTATGTGTATTTATTGTCTGTGTAGTTGTATAGTATGTGTATTTATTGTCTGTGTAGTTGTATAGTATGTGTATTTATTGTCTGTGTAGTTGTATAGTATGTGTATTTATTGTCTGTGTAGTTGTATAGTATGTGTATTTATTGTCTGTGTAGTTGTATAGTATGTGTATTTATTGTCTGTGTAGTTGTATAGTATGTGTATTTATTGTCTGTGTAGTTGTATAGTATGTGTATTTATTGTCTGTGTAGTTGTATAGTATGTGTATTTATTGTCTGTGTAGTTGTATAGTATGTGTATTTATTGTCTGTGTAGTTGTATAGTATGTGTATTTATTGTCTGTCTGTGTAGTTGAGCTGCTGCAACACTTGAATTTCCCCCATGGGGATCAATAAAGGAATATAAAGGAATATAATGAAGAACCTGTTTATGTCTGTACTTACTATACTGAGGATGCTTTATTCTTACCATGCAGTAAGTTTGCTACTGTATTACTCTTTTAAAGTTAGGGGCTTTCAACACCCTAGTCAACATATCATGGCTTTGAACGAAGTTAGAGGGGAAATGCAACACCTGACACCTCATAGGAACAAGTTATCTACCCTTTGTTGACAGTTATCCATCCTAGATTTAGCTAGTGTGCCGTTCTCTATGCAGTGATATAACTGTGATGCGAATACCTTATTAACGCGACCACCTTCATCTTCTTCTGTTCTGCTCAACAGACTGATGACATCAAAGCACTGGCTGTACTGGTCTCAACGTGATACCTGCGCTTAGCAACCGGTGCATGTACACATGTGAGAGCTAGACTTCCGGGTTGCTGAAGGACCCCTCTGTACACCAAGCTGCCCTCTCATGTGCCTGATGGAAAATCGGTCCCTGTCATTTTCTCTCCTATAACATTATAATTATACATTTGAAATATAGATTATATGTAATAAATATATGTATTTAAATATAAATACATTTTATTAATCATGTTCACATGACTATGGTTATATACCTAGACTATAATGAAAAGATACTTTGCTTTGACAGCAAGTCATTTAAAAACATACCAGAAGTAAAATAAGTAAAAAAAAAATAAAAGTAATAATTATAACTTATAAAACAGCACACACAAACTACGCAGGCACACCCAGTTGGCATGTGTGCATATGTACTTTATCTTTATGTTAATCTTCATTTCTAATGTTAAATTTGAGTAGGACGTAAAATGACCTCACATGCAAAAGCAGCACTTTCACCTGTAACATTACATTAACGTATTTAAATGTGATTTTTTTTTTTTATTTCAAATGTAGCTTTTGAACCTTTCATATGTCAAATGTGATATCTCATTTTAATATTTCAGCTCTCATAAACTTACCAAATAAAAAAGATGCTGATAATACTGTACTATAGCATAATGAAAGTGGATATGCTCTGTAACTCTAATACTGACACATCCTTTGCCTCTTGTGTCTCAAGAGAGGACCAAACGTCCATGAGATGGTATTCACACACCGGTTGCGCTTTTCCTCTGAGGGAGCCCTATTTTGCTCAGAGGAAAGCCTTTGATGCTCTTTTTGCTCTCTGTTGTTGTGCCAGAGCAGAATAATTGCACTGCTTTTGTGTGCTTCCCTCACCTTCTACCCCTAAGCAGGCTAAAGGCAACTGATTTTGTTTGAATGTACAAAATTGAGAGAGACGTCTCTTCATCCCATTGCTTTTAACTAGGTTCCCTTTTTTGTTTTTGTTTGTTTTATTCATCCTGAATATATGGCAACATCTACAACCTGCAGATGCAAATCATTTGTTTTGTGGCACATGTGATTTTTTTTTTTTTGCTAATTTTTATTTAAAAAAAAGGTAAGTAAATAAGTAAATAATACGTAAATAATGATGTTATAAGTATATTTTCTTAGTTCCTTTGTTTGATTGTTTCCTTTTTCTACAGAACATTTACAGGAGCCCATGAATATTCGTTCTTTTAACATTGACCATGTTTTTATATTATTTGATCTGGCAAAAACACAAATATATACTTTCATGAAGTCTGATGTATTTTATTGAGATACTTTATTGGACAGGTCATATTCATCCTCAGTCCCTGGGCAGGTGAACCAAAATGCAATACATGCACAATGACAACAAACTACAAATAAATGTGTTTCAGTGTTGGACAGTCCATTTGACAGGATGAGCGATATAGTTTTCAAAATGTTTCTTTGACATGGTGGTTTGAAAAATGGCCTTGGGGAAAGCAGGACACATCCCCCTGGGTCTGGTTGTCCCTCAGTTTGGTAAACTCATTAATATATCACCTATGTTCTCCAATTTTGTGAGTTATACTTTATAATACAGCCTCTGGTCATTTCCATTAAAGCCCAGGCTGATAGGATATGACTCATGCAAATGTTGTCACTTATCCGTTTTAATATATGTACTTTATTACCCAGACAAATAAAGAGGTGTGTTGTTCCGGTTTTATTTGTGGCAGCTTTTTGCTGACGTAAAAAAGCGTTTTATGTCCGTATTGTTGGTGCGATGGGGATAAAAAGTGTTGATGGATAGCCCAACTGAGACACAGCCAATGGACATGAATATGAGACGCATAAATATGAAAGCAAGTCAGCAGGAATCAAATGACACCCTTGGCCTTTCCTTAAAGGAGCATGTGCATATGACAGGTGATTTACACAGACAAGCAAACTAATTTTTGTCGCACAAGGACACAAAAACTTTGGGTGTAATGAGAAACAAAGGCCTCAAATCACAAGACAATAAATTGAGTGTCAGAACAGGCCAGCCAAGGTTGCACGCTGAGTGGCCAGAATACAAACACACATACACACGGCTGGTCTCTTCTGCAACATGACAAAGCAACTACATGTGTTGCATAGTAACAGTTTTTGAAATGTATTACAGTAAAATATAAATCAACATATAGTTGACAATTATTACATGCATTTTTAAGGGAACATTAAAAAGTATGTACATAACAGATCCACTGTCGTGGTACAAATGCCATTGTCTACTCTCAATATTGATACAGTCTTTTTGTTTTTGATCAGTTTTTAAACTGTCTAACATTTTACATTAGACACTCACCCTCGCTCAAACTACAACAATCCTCTATGCATATACTTGGGGTGGATTTTAAAAAGGATGCTGAATATTAATGATTTGGGAAAACACGTGAGACTCAAATTGCAAACCGGAAGCAAAATTGAATAGATTTCCTTCTGTTTGAGCTCTATTTTCAATGAGATAATGTCATAGGAATGTAAACTTTAATCACAATTTTCTCTTATTTAGGTAAACATTAGTACCTTAAATTCAAACAGAACCTTCTGCTTCAACTCAAGCCAATGTACAATTCTTATTCTGACTTCATGCCGAATACAAATTGGATTTGAATTTTATTGTAATTCAATTTAAGTTTCAACTAAGCCACATAAACATGAAGCAGGAGACACAGGGCAAACTAAATTAAGACGTTTGTCTGGAACATCTGGTTGTCACGTTCCTGGATTATTTTCCTGGACTTTACAATGTGAATCACCATCTATCTTATATCAGAGGTGTATGCAAGAAATGTTAACTTCCTTTGCTATAGTGTGCTGAGCAAGACAGAAAAGTCAGCATGCTTATTATAAATGAAGTTCAATGAGGGCTGATGACAGCCAAATGTTATCTTAAGATAGTGATAAATTTGCATTCAAGTGAGCAGCGGTTGAAAGCAGTCCTGTGTATTCTTAACTCTACTCCACTCTGGTGTTGCCTCCATCAGGGGCTCATTTTCCAAAGAACTATCAACATAATGATACCTCTTTAGGGCCTAACCACATCCAAATCAGTTAGTAAACAACCCAAACGGGGATCTGTACACATTTTTACAGACAATTAACTGTTATCACGAGGGGCCTAAATGGATTAGTAGGCTCATTAATGTCTGAGGCTAATCGGTCCTTGATTGGAAATGTGAGAGAATGTGAAATAAAGTCCTGATTTGATCCAAATTGTGTTTGATCATGCCATCGTCCTTAACAACAGCCCCAGTCTGCAAACAGTAATTCAGGTTTTTTTTCCCTCTAAATCCCCCCAATGAAAATCTGGCTTTGCCCCCCTTCCATTTAGCTTTTAAAGCTACATAAAGCATTAGAACGGAAAAAAATATTTTGCTTCTTAAGCTGCAAGGCTTTTGTGAAAGCCTGGAGATAATATTTCTGATAACTATTATTTGGGTGTCAAAATAAATATCTGCTTAGAAAAGGGCCTTTCAGGGCCATTTGAAAGTGGTGATGATTACTTTTATCCATGTTTCATTTTGATCCAACCGGACTTGATCTAGCATCCATTTAATTTAGGCTTTTACAATATTTCACATTGTTATAGAATAATAATATGTATAGGCGGGACCTTAGGGGGAAAATCAGAGGAAACCAACAACGCCACCTAGAATTACACCCCAGGAAATATAGACTTAAGAACCTTGATATTGTTTTGAGAATTGATAAGACACAGAGATTCGTTACTGATAGGAGACAGAGCCATTTCTTATAAAATGAATCAAATGTTTTATTTAAGGAATCAAAAAGAATCAAATTTGCAGGCACGGGAGCTGCTGCGAAGGAAAGAATATTAATGGACAAATGAAAGTTACAGAAACCATGGGATTAATAATTATTCTATATTACAAGCTTAACTAACAGGGCCTTACTAAAAACGCTAAACTTTATCACAATCTTTAATATTCTAAAATGTCCTGTCCAACATTAACCAAGCAAAACTGGGATTTGCTGCATTCAAAACACTACACCATATGCTGCAAGTTGATGGCAACATATTTAATTTTGCGGCTTACTTGGAGAACATCCAACCAAGTTCATGAATTTGGTCTTAATTTGTTGAGACTTTTTATTTTATTATTATTATTATTATTATTATTATTATTATTATTATTATTATTATTATTATTAAACAGGACAAGAAGTAAAGCCAAACTAGCGGCTCTTTGAGGCGGTACTCAGTGCACAGTGGTACTTTGAGCTAAAGGCTAATGTAAGCCTAACATGTTTAATGAAAATGTAAGCATGCTGACATTCAGCAGGTATAATGTTTGACATGTTCATCAGCTTAGTTAAGCAAATTGCTTATTAGCAGTAAACACAACATACAGATGAGGCTGATAGGAATATCATTAGTTTTACATGTATTTGGTCATTAACCAATATTTTGAACAAATATGGTCATGATGAACCTTGAAACAACTGCTTTTGCCAATTTTAAGGTAATAAATCAGGCATTTTCTAAATAAATAGTTTGTTTGCATTCAAATTAAATATTTTAAGTGTATTAAATCACAAACTCTATATTATGTATCATACCTACCTTGTTTGCCGATTTTACTGTTAATGATCTGCCTTTATAGTCTATATTCTGGGGAAACATGACAAATTTGTACAATATACTTAAGTGAGAGTCTCGAAAAGGATTTTTTCACAAATCAGGATTTTCTAAATAAAATAATATAAAAACTCTATACCCTATCCAACACTGCAGGAAAGCAACTCTCCAATGTACAAACGTGCCAACCATCTTTAAGTACAAATGTAATTTCAGGAATATTTCTCCTTGATTTTGTCTTGCCGTGCTTCTAGAATCCCAGAATCAAATTATGGCTTCAGTGGTTAAGCCCTGCGAAGCTCCATCCAAAAGGATGTGGTCCATTACAGTACACCACCATTCCACTAATTATGAAGCAGCCAAAGCAAACAGCACGCACTGCTATCACCTGACCATGCCGCCAAACACTGTTCTATATACAGGATCTTTAGTCTAACGGTTCACAGAGGCACTTTCTCCTTAGTAACCCAAACCATTGGACATTTAGCCAACAGCTGCATTAAATAAAACCACATATATACCTGTGTATGGTCATACCACCATTAAAAGCCTTACGAATTCATAGCATATGCAAACACATTCCTTAAATAAAATCATCACATTGATAAACCTATCAATATGTATATGGAAAACAAAATAAAGTGATGATTATTTTTCTATCCTCATCTTCTCTGTGACAGTACTAAAAATAATCAGTTCTGAATTTGATTATATGACTGATAAATACATTTGCAACAGATTTGACTAAGTATTATAATGGCCAACATTGTTGAAAATACTTTTTAATCTGTAAAGTGTCTGGTGGGAAGGTGTAATCAGCTCGTCTGCTCTCTGATATACAATCCTCGGACGGTTTTCCTCTCAGCCGACAAACACAATCCTAATCCAGGAAATAGCCTGCAATCAGAATATTGGAGTTGACATCAGAGGTAGCCGCAGAGGCGATTCCCACACACCCCTCCCATAGCTTCAAAGGTCTTCCTGGGCCTGTTATGGGTTTCCCTCGTGATGAAGTGTGACACTCCACAAACACAAAAGCCCCAGCCCTCTCGTGGGTCCGCTTTGCTTTTCTTGGATCACTCCAGTCCGACCAATGCCAAGTCAACTTGGCGGTTGTCAAAACGGGCCCCATATCTCTGAAGAGTGTGTCTGTCTGGAGCGTGTGTTGCTCTGTGTATGCGTGTGGTAATGTGTTGAGTGTGTGTAGATAGCTTGTCATAGGGTCACAGGGCCCTCTGTCTGTGTGTGAGAGCCATCTGTGTGTTGGGACGTGTGTTTGTTTCCACCCTAAAATGATGTAATGGGCACCCATAATCAAAGCCACCACCTGGTTGTCTGTGGGAGTTGCTGGTTTTCCAAAACCCTTCACTGATGGTCTCTGGACGCAAATGATTTAGTAATGTTAGTTTTGTTTTCCTTCCATTTGAACACCATCGTGCCACAGGCATATTCTGCATGTTTAGTATTATTTTCAAGTTATTTCTTAAAAATGCCATCCAAAAACGTTTTTTATCAAGTTTTTTTCGATTGTTTTTCAGCATTAATCACGTCTCATCTTTCCTATCATTTTCTATACATCTCTCCCACTTTTTACTCTGCCCCCACACTCTCTTTCATCCTTCCACCTACCCACATCGCGTTCAGTTTTTTTTCCCTGCAGTAAGACGTCACCTGTGCTGAAGAGCTGGCCACAGTGGAGCCAGACCAGCAAACTCGCTGCCAGAACACAGCAAGCTCGGGTCTGCCATTTGTCTTGTGGTTTTCGAGTTGGGGATATTTGTCTAACATGCTGTCCAATGTCAACACTGGCTCTAAATACCCTTGCTGCTGCACGAAGTGGGCTTCCTTAGGGAGGATAAGGATTAATGCTAGGTTGCGGATGATACAGAGGAAAGGCAGTGGAGGGATGAGCCTTGAGAAAAGGGACTGATCAAGGCTGTGTATGTTGATGACAAGCAATGGAGGTTGAGAAGCATTCAGCATTGGATTCATTTCTTAAAACAAAACTTTTCAACAATACCAGCTTGTCTTTCTTCTGTCTTTATATACTTACTGAAGACAGTCTGTACACAGGGGTTAACCATTTTAGAGCTGTGACAGGCCCAGTGTGAAAGATAGCCTCCGATCATTCAGAACCATTTCTAAACCTGTGACTAACCATAAATAACAAACAAAATCCAAGGCCTTCCCACCAGCATTAACATCGGCCAGATGAGAAACTCTCGGGTAGATAGGAGATGGCCTCAAGTTTACAGCTTCAAACCTGTTGATCCTGAGCAATTGATTGTCACCCATAACAAAGCGTTCCTGCCTCTATCAATTCCCCGCCACCGTCTCAGCAAAAGCAAGATGAATTCTAGCCATGAGAAGCACATCAGCGGCCTCTGCCTTTTCTTTTATGAGGAGAATTCCATACACTGAGCCCAATATTCGTGGTTACTGGAGTCTGGTGATTAAAGTGTATAAAAAAAGGGGGCAGCACCACTAAAAGGCAGTGATTTAGTGAGCTGTCACCCCAGTTCAGGCGGGGCAAAAAGTTCAAGTCCCTACAGGAGGGTTATAATGAAAATGAAACAAGGAATGAGACGGTGTTTGGGAGGAGAGGTTGGAGGGTCGAAGGGTTGTGAAGGGGCAGGAGGTGTGAGTGGGATGGGGTCATCTGGAGGGTGGTGATGACCATGATAGTATACATGGATTCTGATTTTTACCTGTTCAAGTATGCATGTTTGTGGATGTAGGGTATTTAGGTTAAAATACTGTATGTAGATTTTACACAAGCATCAATCATTATCCAAAGTGTTCCAGAAGTCTTAAGATTGACCTCGTACCTTGTGGAGAGCCAATAAGATCCAGATATTTCACTATGGAATGAAAATCAGCAATATCAGTGAGCTTTCCATCAAGATGTTCCCAGATGGTCTGACTTTCAACATTGGCTGGCAAACAGCAATGCTTTAAATAAAAAATGTCCCGAATCACATGTTTCCTTTTAAAATATTCATGTTTGCTTATAGTTTGTTCTGTGTTTGATTTTCTGGCAACAATGCATTTTTGGGCTGTGGACTGTCAAACAGTACATCAAACGCACTTTAGCAGCTTTCGAAATAATCCCTTATTGACGCTGTCTAAATATTAAACTGGTAAAAAATGAAGGTGACAAAAGTATCACTTTGATAGACAGAAATCTCACATCTATGCAATGATTGTCGAGAAAGAAATCTTTATAAAACCGTATATTGTTGTTTGGAATGTGGCCGTTAATAAAATAGATAATGTGGGATTTCTATCTCGATCTTTTTATATGATCAAAAAACTGTACAAACATGACAATTCCCTGTCTAAAATACAGTACGTTAATTTGATCTTTAGAGCTGCTGTAAATCAGATTTCTTAAGACGGATTCAAGCTAGCCGTCTTCTCGTTTCCAGTCTTTATGCTAAGCTAAGCAGCTTCTGGCTTCAGCTGGCTTTAGGTACATATTTACTTTATAGGGGTGAGAGTGGCATTGATCATTACGTCTAACTCTCACCAAGAAAACTAATATGTGAGTGTTGAATGTTGAACTCTTTGTATATGTTATCTTAGTTTAAACATGTGTTACAAACTACTGTGTGAGGGTATTGCTGTGAAGGAGTTAACAGACATCCAATGTCCTGGACTGAAAAGGAGGGATTACTAGGGGCCTGCCCCTCCACTAACCTTGTGCTGACCTTGTAAAAAACCCTGACCCCATCATTTCCACCCTTACAGGATTCATCTGCTGGCTGGACTGCCTGCCTCTCATCTGTGGGAGTGGGGTTTTGATGCCTTCAAGTACCAGCCAGCTATAAAAGACACATCCTGATGGGCCTTCCTCTGTTGTGTTTAATAGCTGTCTTCCCCTCACCACCTCCCCCAACCTGACCTCCACCATCAAACCCACCCTCAGCCTTTGCACTGGCCCTTGGCTAACCCCTCATATTCAGGGTTCAGGGTCAGGACAGCAGACTCCCAGGCAATTGGGCGGTTGCCCAGAGGAGCTGATGCAGCCGGGAGCAGCAGGAGAGGCACAAGAGACCCAGGGACCTTTCTGATGATCCCAAGAGTTTCCAAAGAGGGAGAGGCCGTGGTGTGTTTACAACATCATTAATTTAGGGAGGGAAGGAGCAACGCACAGTCTGAACACAGGGCATGACGAAAAAGCGGTACAGTTTAAGTGTCACGTAAAAGGATGTATGTGATTACTTCATTGCAATCAAACAGCTAAATTAAGGCAGATTAAAGACATTCATGATTTATTGTAGATCAGGGACTCAATCCCGAATTTGTTTGATTCTAAAGTTAAAGTTTTATATCATTGCAAAATAAGATCTTTTTGAAGTTCTAAACACCCAAAAATGCAGAACACAGAAGTGACTATTCTTTAAGATACTGGTCAGTTAGAGATAGTAATTAAAAGAGAGAGATAAAGAATACAAGTAAGATGAGAGAAAGAAGAGACTAAAGATTAAAAAAAAGAGAACAGGTCGTGACGTTATGGAGTGTTTCACAGAAAGCATCTAAATTAGGGCTTCTATGAATTCAAGCTAATTCCATGGAGGACTGAATGCTTTGTGCCTGTTCTTTTCTACTTAAGGAAGTCTCTTCCGGCCTCGATCACGCTGATTCTGGAGCATGGTATCTGTTGCTTCCTGCTGCGGGACAAAGAGAACACAAACATCTATGCACACAGACTCCTCTTGCATTTTTAGATTACATGCGTGTGAATCTTTGACGTTATCAATTTATGCCTGTACTTCTTTTGTTTCCTGCGGATATGAAATACCATTCAGCTGTTGTTCAGTCTTCTGGCCCACTTATTTCCTAAGCAACTATGATTGTACAATATGGATGTAACTCTATTGAGGTATTTCACAGTGAAGACAATGACGACACAAACAATAACACCCACAAAGTGCTACTTCCTGAATTGGGTTATTTCGAGTAACAAATGTTGGCTGCTTATGGCTCTCTGATGGCTTCATTTTTCACTCGGTATAACTTGCTAATTTTTACTGCTCAATGTCCTCCACTCAGCTTGTGTCACTAAGTCATAAGCATGCTGCTCCTGCTGATATATGGGTCTGCACGATGATGTCAGCGAAAAACACTTTCAATAATTGCTATGATTAATATTCTCAACCTTCCAACACCTTCCCTTCTCCATCCAGCCACATATCTCCGGCGAGGTTCATCTATCAGTCTGCTCTCAAACTGTTTAAGTCCTCCGAGTGATGCATGGCACACTGCCAACCCTGTGTTGCAATGCAAACTATTTACATCCATTCAGATTATGAGTCGATGAGCCTCCGGAGCATAAAATTACCATGAGTTAAAGAGGTAGAAAGAGGCAGAGGGCCAGAGTATTTACTATTTAATTGTTTTAACTTCATTGTGCAACAAGGGGGATTTTTCCCTGTGTCAGCTGAAATGATGACGTCAAAACTTATTCTGTTTGTCTTCTTTTCCAAACAGTTTTACTATTAATTGTTCAGTAAATCAATGTGAATTGTACAGATAGAAAAGCATGACTTTACATTTGCCCTTTCCATGTAAGTATGTGATGTCCTGCAGCTGGGTGGAATGTGCTTGGGGCTCTCACAGGACGGGTTTCCTCTCGGCCTACACACTAATTGTTTAGGAGGAAAAAGGTGAAACAGATATGTATAAACAGCGGAGGTCTTCCAGAAAGTCGAGAGAGGCCTAGAGGGCCTGGGACAGTAGCTGACCTGTCACAATCCCCATTCACACTGAGGAGCCAGGTCTGCCATAGTCTGTCTAGTGGCGTCAGAAAGAAAGAAACTCTCACTTCCTCAATGTTGATGGATACATTCATACTCCAGTGGGAAACATTTCTCATACACATGTCAGGCTGTCCAGAGCACACATACAGTAATAGAACAGATAACAGAGCAGAGTCTACAGAATAGATTATTGGGATTTGTGCTTCACTAAATTACCTGCCGTTCTTAATTAATACTTCAAGTAATATAAATGAAACCCTCTAGGTCCAAACAACAGTTATAAGAGGAATAGGAAGAAGTTCAATTTTGTTTACCATTTCTCCAATACTGCTACAACTTGCTGCTATTGTCTTTGCATCTATAAAGAAAAATTGTCTAAAAATGTAAAAATCTAAATCTAAATCTAAATCTAAATCTAAAAATTGTCTTTAATCTATAAAGCATCTTGCTATTGACTATATATTGTACAGATTTCCAACTACCTTTAATTTTCACTTTGTGTATGCAGTTTAAGGAAAACACACTATGGTGAAGGTGGTTCATAGTATGTACATATTATAAAATACAATGTTGTAGGAAAGTGGCAGCATCATGTAAGACCAGCTAAAATAAATATTGACATTCAAATTTAAAATCATAAACATTTCAAGTGACTTTAAAATGTACAATAGTGAACGAGTATTTGTCCTATTTAGGCTATGTGGATATGTATTTTGGATGTGTGTATGTATTTTTTGCTTCACTTTTACCTGTTTTGTCTTTCACATCTGTCTGTCTTTCTTGCACTGCACTGGTTAATGCAGCACTTCATTGTCTTTGTGTATCCCAAATGTGCCGATCATAAAAAAGAAATATGGTCATTGCTGGGAATATGCTTGCTTCCTGTATGAATGAGATCTTTGGACGGTGATGTTCAGTGTAACAAATTGATAGGAGTCAATTAAGCATCTATTATTAACCTCCTATGGTTCACTGTCAATTATCTGTCCCATTAACTCTGTAATACTGTACGCAGTATGTGTTTAACACTGAGGAGATCCAGCATGGCTCATATCTAATCTGCACTTGTGAAAAAAGAGCCAGAAATGATGACTTTTAATGTCAATTCAATTTAATTAGATTTAATGAAATGGTTATGGTCATTTATACCTCCGTTCCTCAGCTCTTAGCTGATTTATAGTAATAATAAGGTACGCTTACATAGATTCGTCATAAATTCCCAACACTTGTTCTACAGTCCTAAAGTCAAGGCACAGAGGTGTTTTTTCTACAATCATTACCATATTAAAGATAATATTACTGTCCACTTCAGGTATGGAAAGGAATTACTTACATCTTTTCCTCTTTAGAAAACGACACATGGTAAAGAACCCCTGAGAAAAGCCCATCGCCACAACATGGAAATAATGCGTATATATCACATGTGGTGGGTGCAAAAATGCCTTTCCATTTCTTCTATGTTAATACCATGCCTGTGTTACATGATGCCACATCCTGCTGTGTCCCTCTTGATGTTCATCAGCAAACCACTGTGCTTGTAACAGGAAATCATTCTACTGCTGCACTGACTGGGTCCTATTTACACAAACTCCCCCAAAACACTTAAGACAGGATATTTGATTGTGAGAGGTCTTTTCCATGTTGTTTTCCCAGAGCTGGCCGCCACCCTGGGTTAGGCCCCAAACACATGAAACACACAACTCACAGCACTGCATAGTTGGTAGAAAAAAAATATATTAAAGCCCTGCTAGTCATTAGAGACTTGGGTTGCTGTGTTCCAGAGCACTGATTTAGTCAGACATTGTTTGATGCCATTGTTTTGTCTACAATGTACTGAGTCAGCCATTTGTAATACCAACTGTGTTGAGACACATTGCATCAAGCAAATGGTCTCAGGAAACAGATCACATTGTTAACTATTTGCAGCAGTTAGAATACAGCACCAAACACAATGACATTTGGGCAGCATATTATGCGAAAATGTAATTCTTCTGAGAGTTGGGAAGGAAACCATTCTAACCACAGAAATCCCAAATAACAGCTGGCAAGTTGCTGACATGAAACGCAGGGCTGCCAAGCCAGACATGCTGTCATCTGACCCCAGCGAATTGACTGCAACTGCATACACTTATGTCTTGAGTCGGTATCTGGACATCCTCTCGCTGTGAAGGGACCAGTGATGTCCCTGTGGCAGATATTTTTGCTAATGGCGCTTCCCTGGGAGATTTACAAGCCAATGACACTGGACAATTAGAGAATGGGAAACACAAAAGCCTGGAGCTTTTAGATTTATGGTTTATAGAGTTGCTCTTTTTAAAATTGAAAGTCTGATTAGAAAGTGCTGATACTCTGATCCAGTAGAGGACTCTGTTCAGGTGTCACATGTTACATCCTCTCCGGTTCAATGGGCCTGTGCTGTGACTGACATGTCCTCTTTGTTTGTTCACTGTCATGTTTTTGCTATTAACATAGGCAGATGCAATTAATGAGTCACAATGAGATATGTGGCATGATTGCACAGTTTTCTCAGTACAGAGTGTCTTAGAATATTACCTCTGCCTCCACTGCCACCAACACCTCTCCATTCAGGAAGTGAAACAGGAAACAAAGTCATTTTCCAAGACTTAAGGAAACTGGAGTCCTTTAACACTCTGAAAGAATATAAGACTGCATAATGGGGACAGAGATTCACTGATGTGAAGAGAAAAAAGAAAGAAGGAGACAGAGGGGCAAAGAAAAAGAAACAAAGAGGAAATGAGAATGTGTGTGGAGGAGCTGTTCTATCAAATAAATCTCTTTGATTATTATATACTTATTGTAACTATAACTGCAGTCAAGTGGCCACCGCATCTGAGCCTTCCATTGCTACGCAGATGACACCCAGCTATAAAATGTGATTATAATGTTAAAATGTTTTCTTTAACTAGAGTATAATGTAAAATTTAGGTCACCCCCCAGTGCCCCAACTCAGAGAAAATCCCATGTCAAGGTTTATCTTTTGATCTTTTTTAGGGTAATGAGTTCCATTGTATTTCTCATCAAGGTTATGTAGAAAAGGGACACATTTATTATCTCATCCTGCTACATTATTTCACTGAAACATCACTGACATTTAGGGCCTTTGATCTTCAGCTAGTTTTTAAGTCTTAGTTAGAGATTTTTCTGCCAAAACCCCAACAATTGAATCCGATTCGCTCCATGAGGAGTTGAGACTGTCAGGATCACTTTTATTCTTTAAAATCACTTCTTAAAATGTATTCGTATAAATAGGTCTTTTCATTATCAACCTACCATCAACCACAATCAAGGATCATACAGATTCACATAATGACTCTAAATCTACAATAAGCCTATACATCTACTACTGCCTTCCTCTCTGTGCACAACATATTGCTCAGTGATTGTG